>NC_142887.1:29334166-29660833 GCF_051225735.1 Oryctolagus cuniculus
AAGCCAGGAGCCAGAAACTTCATTTGGATGTCCCACATGGGCACAGGGCCCCAAGCACTTGGGCCATCCTCTGCTGCTTTCCCAGGCGTATTAGCAGGGAGCTGGATCAGAAGTGGTGCAGCCTGGACCCCATTTGGCACGCACATATGGGATACCAGAGCTGCAGGTTGTGGTTTAACCTGCTGTGCCGCAATGCAGGCCCCACATTCTGACTTCTTTATGCTTCATAATCTTTTAAAAAAAATCTTTAAGGTGTACTCATTTTTCTTCAGTTAATAATGTAAAAAACTACATTGATATGTGGAATTCCCAAGACCATAGGATTCTGAGTTCCTTAGAGTTAGACTAAATGGCTTGTTTCATTGCTTACAAAAGTGCTCAAACTTGGAATGCACATTGTGGTACAGCAGATTGAGCTGCCACTCACCAAGCCAGCATTCCATATTGGAGTACTTGTTCATGACCTGGCTGCTCTACTTCTGATCCAACTTTTAGCTAATGCACATGGGAAGAAAGTGGAAGACAGCCCAAGTACATGGGCCCCATCACCCATGTGGGAGACCAGGATGGAACTCCTGGCTCCCGGTTTTAGCTTGGCCCAGATCTGGCTGTTGTGCCATTTGGGGAATGAAACAGTGAATGAAAGATCTCTCTTTGTCTCTCTCTAAATCTCTGTCACTCTGCATTTCCAATAAATATCTACTAAATCTTAAAAAAACCACAAATGCCTTGAACTTGATGGAGCTTATGTCAGTAATAAAGTTCACGTATTTTTATCTTTTAATCCCATTTTCTTTTTTGGAGATTTGTGTACTTCTTTGAAAAGCAGAGTTACACAGAGAGAGGGAGTGACAGAGAGAGAGAGAGAGAGAGAGCGAGCTCTTCCATCTGCTGGTTCACTCCTTGATTGGCTGCAATGGTTGGGGTTGGTCCAGGCAGAAGCCAGGAGCCAGAAGCTTCATATGGGTCTCCCACGTGGGTGGCAAGGGCATGATTACTTGGGCCATCTTTTATTGCTATCCTAGGCACATTAGCGGCGAGCCGGATCAGAAGTGGAGCAGCTGGGATTCGAACCCATATGGGATGCTGGCATTGCAGGTGCTGGCTTAACCTGCTGTGCCACAGCACTGTTCCTTGGATCACATTTTCAACAGCAAACATCTGTCTAGTGGGTGAGACACCCATATCTCACATCAGAATAGCTGGGTTTGATTCTCAGCTTTGGGAATATGAGTTGGAAGAAACACAATCTGCATTTTTGCTCACCTTATGCTAAAAGGTATGCGTCTATCACCCTGGCAGGTTGGCAGCAAACAAACCAAAGCCCATGGCTCTGACTCCACCAGCAGTGGACGTCTACGATGCTTTCACAGGATGCCACGGAGGTCCCTCCATTTCCTCCCGTTTCTGGCTGTGATATCCATCATTTTCCCAGACACAACATGATTCAAAAACGTCTGAATCACAGCCAATCTGGGATCTGAAGGTTTAAACACACGGTGAGCACAAGATGCTGTGCGGAGAGCACCTCCTGGACATGCCATGTGGCTGGAGTGAGGGTTAGCAAGGGAAGAGCCCTGAGCACCTGTGCCATCCACCAGGGGGCGCTGTAGTCTAACCACTTGCTTGACGTGTCGCTGTTTCTCTCTCCCCTAGCAGGTGTTTCTGTGCCATCACCACCCTCCCCCCGCCCAGCGAGAAAACAGCAGCCTGCCCACAAGGGAGGTCGGTTTCTCAGCTGGAGCCCGAGCTACAGTTAAAGGAGGGGCTTGCAGTCGCCTGCAGAAGGGGGAAGATTTGCATCTCAGGATCAGGGTTGCAGATAAGAAGGGTTGGTGGGCTCAGGCCTGGCTGTGGGGCTCAGGAAGCAGAAGTGTGGGTGTATCCAGCATGGCCTGGACTCTGCTGCTCCTCACCCTTCTTGCTCCCTGCCCAGGTGGCTTCCTGCGGGAGGTCCTGGGGGAGGAGGGTGCTCCTGGCTGGCTGTTTTGATGAGGACCACTCCCTCCTCCCCTGGGGAGGGAGCCTGTCCCGTCCTCATTCATCCCTGTCTCACTGTTGTCTTGTAGGGTCGTGGGCCAGCGTTGTGTTCACGCAGCCCCAGGCTGTGTCGGGGTCTCTCGGGGAGACGGTCTCTATTTCCTGCACCCGCAGTAGTGGCAACATTGGGGCCAACTATGTGTACTGGTACCAGCAGCACCAGGGACATGCTCCCTCCCAGCTCATCTATCAGTATGACAAACGACCTTCAGGGGTTCCTGATTGGTTCTCTGACTCCAAAGACAGCGCCTCCAACTCTGCCTCCCTGACCATCGCTGGGCTGCAGCCTGAGGACGAGGCTGACTATTATTGTCTGTCTGGTTATGACAACTATTATCACACAGTGAGCTAGACCCATGGGGAAGTGAGGCCAAATCTCCCCCAGGGCAGGCCCACTCCAGCAGGGCTGCTCTCTACGTCTTCTCCTTGTGTGCTAGAGTTGCAATTTTCAGTTCAAGAATCCCTTTGTGGGGGCCAGCGCTGTGGCACAGTGGGTTAGTCCTCCACCTGCGGTGCCAGTATCTCATATGGGCACTGGTTCGAGTCCCAGCTGCTCCACTTCTGATCCAGCTCTTTGCTATGGCCTGGGAAAGCAGCAGAAGATGGCCCAAGTCATTGGGCCCCTGTACTCATGTGAGAGACCTGGAAGAAGCTCCTGGCTCCTGGGTTTGGATCAGCACAGCTCCAGCTATTGCGGCTACCTGGGGAGTGAACAAGTGGATGGAAGACCTCTCTCTCTCTCTCTCTCTCTCTCGCTCGCTCGCTCTGCCTTTCAAATAAATAAATCTTTTAAAAGAAGGATTGCTGTTTTGAATTTTGAAGTCTTTCCAGGTTATTCATAGATTTCCATGTTTTGGGGGTTTACGTACTGGAGGTGTGTGTGTGTGTGTGTGTGTGTGTGTGATCACGTTTGTCTAAGTCTTTGTTATCTTGTCACCTTGCCTTGGAGCCCGAGTATTTGCAGAAACAAACACATCCCATCTGGATAAGCTGGTTTCAACATGATAAGGACTTTGCCCATAAAGCTACCAGGCTGATGGAACCTGCCTTCCAGACTTGATGTCCCTGGGAGCCGTTGTCACATGGCCGCTGCTGGGTCCACGGCGGGGCTGTGGTCACCAGGGCCTCTAGCTGGGGTGGAACCCATCTACTTCCTGGGCGGGCGGGACTGTCTCCTGGCATTTTGCTCAGAGTGCAGGTGCTGAAACAGAGTCTGCTTAGGGTGTGCTGAGAGTGGGGCCCTTACCAGGCGTGTGGAATGGCCTCTGAGCTCCTGAGAGACGTCCCCGTGGTCTCCCTACCCTCTCCCATCCCGGTGGGGAGGTGGATCCCCGGGAGGGCAGTATTGTCCTACCCTGCTGCTGAAAGCTGCAACTGAGTCACGCGAATGGAAGGCCGTCAGTGGGTCAGCCTGCAGGGGGCGCTGGTGAGCTCTGTGTGACCCGGGCACCCCTCTAGCTGCAGCCAAGAGGGGTTGGAGGAAGGTTTACAGAGTAATTCAGGATTTTCTGCGGGCGCCTCCGGGGGTTACTTGCCTGTGGGAGCACAGATTGGTGTTCGTCCCTCTGGGTGCAAGTGGCTCAGAGAGAGGAAGAGGCTCAGGCCTCGCAAATGGTGCAGATGCAGCTGGCTTTCTGGCCCGCCCTCCTCCTCTTGTGCTGGATTCAGCAAAAACCACCCCTCAGAAGGCGGGCCTCAGAGCCGCCACCCTCCACCAACGTAGACAACGAGAGAGAGTTGGTGAGTCTGTTAGGTAGAGCACTCTGTGGAATAAAGAACTGGTGGCGCTAAGGTTACAGCCTAGTGAGGCGTCCCAGGGTGGGTGAGCCCTCCCCTTTGCGCAGGGGGTCGCTGGGGAGAAGGCGAGGAACCTAGAGGGATCCTCTCCTCCCTTAGGTAGGAGGATGACGTCAGTCTCAGGGTGCAATGGGGACCAGGGCCAGAAGGGGGCGCAAAGGGGCTTGTGTCTCACCCTCGTGTGGTAAGGCCCCAGCTGTGAGTACAGCACCTGGTTCCTTAGTAGGCGCCTCAGCTTCGTGCTCCCTGGAGCACAGCTGAGTCGTCCTCCCCAGTCCCTGGGGATTCTAGATCAGAAGGTTCACATTGCCCACAAACACAACTCCGAGGTTCAGTGACTGAATCGTGACTTGGCAAGGGACTGAGACAGTCAGAGAAGTGGGAAGTAATTTGACGGAAGGCACCTGCTTCCATCGCAGGGGAATATTTGGGCATTTCCAAGTCACCAGTGGGAGCTAAGAAAACAGCTCTGGGACAGCTCCTCCTGGCCCAGCCCCACTCATTGTGGCCATTTGGGGAGTGAACCAGCGGATGCAAGACCTCTCTCTCTCCCTCCCTCTCTCATTTTTAAATAGATAGATAGATAAGTAAATAAAAAATAACAAAAAACCCCAAGAATATGGTGACCTAAAAATTCTAATAAAAATTAAGTGAGATTCTTACTTTATCACTAAAAATAAAAATCCAGAGATATTAAAATCTTTTTCTAAAAATTAGTTTAAAGATTTACTTATTTGAAAGGTGGAGTTACAGACAGAGAAAAGGAGAGGGAGAGAGAGATTGATCTTCCACTTGCCGGTTCACTCCCCAAATGGCCCAATGGCCATCTCAAAGGATGAGACTCTAAATTTGTTAAAGTAACAACTGTTTGAGTCAATTCAAATTGTGCAAAGTGTATTATGTTGTTAATTCAAGTAAGCCAATACAGATTGCTTCAGAAAATTGGGTTAATGCAAACACCCTTCGGTTTACTTGGTTCGCTTGTTCAGTTTTACATGTCTTTAATATGCTTTAAACTTGTTTCTTTTACAGATCTGTTTTTGCAAAAACTGTAACGTCTCTTTTTAACAGTGTCTGCTTAATTGGTTACTCTGCCATTTCTAGAGTTAGGTCCTGTAAGCTCTTTTTGACTCTGTTAAACAGTTCTGAGTTATGTGATGATTTTGTGTGCTAACTCTTATGTTCAAGGTTTTTATTTCTGGTTTATTCGACAACAAGAGACCTCAAATTCATGTTCTGCCAAGGTAATCTATTGTGTACTCTACTGTCTCTGTTAAGTTTAGATTGAAAAAAAAAACATTAAGTCTTAAAAAGCTATGTTAAATATCATTATAATTAAATCTGGTCTAAAAGTGTTAAAATCACCCTAATTAAATGACTGTCATTTCAAAATGTTAAGAAATTCTCTTCTAACCAAATACTCTAAGTTCTCTCGGCACCTTTAACAGACTTTCTAAAAAATCAGAGTTCTAAATTCTCTAAACTTTTGGTATCTCCAGAAGGGCCCCCAGAGATGTCAAAAGATATATCTCTCATCTTGCAGAGATAATAACCAATCGGAATGTTTAAATTAAAAGTGCTGCCAAGATGTAAAATAATTCAACACTCTACTAAAATTCCTCACAACCCACAAGGACAATCATCAAAAAACAAAATACCGACTTATAAAACAAAAAGGGGGAATCACACCCCCACAAGAGCAGCTATGAATGGCCATGCTCACCTTAAATATTTTAAATTTTCCAAAATATCAGCCCTTGTCAGCCTTTTACAAACATTGGTCCCTCCAAGTACCCTACCTTTCAGTTAGGGTAAAATGGAAAAACCCACTAAAGGGATGCTGGCAAGGACCAGACCCACTGGTAAGGGCTGGTAGAGGATTTGGACGGGTACCTGTGAGAAACCTTAAATATCCCCCCTTTTGCCAAAGAATGTCACCCTGGAGGACCCCCTCCTGAGGAGTGATTTTTTCCTTTCTCTTACAGGGATAAAAAGACCATATTGAACTCTCTGCCTCATTGTGACTGGATCATCATGGTACATCAGGGGTGCTGCTTTTATGCTAATCGGTCCAGCATCATCCAGGACAAGATCAAGACCCTCCAAGGAGACCTTGAAAAATGTTGTAATGAACCAAGCTCTAGTTACGTGTTGTTGGGCCTTGGGGGATGGCTTCCTTATCTCCTCCCCCTTGTGGGCCCCTTGGTCTTCCTTGTAAATATGTCTAAGATCGCATTGCTGCGGTCCAGTTAATGGTGGTCTGACAACAATATGCCACTCTTTAAGAACTGGGCTATTCTGCTCTTCAAGTGCCAGATTGGAAACCCTGTGCATCCGCCCATGGCCACTGCCAAGATGTAGAAGCATAATACATAATACCCTGAGTTGCTGAGGTGGTAGCCAATGATGGATAAGATCCCCTGGGGCAGCCCTTAACAGCTGGAGTAGTAGTCAAAGACGGGTAAGATCCCCAGAAGGGGACAACCTAAGACAGACATGCTCCCTAAAGGGCTGATCCCAGTCAGAGGGGACAACCTAAGACAGGCACACTCTCCACTCAGTTCCTCTTTCTTTTTAATATACAACAAAAAAGGGGGAATCTGTGGGGAAATTAGGCACACGAGGCAATTCAAAGACGGCACCCAAAGGAAGTAAGGTGGGCGGTATCCAAAGTCATTTACCACCAAAGCTGATTGGCCATGCAACATCAGGGGAGGTGATGACAACTGATGACGAGTGTACAGACATATGGCTGGTCCTATAAAAAGTCGCCCTGTAAAATGACCTTTTAAGTAATTGGTTGGTCCTTATGCCCTGCCCCAGTAATCCTGCGGTCTTGTGCTTTAAAAGGCATTGCTATGCATGCAATAAATGAGTTCTTGCTTACTTGACTTGACTCCCCACTGTGTCTGACTGTCCCCGGGATCGGGGGGCTGGGGAATGGGCGAGCGGCGCACTTACCTTTCTTCAGACCCAGTCCATCCTCGTTCGGGTGGACTAAGACCCTGCACTGGCCAGAGGTACCCTGCACCCACTGCAGGGCCAGCTCATCTCCTCCTCTCTTTCTCCTTCTGACCTGCCAGTACCCAGGGCAGGGAGACCCAGGAACCAACAGAGAACAACATCTCATTTGAATGCAGTGGCAACCACACCTCCATGAAGTTTGGGGGAGATACAAAACAGAGACTTCAGGAAGCTCTGTTTTCAAAGGAGAGCTTTTATCGGGAGCACAGGCTGAGCCGGCGCCATAGCCTGGATCCCGCCCCTCCTCCCCGTCTGCACTCACTGTACACGTGAGTGTGGGCCTTACCTTGGAGACAGGAGGTCCAAACCCAGCTCTCCTCCAGGCCCCAGAGGCTGGATCAGTAAAACCTGGCCCTGTTCTCACCCTCCTCTCCACCCCTCTGATAGTCTCTGGGGTCCAGGCACAGCTGAATCAACCAGCCTCCATGTCCAGGCGCTCAGGAGAGACTGTACCGGAGATGGCAACAATGTTGGCAATGATGGAGCATCTTGGCTGCAGCAGCACCCAGGCTGGATGCCCAGGCTCCTGACCCTCATGAGGGTCCCAGAGAGACTCTGCCACCAGGTCAGGCAGCTCAGCCTCCCTGACCACCCGTGGGCTCCAGCCTGAGGATGAGGCTGGTTATATTGCTCATCATGGGACAGCAGCCTTAGTACTTGCAGAGTGTAGTGGACCAGAGTGGCGGGGAGTGAGACAGAAACCCATGAGGCCTCAGCATCCCCAGCACAGGGGGACTGCACAGAGCCCTGGTTACACTGCCCCACACAAGGACAAGCATGCAAGCCACAGCAGTGTGTGCAGGTCAGCATTCTTTAAAAAAAACTAGTGAGGGCCGGCGCCGCAGCTCAATAGGCTAATCCTCCGCCTTGCAGCACCGGCACACTGGGTTCTAGTCCCGGGTGGGGTGCCGGTTTCTGTCCCGGTTGCCCCTCTTCCAGGCCAGCTCTCTGCTGTGGCCCGGGAGTGCAGTGGAAGATGGCCCAAGTGCATGGGCCCTGCACCCCATGGGAGACCAGGAGAAGTACCTGGCTCCTGCCATCAGATCAGTGCACCAGCTGCGGCGGCCATTGGAGGGTGAACCAATGGCAAAAGGAAGACCTTTCTCTCTGTCTCTCTCTCTCACTGTCCACTCCGCCTATCAAAAAAAAAAAAAAACTTATGGGGTACAGCAAAAGCAGTGTTAAGAGGAAAATTTATAGCAATAGGTGCCTACATCAAGAAATTGGCAAGGCACCAAATAAATGAGCTTTCAATGCATCTCAAGGATCTAGAAAAACTGCAGAAAAGCAGACCCAAATCTAGTAGGAGAAGTGAAACAATCAAAATCAGAGAAGAAATCAATAGGATTGAATCCAAAAAAACATTACAAAAAATCAGCCAAACGAGGAGATGGTTTTTTGAAAAAATAAACAAAATTGACACGCCATTGGCCCAACTAACTAAAAGAAGAAAAGACCCAAATCAATAAAATCAGAGATGAAAAAGGAAACGTAGCAACGGACACCACAGAAATAAAAAGAATCATTAGAAATTGCTGCAAGGACTTGTATGCCAGCAAACAGGGAAATCTACCAGAAATGGATAGATTCTTGGACACATACAACCTACCTGAATTGAAGCAGGAAGACAAAGAAAACCTAAACAGACCCATAACTGAGTCAGAAATTGAAACAGTAATAAAGGCCCTCCCAACAAAGAAAAGCCCAGGACCAGATGGATTCACTGATGAATTCTACCAGATATTTAAAGAAGAACTAACTCCAATTCTTCTCAAACTATTCAGAACAATCGAAAAAGAGGGAATCCTCCCAAACTCTTTCTATGAAGCCACCATCATCTTAATTCCTAAGCCGGAGAAAGACGCAGCATTGAAGGGAAATTACAGACCAATATCCCTGATGAACATAGATGCAAAAATCCTCAATAGAATTCTGGCCAATAGAATGCAACAACACATCAGAAAGATCATCCACCCAGACCAAGTGGGATTTATCCCTGGTATGCAGGGATGGTTCAACATTCGCAAATCAATCAATGTGATACACCACATTAACAGACTGCAGAAGAAAAATCCATATGATTATCTCAATAGATGCAGAGAAAGCATTCGATAAACTACAACACCCGTTCATGATGAAAACCCTAAGCAAACTGGGTATGGAAGGAACATTCCTCAATACAATCAAAGCAATCTATGAAAAACCCACAGCCAACATCCTATTGAATGCGGAAAAGTTGGAAGCATTTCCACTGAGATCTGGTACCAGACAGGGACACCCACTCTCACCACTGCTATTCAATATAGTTCTGGAAATTTTAGCTAGAGCTATTAGGCAAGAAAAAGAAATTAAAGGGATACAAATTGGGAAGGAAGAACTCAAACTATCCCTCTTTGCAGATGATATGATTCTCTACTCAGGGGAAAAACCAACAGCCCAGGTACTGAATGTGTCAATTAAAATAATTGCAATCCCGGTTCCAACAACAGATCTAAGGCCAGTAATGACCCTTTCTATTGGACATTATGCTTTGGGATTCTGGATTCACTGAAGAGCAGATTTTCAATCATAAATCTGTTGCTAGCACTGAGAACAACAGAGAAGCAATACACTCTGCCAGGGGAAGGGGCCCCGTAGGCTGGGCTGCATCACAGGGGTCCTTGTGAATTAGACAGAAACTAGGAAGCTGCAGGAACCAGCTGGGCTCTAGGGCTTCCTGACCATGGGGAGGATTGTGCCCTTCTGCCAGCAGGGGGCGCTGTGGATACTTCGGATTCCTACACAGCAGCTCCTCCAGGACCATTCATGCAAAGGTAGTGGCTTGGGGTTGGGCAAGGTTTTCACTGATGGGGACTCAATATCTGTGTCCCCTGAGGCCCGGCAGAGTCCCTTAGCAAAGATCATTTGTCTTACGTCGCAGGTGCTTCCTCTCAAGGCCCCAGGAAATGAAGCAAACATTGATTCTTCTCTGTCTGCTTAGGGGCAGAGCCCAGCACCAGGGCTCAGGGAGGGGCGGGGCAGGTACTGGACAGGAACTCATTTGCAATGAAATTGCCCCCATCACACATGAGTTTCAATGACTTTAGTACCCCATGGCCATGAAGGCCCCCACGGGCACATTTTAGTTCCTTACCTCATTCCAGGCCCACAGGAGGACAGCATGTCCCATTGCCAGTGGGCTGCAGAGTTTCCCTTCCATCCACCTCATTCCTGCCCCCTCACTCTCCAGAATAGAAACACCGGCTCTCAGGGCAGAGTTTGTGTAAGATCTCTAGGGGGACAGCAGTGATGTGCAGCAGGTGCACACACCACAGCTTCCAGCCTACATCAACTCTATTTTCCCACATTTGCCAGGAGATCCAGTCGTGCACATTCTAATACCATATTGTTTCCAGATTCATTGGATCTACCACCATGGAACTGAGTACTTTATTTAATCAACGGGTGTTGACTACACTGATCTTTGATTCATACAGTGCCCCCCCCCCCACTTCCTTCAGAGCCTGCTGCTCTCTGTGTCTTTTGTCGGTGACGTCTGCTCTCAGCCCAGGCTTCCTCCGTGTTCCTGCTGGCCCAATTTGCATTCAAATCTCAGAGAATCTAGCCAGGTGCTCCTTCCTGGGAAAAAATAGGTCCCTCATTTCTGTCTCATCCAAACAGAGCTCATTCGCTCTGGGATGGTAAATCAATCCAAAAACCATAATTGAGATGAAATGTCTTAACAAGATGAGTGGTACTTAGCACATCTAAATAGACAGGAAGACTTAAATACACCGTGAGCATGAGATGCTGAGCAGAGACCTCCTGGGCACTGATTAGAGTTCTGACAGGTGCTGGTGGGGGAGGGAGGAGCCCTGATCACCAGCACCTAGGCAGCATGTAAGTGTCTCCTGCATCCACCAGAGGGAGCTGTGGTCCAGGCACCTGCTCAGGGTTCCACAGCTCCTCCGCTGCTTTCTTGCCTGTTGGTGGAGTTCCTGTTCCGTCCACACGGTGGAGCCCTTTCCGCCTTATAGGGTCTTTCCAATTCTCAAGCAGAATGCAGGCTGAGGTCAAGGGGGGGGGGCTTGCACAGCCTCCAGAGTGAGGCACATTTGCATGGAGACCTCCCACTCTGAGGGCCAGAAGAGCAGATAAGAAGGGAGGCTGGCTCAGCCCTCACTGTGGGCTCAGGAAGCAGGGACTTGGGCATCTCAGCCATGGCCTGGGCTCCACTGCTCCTCACAGTCCTGGTTCACTGCACAGGTGGCTGCCTGCAGGGCATTCTGGGAGTGCACCTGGGTGGCACCTTGGATGCTGCCAGCTTCCCCTAACTTGGGGGCCGTGCTGACCTGTCCTCACTGATGTGTGTGTGTCTTCTCTCCTGCAGGTTCCTGGCCCCAGTTTGTGCTGACACAGCCCCTGTCTGTGTCGGGATCCCTGGGGCAGACGGTCTCCATATCCTGCAAATGCGACAGTGGCAACATTGAGGAATGCTATGTGCACTGGTACCAGCAGCACCCAGGCAAGGCCCCCACCATAGTCATCTATAAAGATGATCAGACCGTTGGGGGTTCCTGATCGGTTCTCTGGCTCCACCGACAGCACCTCCAACTCTGCCTCCCTGACCATCACTGGGCTGCTGACTGAGGATGAGGCTGACTACTTCTGTCAGTCTTCTGATAGCGATGCTAATCCCACAGTGATCCAGACTCATGGGGAAGTGAGACAGAAACTCCCCAGGGTCCCCACCCAGCTGTGCCCCAGCCTGTGCCCAGCAGGAGGTTGCTCTTTGCCCTGTGTTCTGCTGGAGACCTGAGGTTGGAATCCATGCACATGGATCCTCTCTGTTCTTCCCAGCATGAAGATGTGCTGTTCCCCACACGTTTATGGATGCCTCCTGCTCCCTTCTCACTCACTCATGGAACAGCTGTGGTGCACAACTGGGTTTTTGAGCCTGGGAGCTGTGTATGTGATGGGCAGGTCCTTCTTTGTGGGGAGGGCTCTTCAGTACAGAGCAGGACATTGGGAAACTAAGGTAGGTCCAGCCTGGGCAGATGCCTGTAGCCCTCTAATCCCAGTTCAGACAAATGGAATGATCTTCAGGCATCTTCAAACATTTTTGGTGCCATGGGCATGGAATGGTCCCAGTGTGATTTGGACTGGATCAGAGTCCCCTGCTGTGAGCTCCAGGCAAGATTATGGCTGAAATCTCCTTTGTGTCCTGCAGCTGTCCACAGGCACAGGGAATTTGTCTCTGTGATGCTGATTCCCTTTGACCATCCAAAATATTCACACAGAGTCAAATGGTTTCACTGGTCCATGATTAGTGTTCTAAGCACATGTGGTCAGTCTACTTGTTACCCAATAAGATGGAGTCTTCCCCCAACCAGAATGGTAAGCATGAGTGTTGACCAAACACGTATGCAGTTAATGCTTCCAAAACTAAGAATAGAAAATGCAAACATCGTGGTGGCTTCTCTAAAGAGCATCTTCTATAAGCACGGCATAAAGAAGGAATAAGTAGTGTGAAGGTCTGCACTCTCTCTGTTTCCACTTTGGGGTGGACGTCAGACAAGCAGACAGGAGCAGCAACATAGCTGGGTGACAATGCTGTCAGGTCTTTTGCCCTGTGGACTGGCTTCACATTATATCCTCCACTACCTCGGTGCTATTGTAATTGTCCAGTCCAGTGCAGTCCCCATGAACTGTGTGTGAATGCTCATGCTTAAATTTGCATTACTTAAAATTCAATAAAATTACAAGTTATGGCAGTCCCATTCATAGTGCTTCACCTGTGTGTCAAGTGACTTTCCCTTGGTTATCCCCACGTTTGTGCTCCTCCCTCCAGACTGGCGCTTAGGGCATCTTCTGTTATCAGGACTCCCAGATGCCACAGCCAGGAGTCTGAGGCCAGCCTTCAGCAGACTATGGGATTTTGAAATCACTCTGGGTGTTGCTGAACAGGGGACCCATGCTGTGCCCATGAAGCAACGCTGTCAGTAAGGAGGACACTGAACATCTTTATTCTGATGGTTCATGTTCCAGGATTCCTGTGCTTGGCCTTATCAGCCTATCTAACCCTCTGCCACATTCAAAGAAAGTATTGGATCTTGTCTCACTCTGTCAGAAATGGCAATGCCTTGTGATTTTCAAATACTGGAAAGTTATTGACAAAGGTAGTTGGTCTCTCAAACAGCTCATGTAAGTAACTAAGGTATGTTTTTGGACAACAGTGGGTATATACTCATCAGATTATAGTTCATGGTATGAGGAATGGGCCCATCCCCAGTTGTGAATGTTTTCATAGATCTTTTGTCTAGCCAGGTGCAGGCATTTTTGACCTAAGTCTCCCAGAGTCAGCACTGAGGTAAACCAGCTCTCTGCAAATACCTGCTCTCTCACCCCATCACACAGCTCTCCCTGGAGCACACTGGGCTCACCACCAAGACCCTGGGATGACCAGCAGCACACAGGCAGTGTTTTGTGTGTCCTGTCCTATGCTGCTGTCAGTACCCACACAGCACAGTGGTCAGTGCCCCCATAGGTGCAACAGTGATGCTCCATGCTCTCCCTTCTCAGTGGGAATTACATTGAAACTGTCGATTGGCTTTTCAAAACATCATCATCATCAACTCCACCCAAATATTCAGTTGTCTACCGTTATCAGACACTGGCCATGGTGTGGCTCAGGAATGGCCTTTGCAGCCCCTTGCAGAGTGAACTTGAAAATGGAGCATCTCTCTCTCTCTCTCTCTCTCTCTCTCTCTCTCCCCAGTTGAACATTAGAAATGAATAATTAAATTAATAATTGGTAACAACAAAATGTGCGTCCTATATGTCAGGTCTGCTGCAGGGGTTAGAAATGACAGTAACTACACAGGTCATCCGGTCCAAGCTTCTGCAATCAGGCCGTGGGTGTGTGAGTGGACACAGTGACTGGGGAGCTGCAGGATTTCTGTGGTCCTCAGGTCTCTGGGTCATGGGGAAGTGTATGCATTACCACCAGCAGGGGGCGCTGTGGCACTGCCCTATGGACCCTGTGCTCACTGATGGGGATGGGGCAGCTGTGCCCTCTGAAAGGATCCCCTGAGCAAGGAGCGTTGTCTCGTCTCACAGGTGCTTCCTCTCCCCCAAGGCGTCCCAGGGAGGGCAACAAACCCTCTTCCTCCTCAGTCTGCAGTGGGAGCTGAGCCCCAGCACCAGGGCTCAGGGAGGGGCAGTGCTGGCACTGGGTGGGGCCTCATTTGCATGAGCAGCCCCTCCTCTGGCACAGGCTGGGGAAGAAAAGGAGGCCTGGGGCAGCGCAGCCCACTGTGGGTGTCAGGGGCTGTGACCACCATGGCCTGGGCTCCTCTGTTCCTGCTGCTCCTCTCTCACTGCACAGGTAGGGACGGCCCTGGGGACCAGGTCCCAGCCTGGCTCAGACCCCTTGCTCAGAGCCCTGAGGGACGTGAGCCTGACCTCTGCCCCCTCCCCGTGTGTCTGTGTCTGCAGGGTCCCTCTCCCAGCCTGTGCTGACTCAGCCGCCCTCCCTGGCTGCGTCTCTGGACACAATGGTGAGATGAGAGGAAGTGAGAGAAAAACCCTGCACCACAGTCCTGGGCTCTGTGGCTCTTTGCAGAGATCAGAGTCTGTATAGCCCCCTTAGGACACACTTCTCTGCAGCAGGCTCTGCTCAGGGAGAAGGGAGCGGGACTCACCCAGGTTACACCAGACCCTGAGCCACACAGGGCATCTGAGAGGCACAGACAGATGCGGACACCAGGCCGAGAGCACAGCCCTCAGATCTCGGTTAAGTGGACAGGAAGAAGTCCTGTGCTCAGCCCTGGAAGTGCTGACGTCAGAAACACAATCACCCTCAGTTTCCCTTCTCACCCCGCACAGTGGGCGCTGGGGTGAGCAGTGACCCCCCAGCGTGGGCGTATGCATGCTGCCCCTGCACTAGACATGTGTGCTCTCTCTGCACCACGGCACACAGCATGGATGTGGCCTCCACTCACTCTCCCTGCCCACGGCCTCACCCCTCCCTCCTCACTCCCCTCTGCCCTGCACCCCTCAGGCCTCCTGCACCTCCCATGATTTTCTATTCCAGAAGGGACAGGAAGTGCGCTGAGATCTCAGGACCCAGCACAGACACTGATCCTGCAGAAACAGCAGCTCCAGTGAGGGCTGTGCCAGCTAAGACAAAGGGAAGAAACCTCCATGTGTGAACTCTTACAGTGATAGTATCAGGCTGTGTTTCCAGACAGTGCAAATGCTTCCGAGACCATAAAATGGTAAAACAATGTGACTGTTAGTGGGAAGGATTCTTCAAAACACATGTCATCTATTAGTCTTATCTTCCCAAGAAATTCTTTGAAATTTAACTTGCAGTACCTTAGAGTGCGTCGTCCTTGGAACCTAGGATCATTGCTATGAGAATTAGCTGAGCGGATGCCGTCCTGGATTCGGTAGCCTTGTGACCCTGCAGAGCTGAAGAGACAGGGAGATACGAGGAGAATCAATGTGAAGAAGCAGAGAGATAGAGAGACCAGGGAGGTGCAGGCCAGGCACCCCAGTGATTCTCCTGCAACCTCTTATGAAGATGCTGAGGTCGAGAGGATTCCCCCTGGGCTTCAGAGGAAGCATTTCTCTGTTCTGGGGCCAGGAACTTTCATCATTCAGATCTGGGCCTGCACAAGTTCTTGTGTCTGAGCTGCCCATTTTGTGAGTATTCGTCATGAGACCTGTAGGAAACTAAAACAGTAAGAAACTAAATCGATGTAAGCATCTCTCAGGATCTACACAATTCTGGACACCATGGCTCGAAACTTTGCACAATTCTGTCTGTATTCAAATTTCTACCGTTTAGACACAGCTGTTGTTGTTTATGATAGAACCAAGACCCTGCTGATTGACCAAGTGGTCATCCAGGGAATCAAAAGGGAAGTAGAAGCCTTCCTGGAAATGAATGAAGATGGCAATACAGCCCATCACTCACAGGATACAGCGGAAGCTGTGTGAAGAGGGAAGTCTACAGCAATTAGTGACTATGTCAAGAAACTGGAAAGATATCCACTAAATGATCTAAGAAATCATCTACAAGGCCTAGAAAAACAAGAACAACAAATTCAAAATTAGTACAAGGAAAGCAGTAATTTAAATAAAAAAATATGAAAGTGAAACCAACAATAGAGAAAGTTAAGTGAGATTCTGAAGAGCTGTTTTTTGAAAAAATCAACAAAATCAATAAACCACTGGTTCAACTAACCAAAAAAGGGGGCAAGGACAAGACTCAAATTAATAAAAAATCAGAGATGAAAAAGGAGATGTTACATCAGATAACACAGAAATCCAAAGAATCACTAGGTCATACTACAAACAACTCTATGTCAAATAATTTGAAAATCAAAATGCATAGATCTGGATACATACCAGCTACCAACATTGAGTCATCGAGCCACAGGAAACCTCAATAGACCAATAATGAAGTGTATTGTATTATATCAGCCTGTTTGTATCAGCATATCCATCTACCTTTTCAAAATACTCAACTTGATTCAAATTGTGGGAACTAAGGCAAAGTTAACATGTTTAACTCAGTTAAATTTCTTACTGGTATGGGTAAAGTGTGACTATGGTCTTACATTCTGGTCATTCCTCAGATTTTGTGATAAGGAGTGGATTCCCGAGACTTTTATTGGAAAAACTCTGGTGAATTATTGTGAACAATGTGGGAAAATGGAGCGTGTCTGGACATCCAGGAAGCACCATTGGCTGAGGCTTTGGGATCAAGTCCAGACACAGATCTTCCCAGGGTTCCCGCCTGGCTGAGACCAGTGCTGCTCAGACCATGCCCTGCACAGGAGGCCCTGGGATGTTCTCTGTGTGGATTCTGATTCAGGACCAAGGACAGGGCCTTGGAGTCTGCGTTTCTAGAATCTTGCACAGGAGATCCACGTGCATCAGGTAACACAACAACATTCACAGACATTTTGTAACTGGAAAGCAAAATGAATTGGACAAAACCCAAAACAGACGCCCGTGACCGATGTAAGGAAGGGGTTAAGGAGCAATGCAGATTCCATGCATGCAGCCTACAGAGGTGACAGCCACAAGCCTGCTGTGGGCCTCTTTCCAGGAGGCAGAGCCCAGGTGATGCTCACAGGCACCAAAGCTCATCCCGCCCCTGCCTCGCCCTGACTCTACCCACCTTCCACTGCTTCTGCTCCAGGCTCTCCCAATGTGCAGACCAGTGAACCTGTGCCTCCTCGACGACTCTATACCCAGCCTCCTCCCCAGTCCTGAGTCTCCCCCTCCCTCCTCACCTCTGTCTCCTCTATGACCTCTTGGTCACTGCCAAGGTCCTCAGAGTGGCCTGTGACCTTTCATCAGGGTTTGCTAGGAGTCACTGCTCATCCTCCCTGCCCCCATCCTTGGAACTGTCATCCACTCATTCTCAAAGATTCTAAGTTTCTACTCTCACTCCTTTGTTTCAATCTCACTGGGACTGTCCCCTTGTCTATCCTAGGGCTCTCTGCATTTTCCTGTAGTCCGGTGAATCCTACAAGCGAGTGAGTTTCTTCTCCCAAATCCTCCCTACACTACCCCTGTGTGCTGCTCTGCAAGGATTCAGTCGGGGAGAGGGAGCCTTCTGTGGAGCGGGTTCTCAGCTCAACATTCACTGTTCTCCATCTCTTTCACCTTGGCTGATTCCTGTCTCTGCTGGTTGACTGTGTTACAGGGCATGTGTGAGGCCACTGTTTCCTAAGGGACCTAATCCAGTGGGGAGAACCCTGTGTGCTGTGCACCCTGAGGAAGCCCAAACAGAACACGAAAGAGTGAGAGCAGGTGGGAGGCTGCCCTGTGTAGGGGCTCGCAATGACTTTGGGCAGGAGTTGGCTGCAGGGTGGGGGAGGCTGCCAGGACACCTGCCACCTGTCACAGCCACTGTGGATCTGGCCCTGGCCAGCAGGGGTGCTGTGGGCCTGCTGCTGAGGGGTCTGGTGGGCTCTCAGTTGGGCAGCCAGACACCTGCATCCTGGTCTGTGGTCAGTGCTCACTGAAGCAGAAGTGAAGTCTCCTGTGTGCCCAGAGAGCCCCAGGGGCTGTCCTGAGGTCACGGACTGACCTCGCCCAGGCCTTCAACTGAGAAATGACTTACAGATCTTGGGCTCTCTCAAAAGCCTGGGTACTGCGTGGTTGGCCAGAGGAAGTGGGTTGAATTTGCATGAAGTTCCCCCACCCTCCAAGGCTCCATAGAGTGCATAAAACAGCATCCTGGCTGCGGCTCAATAGGTTAATCCTCTGCCTTTTGGCGCCGGCACCCCAGGTTCTAGTCCCAGTTGGGGCGCCGGATGCTGTCCCGGTTGCCCCTCTTCCAGGCCAGCTCTCTGCTGTGGCCTGGGAGTGCAGTAGAGGATGGCCCAAGTCCTTGGGCCCTGCACTCACATGGGAGACCAGGAGAAGCACCTGGCTCCTGGCTTCAGATCAGCGTGGTGCGCCGGCCACAGCGCTCTGCCCACAGCAGCCACTGGGGGGTGACCAACAGAAAATGAAGACTTCTCTCTCTCTCTCTCTCTCTCTCTCTCTCTCTCACTGTCCACTCTGCCTGTCAAAAAAAAAATTTAAAAAAAGGGCATGGCTGTGTGTCAGCCTGAGCAGAGCCCAGGGCAGCAGCACCATGGCCTGGAGCCCGCTCTTCCTCCCCCTCCTCCTCCTCCACTGCACAGGTCAGGATGGTGCTCGGCATCTTACTCCTCATCCGCCTGACACCGCCTCCAACCGTTTTACAAATGTGCCCCCCGTGCTTCCTCCAGGGTAATGGGTGTTTGTGTTTTCAGGGTCCCTGTCCCAGCCTGTGCTCTCTGCGTCTGCCGCCCTGGGAGCCTCGGCCAAACTCACCTGCACTCTGAGCAGTGCCCACAGCACCTACACCATTGACTGGTATCAGCAGAAGCCAGGGACTGCTCCTCGGTACCTGATGCAGCTTAAGAGTGATGGAAGCTACACCAAGGGGACCGGGGTCCCTGATCGCTTCTCGGGCTCCAGCTCTGGGACTGACTGCTATTGATCATCTCCAGCGTCCAGGCTGATGACGAAGCCAAGTACATTTGTGGTACAGACTATAGCAGTGGTGAATCCTATGGTTAAACACAGTGACCCAGATGAATGGGGAAGTGGGACCAAAACCTAGTTCTCTGTTCTGTTACCAAGACTGCCTGTGGCCCTTGAGCATCATCCAGGTTTCCCATCACACTAATATACGGATCCTCTGTAAAGCTTTGCAAGAAGAGAACCAGCGCCTCTCCCTTCCCACGATCTCCCTGGGAGCCACACGGCCAGGCCAGGCTCCTAGAGAGTGCGCACATCTGTAGGATGCTGCAGACCTCACAGAAACCTTGCTGTCCCCTGCTCTCTGGTACGTCCCCCACATCCTGTGGAGAGACCTCATGAGGAACCATGCATGGGTACTCTAGGTTCTGCGTCTGCACCAGAGAACATTCTGTCAGAGAGGGCTGGAGAAGAGCTCAGGTGAGAGGTCAGAGGTCGTGGGTTCCACTCATGACCTTGTTTTTACCTGGACGGCGCAAGGGGAATGCCAGCCGGAAGCATTAGGATCCTGTGTGCCTGCTCCACGCTGTTTATTATAACAGTATGCACGTGAACTAAATGCGAGTTAAAAGCACAAATCCAGTGACATCATAGTAGACGAATGCATTGTCGAGAGTGCAAGATGAGCACAGACAAGGCACGTGTTTCAAATTCCAGCCCAAGAGCAGGTGTGAGGATTGTGCCTCTCCCCCTGACCACAGATGCAAGTGCCAGGCAGTGAGAAACCAAAGTCCTCACACGCAGAGGGCGGGAACCCCATTCTCCAGGTCCAGGAGGGAGAGTCCTAACAGTGTGGACCCTTGTCAGTAAGGGAGACTCACGTGATCAGTGCCTTTGCATATCAGGTTCTGTGCACCCAGGTGGCCAACGGGATGAGCTGGAGCACTGCAGCCTGCAGGGATTAAAGCCTCTAAGATTCCCTATTTTGTTACCTGAGGAAGTGGTGATGTCACACAAACAGAAAAGGAATGGTATTTGAACTTCTTTCACGGAGACAGGAAAACCACTTCCAGTTTAGGAATCAGTGTTCTGTCTGGATTCAGTAGACTGTATCGTGTTTCTCCAAACAACAAAAGAAGGTTCCATCCCCACCTTCCATTCACTTAAGAGAGCTTTGTGCAGAACATGCATGAATGACAGTCACACCTGCAGTTCCTGGGCTGATCTCACAGGTGCCTGAGCACACAGGTCACCACTGGACGCACAACTCTCTCCTCTGGATTCGAAGCACAATTCACAGAATTCCCTGGGGGCCTCTTCCCAGCACCAGCTCTCAGGGGCAGGTCCACAAGTAGGTGAGAAAGAGCTCACACAGCCAAGTGCAGAGGAGCAGGTTTGCAAGAAGAGCCCAGCTCTCCCCAGGAGAGGAAGAAACTCAGGAGAAGTAGGTCTTTCATCCTCCACTAGGGGGCGTCAGGGAGCAGCGCTCACAGGTGCATCCCCACAGCCCCTCCTCCTCTCACCTGCTCCCCACTCTCTTCTCTCCAGAGCTCAGCTGGTGCAGACTCAGAGCTGCTGGAGAGACCTGCACAGCCCAGGGTGTCCCCTGGAGGCAGGTCCCCAACTCATCTCTGCTGGCTCCTACACTGCAGGAGAGTGTGTGTCCACGTGTCCAGGGTGGGATATGAGAACCGCAGGCCTCAGCCTTCAGAGGGGGAAGAATTGCCTCCCAGTGCAACAGGATGGGAGGAGAATGAGGAGTCAGAAGTGGCCCCAAGCCTCTGCGCTCCTCTCTGCCAACACCACCCAGTGTGCACATCACGTGGAGTTGATGCCTGGGATTAAATGTTGATTTTTAAGAGTTTTTCTCTATTTCTATTATTTATCTCTTTTGGCCAAGAAAGAGACCCAAGCATGAGGGTCAGGTCCTGTGGGTCTGTGAGAGGTCCCAGGCTGCCCAGGGAAGATGGGAGACAGAGGGGCTCCTGGAGACCCCCAGGGAGGTGTCGGCTCTGTCTCCCCTCAGCTTCCCACTCTGCTGCACCCAGGGCAGCTCCACCAGGGAGGCCGAGAGCGCAGGTGTGTCCTGTGAGCAGCCTGAGAGCTGGGCAGAAGTCAAGTGTGGGAGGCTGTGTCTGTGTCTGAGACGAAGGTGTGGTGTGGCCTGCACAGCCCAGCGAGAGTGGACAAGGGCATGCACAGGGGACAGGAACCCAGACTGGACTGTGTATGTGACTCAGCCAACAGAGTGCACTCTGGCATTTCACTGATGCATCTCAGCTGGAAACCACCCACTGGCCATAGTCTGCTGGCCCTGCTCAGGCTCCCTGGGGCACAGACACTGTGTCCTCAATGACCCTAGAACCACAGACAGTCAAAAATCCCCAGCTGTGGCCCCGGGGACAATATTTGAATGGTGAATGAGTTCCGGGTGTAGACCAGGCTGGGACAGTGAGGAGGAGGGGTCTATTTGCATGAAGGGTCCCGCCCTCAGCTCAGGGTGCTGCAGGGGATAAGAGGGAAGAGAGGAGCCCAGGACCAGCCGAGGGTCCTCAGGACAGAGCTGCAGGAGGGTCTCACCATGGCCTGGGCTCCTCTGCTCATCCTTCTCACTCTCTGCACAGGTGCCTGGTGCGGGGAAAGGAACTGTGGGAGCCTCTGTGTGTCCTTGTGCACTGAGTGCCTCTCTCATCCCGAATCTCTTCTCATGTTCAGGGTCTTGGGCTGAGGCTGCCCTGACTCAGCCAGCTGCAGTGTCGGGGCTGTGGGGAAGGCGGTCACCATCACCTGCACTGGAGGCACAGGCAACGTGGGGCGTGGACATCCAGACTGGTACCTGCAGCTGCCCGGCAGGCCCCCCAGCGTGCTCATCCATGATGGCAGTATGCGGCCCTCAGGGGTGCCGGACAGGTTCACAGGGTCCGTGTCTGGGAACACGGCCTCCCTCACCATCGCTGGGCTGCAGCCTGAGGATGAGGCTGATTACTACTGTGCCGCATGGGACAGCAGCCTGCATGCTGACACAGTGCTGTGGGTCAGGGGGGAAGTGAGACAGAAACCCAGGGGCTCCTGGCCTCCCCAGCACAGGGTGACTGCACAGAGCCCTGGTTCACTGCCACACACAAGGTCAGGGCTGAGCTGTGAGACTTGTGTGTGCTCTTGAGGATAATTAAAAATAAGGGTGTGGGTTAACATGATGGAGCCTGCATTACCCCCAAACACATATATAGTGGTCATCCCTGGGGACATGACTGTGACTGCAGAGTCTCTCATCTGGACACACACACTGCTGGCTGGTGTAACTGCTAAGGAAGCCTTCATTTTCCATGTTTTTGTTTTCTATTTCGCTGGGACTGGTGGATGCAGAGGGTCCCCGTTCTGGCCCTGGGAGGCTGCTCAGCCAGGTCCTCAGAGCCTCACTCTGCCCTCTTCCCCTTTTCTGTCTGCTTTTGGGTTCTGCCCTGCACCAGCCCTGACGTCTCATGATGTGTCACAGGGATCACTGAATCTCTCTGTAGATCCAGGTCCATCAGTCACTGTTTATCGAGTGCAATACTTTCTGTGAATTCGCTGGAGGAACTCACAGGTTTGTAAGACTCACCACAGGGAACCTGCATCTAGAAATTTAGAATCAGAGCAGCTCAGAGTCCTCCTTACTAACATCATAGGGGAGAAGACAGATCATTGCTTTGAGGTGTTGTTTCCCTCTGGGTTCATTTACCTTTGTCATGTGTCACCAAGGAGAGGAGAGTCTATGGCTTCGGTATTTGTTAGATTTATTTATCTATTTAATTGAAAGAGTGTGTGTGTGTGTGTGTGTGTGAGAGAGAGAGAGAGAGAGAGAGAGAGAGAGAGAGAGAGACATAGAATATCTTCCATGTGCTGGTTCACTCCCCAAGTGGCAACAACAACTGCAGGAGCCCAGACTCCATCCGTGTCTCCTACATGGGAGGCAAGGCAGGGGCATAAATTGCTGGGACATCTTCTGCCACTTCCCAGGCACATGGGCAGGAAGCTGGATTGGAATTGCTACAGTCAGTACTCGAACCCGCACCCTTTGGAATGTTGTCGTCACAGACGGTGGCTTAACCTGCTGTGCTACTCTGGCAGCCCTCACACACAGTGGTTTAACCCTCTGGACCACAATGTAGCCTGCTGTGATGTTTTTAAAAATTTATTTATTTACTTAAAAGGCAACGTGACAGAGAAGATGACTGAGGGTTTTTCCACCCACTGATTCTTTTCCCAAATGCCCACATTACCAGGGCTGGGCCATGCTGAAGATGGGGACCAGAAACTCCATCTGGAGCTCCTGCATGACTGGCCAGGAACCAAGTGCCCCAGGAGCCATCATCCTCTGCCTTGCTGTGTGCAGGTAGCAGGAAGCTGGAACAGAAGGGGGAGCCAGGACTCTACCCCAGCCAATTCAATGGGTTATGGGCATCCAAGCGATGTTTTAAACAATGCTCCCTAGCCCTTGTGGAGGACTTTACAATACCTTTTATACAGATGCTGGCATAGTTTCCTCGGTAAATGAATGAAAATTTTCCCATCATACATCAGTTTCAATGACTTTCTGTACCCCATGGGCCATGAAGGCCACCACGAGCCCATTTTAGTTCTGTACCTCATCCCAGACCCACAGGAGGACAGCACGTCCCATTGCCAGTGGGCTGCAGAGTTTCCCTTCCATCCACCTCATACCTGCCCCCTCTCTCTCCAGAATAGAAACACCGGCTCTCAGGGCAGAGTTTGTGTAAGATCTCTAGGGGGACAGCAGTGATGTGCAGCAGGTGCACACACCACAGCTTCCAGTCTACATCAACTCCATTTTCCCACATTTGCCAGGGGACCCAGTTGTGTACATTCTCCCCAAATTTGTTTTCAAGTTCATTGGATCAGAGACTCAACAGTCTTCCACCATGGAACTGAGTACTTTATTTAATCAAAGGGTTTTGACCACATGGATTGTCAGGTCCCAGCTTCTACATCAGGCCATGGGTGGGTGAATGGACACAGTGACTGGGGAGCTGCAGAATTTCTGTGGTCCTCAGGTCTCTGGGTCATGGGGAAGTGTATGCATCACCACCAGCAGGGGGCGCTGTGGGACTGCTGTGTGGACCCTGTGCTCACTGATGGGGATGCAGCCCCTGTGCCCTCTGTGATGTGACAGAGTCCCCTGAGCAAGGACCGTTGTCTTGTCTCAGAGGTGCTTCCTCTCCCCCAAGGCGTCACCAAGGATGATAACAAACTCTCACCCTCCTCAGTCTGCAGTGGGAGCTGAGCCCAGCGCCAGAGCTCAGGCAGGGGCACTTCCTTCTGTTGGTTCACTCCCCAAATGGCAGTAGTCAGGAGTGGGAACCAGGCCCCACGGGGAGCGTGGTCAGGGCTCAGCCAGGAGGACCTGTCTCCAGGACTCTGTTTCCTGAGTGTTTCCCCCGCTGTGCTCCAAGCTCCTAGAGAGCAGGGAGCTTCTCTCCTGTGGTTGTTCCTGCTGCATCCACAGAGCCCAGACACTGCCCGGCTCAGGGGAAAAACCAACATCCCAGGTCACTGAATGTGTGAATTCAAATAAATTGGAATCCCAGTTCCCACACAGAACTAAAGCCAGATAGTGATCCCTTCTATTGCACATTATGAGTCTGGGATTCTGAGTGACTGAGGAGCAGATTTTGAATCATAAATCTGTTGCTAGCACTGAGAACAAAAGAGGAGCATGGATCAGCCAATGGGAAGCAGACCACTAGGCTGTATTAAGCAGGAAGTCAGGAATTTAGCATCTGTGTGTGTGAGATGGACCCGAACAGCAGCATCTATGTGGAATATCCAGAAACCCAGCATCTTGCACTGCAAAATCCTGCTCACACCCCGGTAAGAGTCCAGGTGTTCCCAGTCCTGCCCACAGGGAAAGCTCTTAGGAGAATTCTCTCTTCAGGTCCAAATGGGTTCCCTGACCTGAATACATGGGCAGTAAAACCTTCACGGACTCCCTTAGAGAAACCCCTCTACTCTGCCCGGTGCCAGCAAATCTGGGGAGGAATTTGCTAATTTTCACCCAACAAACCCTTCCTCCAGGACTCTCCATCCTTTGTCCTAGAGGAGAGGGGGAGGTGGGTACACAGACTCCCTTCAAAACCAGGAATTAAACAGACTGTGTGCTCAGCTCTCTGCTCTCTGCTGAGCCACTAGGTGAATTCTCTCCATGTAACCTCGCTCTCCCCCAGCCTGAGTGACTGGGCGCTCTCTGTCTGTCCCGTCCATTCTGAAATACACCCTATCCCCAATAAAACCTTATCACTTCACTCTCTGTCTCATGGTAGAATTCTTTCTTGCATGAAGACAAGAACCCCACGGTTCCACAGCCTTTTCTCTGGTGACATTTCTGGTGACTACAGAGGTCCCCACGCACAAAGGATCCACCAAGAAATCCAGGAGGAAATTCACAGAGTGGAAAGAAAGGGATTGAAAGAAAACTCCATCCAGGTCTGTGTACCCAGCCTCAGGAATCTCATGGGTTCCTGAGAATGGAGACAGAAAGTGCAGAGCTGCAAAAACCAGCTGGCTCTAGGGCTTCCTGACCACGGGAAGTTTTGTGCCTTTCCGCCACCAGGGGGCGCTGTGGGAGTAACTTCGGATTCCTATACAGCTGCTCCTCCAGGAGCATTCATGCAAAGGTGCCCTGGCTTGGGGGTTGGGCAACGTCCTCACTGATGGGGCCTCAGCATCTGTGTGCCCTCAGGCCTGGCAGAGTCCCTGGGCAAAGGTCCTTTGTCTTATGTCGCAGGTGCTTCCTCTCAAGGCCCCCAGGGAATGACAGAAACATTGGTTCTACTCTGTCTGCACTAGGAGCAGAGCCCAGCACCAGGGCTCAGGGAGGGGCGGGCAGGCACTGGGTGGGGCCTCATTTGCATGAGCAGCCCCTCCTCTGGCACAGGCTGGGGAAGAAAAGGAGGCCTGGGGCAGCACAGCCCACTGTGGGCGTCAGGGGCTGTGACCACCATGGCCTGGGCTCCTCTGCTCCTGCTGCTCCTCTCTCACTGCACAGGTAGGGACGGCCCTGGGGACCAGGTCCCAGCCTGGCTCAGACCCCTTGCTCAGAGCCCTGAGAGACGTGAGCCTGACCTCTGCCCCCTCCCCGTGTGTCTGTGTCTGCAGGGTCCCTCTCCCAGCCTGTGCTGACTCAGCCACCCTCCCTGTCTGCGTCTCTGGGCACAACAGCCAGACTCACCTGCACCCTGAGCACTGGCTACAGTGTTGGCAGCCTTGGTGTACTTTGGCTTCAGCAAGTGCCAGGGAGGCCCCCCAGGTATCTCCTGACCTACCACACAGAAGAATTTAAACACCAGGGCTCTGGGGTCCCCACCCGCTTCTCTGGATCCAAAGACACCTCAGAGAATTCGTTTGTCCTGAGCATCTCTGGGCTGCAGCCTGAGGACGAGGCTGACTATTACTGTTTTACTGCTCATGCTACTGAGAGCAGCTTCCATGCACACAGTGCTTCAGACGATGAGGAAGTGAGACAAAAACCCCGGTTCCTCAGCCATGGGCTCTGAGCATCTTTAGTGGTGAATATCTGTGGAGACCTCTGAGTGCAAGTTCAGTGCAGCAGGCTGTGCCCAGGACCAGGGGCCAGTGACACACACAGGTGCAGCCTGACCCTGAGCCACCCAGGGCATCTGGGGAACAGAGACAGAGGAGGTCTCAGAGCTCAGGGCACAGCCCTGTGCATTCTGCAATAAGCTGGGACATGGATGAGAAATGAAAATGCAAACCTCAGACTCCAGTGCTGAGACGATGTTGACGTTCAAGTTATGTGACAGAGACCCCCCAAGAGCTGTCACTAAGTCCTTTCAATAGTGAACGTCTAATGCTTTAGAAACAAATGGAAAAGATGTGCAAGTATAACATATAAGGCATACATGGAAACCGGGTGTAAATTATGAAAGTGTGTTTTTTTAAAAGTGACATAAAAAAGAAAAATTCTCATAGAAATAAAAACAAAGTTAATACTTAAAATGAAATTCAGACATGTGAAGATTCAATGGCACAGCAGGCCAGGAAATGAAGGTCGCACAAATTTGAGATAGCAACAGCAAAACACAAAGAATCCTCTGTCTGAGCTGGAGGAGGTTCAATGAAAAACAAAATTCCATGTTTGTTCAAAGGGAAAAAGAGCTGCTGAACATTCTGGGGCATTCTCCAGGTCATTCCCATTCTGTGGTTCCTGTCACCAGGGGGCGCTGTGCTTCCATGCAGCAGTGACAGTGTTTGATGCAGATTCAACGTGTTGCAGGATTCTGGCCTTAGAATCAGCCCTTAATGCATTTGGATCTGGCTAAAAAGCCCATGAGAGCATTTCAGGCATGGGAAGCCAAGACACTGTGGCAAAAATGACCTCAATGAAAGAGCTCTGTGAGTGAGATCCCAGTGGAAAGAAGGGGCCATTAAAGAAGGAGGCACCTTTCTCTGAAGGGAGGAGAGAACTTCCAATTGGATTATGGCCTTGTCTAAATGAGATTAGAGTCTGTGGACTCAAGAGGTTTCCATAGCCTTGGCAGCTCATGACAAGCGCCTCGGGTGATTACCAATGTCATAAATAAGAGTGTCAATTGTTAAATCAACAACAGGAGTCACTGTGCACTTGCTCCCCATGTAGGACCTCTGTCCTTAATGTATTGTACTATAAGAATTAATGGTAAAACTATTCTTCAAATGGTCCTTTATACTTTATGTGTCTGGGTGGGTGCAAGATGTTGGAATATTTACTTAGTATAGAGTTGATCTTCTGTATAGAAAGATAACTAAAAATGAACCTTAATGAAGAATGGAATTAGAGAGGAAGTAGGAGATGGGATAGTTTGTGGGTGGGAGGGTGTTTATGAGGGGGAAGAACTGCTATAATATAAAAGTTGTACTTTCAAAATTCATATTTATTTAATAAATGTTTTCTATAAAAAATTAAAACAAAACTGTTGTTATAGAGTCCTGGACACAAGCTAAATGACACGAATAAGAAGCCATAGGCAAGTGCTAACTCCCCAGGGATCCATGCAGAACTTCCAGCCTCCCCAGCCTCTCTGTTAACTCACAGCTCCCTGGCCGTGGACTCAGACTTGACTGCTTGTGGGGACGGAGGGGGAGGGGAGGTCTCAGGAAGTGTGACCCTGGCTGCTCCCCTCCTTTCTACTCTGACCTCAGAAATCTCCCCCGTTTCTATTCCCTATAAAGTAGGAGGAGCCACCTGCTCCTCCCACTGAGAGCAAAGAGAAGGTTCGAACCTGGACGAGGTGGGGGCTGCACCTGAGGAGGGGTCACTCTGACCTTGGTAGAAGGAGAGCAGTCAGTGGTCAGAGCACTAGGGGCGCAGGAAATCACTCAGGACATCTTGTCGCTGCACAGACACCATGCACATGGGCCTGAGCAAGAGGGGCTGAGGTGGGTGCACAGGGGCGGGGAGCAGACTCTGCCTGGTATTCAAATCTGCTTTCCGCCACCAGGGGGCGCTGTGGGACTAATTTCGGATTCCTACACAGCTGCTCCTCTAGGAGCATTCATGCAAAGGATCCCTGGCTTGGGGGTTGGACAATGTTCTCACTGATGGGGCTTTAGCATCTGTGTCCCCTCAGGCCTGGAAGAGTCCATTGGCAACATCCTTTGTCTATGTCACAGGTGCTTCCTCTCAAGATCCCCAGGGAATGATGGAAATATTGATTCTACTCTGCCTGCATTAGGAACAGAGCCCAGCACCAGGCCTCAGGGAGGGGCGGGGCAGGCACTGGGCGGGGCCTCATTTGCATGAGCAGCCCCTCCTCTGGCACAGGCTGGGGAAGAAAAGGAGGCCTGGGGCAGCACAGCCCACTGTGGGCGTCAGGGGCTGTGACCACCATGGCCTGGGCTCCTCTGCTCCTGCTGCTCCTCTCTCACTGCACAGGTAGGGACGGCCCTGGGGACCAGGTCCCAGCCTGGCTCAGACCCCTTGCTCAGAGCCCTGAGGGACGTGAGCCTGACCTCTGCCCCCTCCCCGTGTTCTGTGTCTGCAGGTTCCCTCTCCCAGCCTGTGCTGACTCAGCCACCCTCCCTGTCTGCGTCTCTGGGCACAACAGCCAGACTCACCTGCACCCTGAGCACTGGCTACAGTGTTGGCGAGTACCCTTTAGTGTGGCTCCAGCAGGTGCCAGGGAGGCCTCCCAGGTATCTGCTAGGCTACCACACAGATGATATTAAACACCAGGGCTCCGGGGTGCACAGCCGCTTCTCTGGATCCAAGGACACCTCAGAGAATGCAGGCGTCCTGAGCATCTCTGGGCTGCAGCCCGAGGACGAGGCCGACTATTACTGTGCTACAGCTCACGGTAGTGGGAGCAGCGCTGGTTCCTCACAGTGCTGCAGATGACGAGGAACTGAGACAAAAACCTCCCTCTCAGGACACCACGCATCCATGGCCCAAGCCCCACTGACTCGCCCTGATGTCAGCCCTCAAACCCTCCCCCTCCACACCTGCATCCCCACAACTCCTGATCTCCCCCGTGGGGACTCAGGTCACAGCCACCCCCACGCTGTGTTCAGACAGATGGAGCAGCTCTGCTGCAGGCTGCACTCTCCTGGCCTCCACCTCCAGCCCCGAGACAAGCATGGCAGCCTCCACCCTGCACTGCTGGCCCCTCCCCTGCCCGCTCCCCTGCTCCCACCCCTCAGTCTCCAACACGACACGGATATGATTCTGCACCACTCACTCAACATACTTGTCTCTCAAACATTAGATGTTACAATTGACTTTTCTTCCACATGGGTTGCACATTTGAATGGAAAATCACAGTGGAACTCACAACTCGCCTTTGGAGTCGTCCATGAGCTGTGGGGCATGGACAGGACACTGCCAACAGCAGCCCAGAATGCACAGTGTCCACCCACTCTGCCCCTCCAGAAGACTCCACTGTGCTGAGTACAGGATCATCTTCCATCCCCTGCCCAGCAGAAGCAGGAGGAACCCCCAGTGTCCAGTGGGCTCTGGTCAGTGGGGACCAGTGTGCACCCGAGCCCCGTCCTCACCGGGTATCAGCAGGCCTGAGCACAGAGTGCAGTTGGGGACAGTGAGAGCCCCAGTTCCTTCCCCTCGCCTGTCATAGGCTGGACCCTGTGGGGATCTGAGCTGCACCTCAGCAGTGAGACTGGGTCAGGGGACAAGCTGAGCCAGGCTGCCCTGCAGGAGCCTCCAATGGTATCTGTGGGGCCCGGGGAGGAGCTGAGCCCGGGTCTGCCCTGGGATAAAGCAGTGCTGGGTGGGGAAGGGGAGGAGAGCAGGCGGTGGTAGACTTGAACTTGGGTGACGAATCCCACAGTGCAGCCTCGCACTCCAGTCCTGGGGCTCAGCTTAGGATCCTGATTCCTGCTAATATGCACCATGGAGACACCAACAGCTTACGATTCCTGTACTCGGGGCCTTCCTCCCACGGGGTAGACTGGTGCTGAACTCTGAGTTCCTTGCTTTGGCCATCTCTAGTTTAGAAAAATCAAGCAATGAAAACACTACCAGATGTGGAGGAGTGGACAGAGGAGACACCAACTCATTTGTCCAGTCCACTAACTGCTGCAGGGTGGCACGTTAAGCCACATGGAGAGGTGAATTCCACGTCCACCTCATAGCAGCAAATCCACCCCACGCAGCCCTGGGCTTCTCTCTCCTGATGGCCATGGAGCCCTGTGGGGAGCGAACCCAACTGCGCCCCCTAGCGCTGCAGTCAGGGAGCATCACTGCTCCAGGCTCCACCACAGAAACCATTCTGCACCACATAGCACAGCACCACACGGTGTCCACACTTCTGCTGCACAACGGAGAGGTCCCCTTGGGTCATCAGGACCTCGGGAAGCTGGGACTGGAATGAGAAATGAAAAATGCAAACCACGGACTCCAATGCTGAGACGATGTTGATGTTCAAGTCGTGACAATGATCTTCCAACAGCCGTTCTATGTTCTTTTAAAGAAACTTTAAAGTGTTTTTGAAACAAAAGGGAATGATGTTAAATAAGGAAATATTTTATAAATGGAAACAAGTTGGTATTATGAAAGTGTAAATATTAAAAAGTGACATGAAAAGAAATGTTCCCGTAGAAACTAAAAACACGGTTAATCACTATGTAAAATGCAGACACTGGGGAGATTTTAATGGCACAGCATGACAGGAAATGAAGGACGTACAGATTCCAAGTAACAACAGCAAAACACAAATACTAATCTGATTGAAGCTGGAGGAGGTGAAATGGAAAAGAAAACTCCATGTTTGCTGGAAGGAAAAAGCGCTGCTGGACCTTATGGAGAATTCTCCCGGCCATTCCCATTCTGTGGTTCATGTCACCAGGGGGCGCTGTGGACCCATCCAGGAGTGAGCAGTGTCTGAAGCAGATTCAATCTGTTCCTGGTTATAGCGCCGTGGACACAAGTAATATGGGGCATTGGAGGAGCCATAGCAGGTGCTTCCTCCCCAGGGACCCAGGCAGCACTCGCTGATAACTCACAGCTCCCTGGCCGTGGACTCAGAATTGGCTGCTGCTGGAGACCGAGGGGGAGGGGAGGTCTTAGGCAGTGTGACCCTGGCTGCTCCTCTCCCTCTACTCTGACCTCACCGAATCTCCCACTTCCCGTGCCTGGGCTGCTCCCCACTTCCCAGAGAATCCAGGGCACCCCTCCCAGGGGGGATCATTCTCCCAGCGCTCCCCACCCTGTTCCCTGTGGGTTCGGCTGTGAGGGGCCCAGGAGGACGAGGGCAGCCTGCTGTCCTCAGCCACCAGCAGGTGTGCTCAGGGCCGACTGGCACCGTGGTCAGCTGTGATCACATCTGCTCCTGTGTGTGTTCACTGTGGGTGCACTGGGTGTCTGAGACCGCGTGCCACAAGGACGCCCTGTCAAGTGGGTGGAGCCACCTGCTGCTCCCACTGAGGAGGCAAAGAGAACAGGGAAGTGAGGGACCAGGTGGGGGCTGCCCCTGAAAAGGAGCCCAGAATGCCCCAAAGAACCCCCAGACACAGGGGCTGCACACGGGTCCCAGCAGGGCCAGGTTGTTCAGAGCAAGAGGAGCAGATTTGCATGAAGGACGTCTCAGGGTCTTCGGGGTTAGGGTGGGGAAAAGAGCCCTGCAGAGCGTCGGCCTCGGCTGAGCCCGGGGGAGCCTGCACCATGGCCCGCACCCCGCTCCTCCTCCTCTTCACCCTCCTCCAGAGCACAGGTCAGGAGGGGCCTCACATCGAGGCTCCCAGGTCACCTAACTCCCCCACCTCCTGGGAGCAATGCCCCCACCCCGTGCTTCCTCCAGGGTAACAGTGTCTGTATTTTCAGGGTCCCTGTAGCAGCCTGTGCTGACTCAGTTGCCCTCTGCGTCTGCCGCCCTGGGAGCCTCGGCCAAGCTCACCTGCACTCTGAGCTCTGAGCACAGTGACTACACCATTGACTGGTAGCAGCAGCACCCGGGGAAGGCCCCTCAGTACCTGATGTATCTTGAGAGTGATGGAAACCATGAACAGGGGACCGGGGTCGCTGATCGCTTCTCGGGCTCCAGCTCTGAGGCTGACCACGACTTGATCATCTCCAACATCCAGGCTGAGGATGAAGCCGACTACATCTGTGGTGTAGTTTCTCTCATTGATGGCTCGCATAGTTAAACACAGTGACCCAGATGAGCAGGGAAGTGGGACACAAACTTGTTTCTCTCTTACCAAGACTGCCGAATAGCTCTTGAAAGGTTGTCTCGTCTCATCATCCCTCACTTTGCCTTTGTGTACAATCCTCCCAGGAGGGAACCAGATACATTGTACTCCCCATGGTTCTGCCCCGGGATCCCTGGGAACCACATGCTGATCCCAGTTCCTACAGAGTGTACCCATCTGCAGCCATGATGCAAACATAACGGAATCCTGTCACCCCCTTCTCATTGGCTGAGGGATCACTCCATGTGGGTGGAAGAACATGACATGACTGTGCCTCCTCCATGTTTATTTGACTGACCACTCCTGCAAAATACCTGTGGCGGCCTCACCTGCTGCTCCCTGGCAGAGTGCTCAGTCATCTCACTCCTCACTCTGAGAGCTCTGGTACTTCTCCCACCACTGCAAGGTAGCTTCAACCAGATCCTCCTGAGACAACACACACTGCTGAGTGCTGGTTGTGCCTGGTTCTACACACACTGCACAACAGCCTGAGTACAGCTGGGGACAGCATTTAAATATTCAAAAGTGGTAATGTAGTGTTCTATGTTTTTACAAATACAAAGCCATGTAATAAAAATAAATGTTTGCCCATCTCAGGGTAGTCAGCATGTGTTGGGTTCTAAGTGGTGATGGACAGTGATGGGGCTGGGAGATCAGAATGACTTAGAGAGGAATGTCCTGTCCCTTAGTTCCGTATCCTCCTTGCCTGTAGCATCTGCTTCTGCCTTTGTCCCAGCACAGGAGGGACAGGTAAGGCAGGAACTGGGAACAAACAGTGGTGACCCCAGAAAATCTCCGTGTGAGATACTTGAGTGATTTTTTTCAGTTTGTTAGAGATAGAATTGAAGGGAGATTTCCATGCAAGAAGAATCCTTATCAGATGCAGGTATTTGAACTATCACTCAGAGCATGGTTTAAGGAATGAAGGATCATGGGGTTCACGGTAGGCAAATCCCCCAGGAGGCTTCCTAGCCCCGATGAACTGTGAAGGACATGGGCACCAGGATTAGGTCAGGGGCAGCAGACTGGGGGATGCTTGGACAAAGCTTGGAGAAGAGTGGTGTCTTTGTCTCACGGGAGACGAGCAGCTCCCAGTAGTCAGGAGTGGGAACCAGGCCCCACAGTGAGCGTGGTCAGGGCTCAGCCAGGAGGACCTGTCTCCAGGACTCTGTTTCCTGAGTGTTTCCCCCGCTGTGCTCCAAGCTCCTTGAGAGCAGGGAGCTTCTCTCCTGTGGTTGTTCCTGCTGCATCCACAGAGCCCAGACACTGCCCGGCTCAGGGGAAAACCAACATCCCAGGTCACTGAATGTGTGAATTCAAATAAATTGGAATCCCAGTTCCAACAACAGATCTAAGGCCTGTAATGACCCTTTCTATTGGACATTATGCTTTGGGATTCTGGATTCACTGAAGAGCAGATTTTGAATCATAAATCTGTTGCTAAACTGAGAACAATAGAGAAGCAATACATTATATCTGGGACGGGAACCAATAGGCTGGGCTGGATTCATGGGTCCCTGTGAATTGAGACAGAAAGCTGGGAAGTTCAGAAACCAGCTGGGCTCTAGGGCTTCCTGACCATGGGGAGGATTGTACCCTTCTGCCAGCAGGGGGCACTGTGTGACTAACTTCGGATTCCTCCACAGCTACTCCTCCAGGACCATTCATGCAAAAGTGCCTGGTTGGGTGTTGGGAGAGGTTTTCACTGATGGGGCCTCTGTGTCTCCTCAGGTCAGGCAGAATCACTTGGCAGAGGTCGTTTGTCTTAAGCCGCAGATGCTTCCTCTCAAGGCTCCAGGGAATGAAGCAATCCTTTAATCTATTCCCCCACTAGGAGCAGAGCCCAGCAACAGAACTCAGTCAGGAGCGGAGCAGGCATTGGGCAGGGTCTTATTTGCAATAAAATTGTCCCCATCATACATGAGTTTCAATGACTTTAGCACCCCATTGCCATGAAGGCCCCCATGGGCACATTTTAGTTCTATACCTCATCCCAGGCCCACAGGAGGACAGCATGTCCCATGGCTAGTGGGCTGCAGAGTTTCTCTTCCATCCACCTCATTCCTGCCACCTCGCTCTCCAGAATAGAAACACCGGCTCTCAGGGCAGAGTTTGTGTAAGATCTCTAGGGGAACAGCAGTGATGTGCAGCAGGTGCACACACCACAGCTTCCAGCCTACATCAACTCTGTTTTCCCATATTTCCCCGGAGATCCAGTCGTGCACATTCTAACCCCATATTGTTTTCAGATTCATTGGATCAGTGCCTCAACAGTCTACCACCATGGAACTGAGTACTTTATTTAATCAACGAGTGTTGACTACACTGACCTTTGATTCATACAGTGCCCCCCCTTCCTCCAGAGCCTGCTGCTCTCTGTGTCTTCTGTCGGTGACATCTGCTCTCATCCCAGGCTTCCTCCGTGTTCCTGCTGGGCCAATTTTCACTCATATGTCAGAGAATCTCACCAGGTGCTTCATCCTGGAAACAATAGGTCCCTCATTTCTGTCTCCTTCCAAACAGAGCTCATTCTCTCTGGGATGCTAAATCAGTCCAACAACAATAATTGAGACAAAAGGTCTTAACCAGATGAGTGGTGCTTAGCACATTTGATTAGACAGGAAGACTTAAATTCAACGTGAGCATGAGATGGGGAACAGAGACCTCCTGGGCACTGATTAGAGTTCTGACAGGTGCTGGTGGGGGAGGGAGGAGCCCTGATCACCAGCACCTAGGCAGCATGTAAGTGTCTCCTGCATCCACAAGAGGGAGCTGTGGTCCAGGCACCTGCTCAGGGTCCCACAGAGCCTCCGCTGCTTTCCTGCCTGTTGCAGGAGTTCCTGTGCCGCCCACACGGTGGAGCCCTTTCCCTCTTATGGAGTCTCTCCAATTCTCAAGCAGAATGCAGGCTGAGGTTAAGGGAGGGGCTTACACAGCCTCCAGCGTAAGAAACATTTGCATGGAGACCTCCCACTCTGAGGGCCAGAAGAGCAGATAAGAAGGGAGGCTGGGCTCAGCCCTCACTGTGGGCTCAGGAAGCAGGGACTTGGGCATCTCAGCCATGGCCTGGGCTCCACTGCTCCTCACAGTCGTGGTTCACTGCACAGGTGGCTGCCTGCAGGGCATTCTGGGAGTGCACCTGGGTGGCACCTTGGATGCTGTCAAATTCCCCTAACTTCGGGGTCGTGCTGACATGTCCTCACTGATGTGTGTGTGTCTTCTCTCCTGCAGGGTCCTGGGCCCAGTTTGTGCTGACTCAGCCCCAGTCTGTGTCGGGATCCCTGGGGCAGACGGTCTCCATATCCTGCAAACGCGACAGTGGCAACATCGGGAGTGACTATGTGCACTGGTACCAGCAACACCCAGGCAAGGCCCCCACCACGGTCATCTACAGTGATGATCAGAGACCGTCGGGGGTTCTTGATCGGTTCTCTGGCTCCATCGACAGCGCCTCCAACTCTGCCTCCCTGACCATCGCTGGGCTGCAGGCTGAGGACGAGGCTGACTACCACTGTCAGTCTTATGATAGCAGTGCTAATTCCACAGTGCTGCAGACTCATGGGGAAGTGAGACAGAAACTCCCCAGGGTCCCCGCCCAGCTGTGCCCCAGCCTGTGCCCTGCAGGAGGTTGCTCTTTGCTCTGTGTTCTGCTGGAGACCTGGGGTTGGAATCCATGCACATGGATCCTCTCTGTTCTTCCCAGCGTGGAGATGTGCTGTTCCCCACACGTTCATGGATGCCTCCTGCTCCCTTCTCAGTCACTCAGGGAACAGCTGTGGTGCACAACTGTCAGTAAGGTGGACTCTGAACGTCTTTATTCTGATTTTTCATGTTCCAGGATTCACTTTGCATGGCCTTGTCAGCCTATCTAATCCTCTACCACATTCAGAGACAGTTTGGGACACTTGTCTCAATCCTTCAGAAACTCAATGTCTGTATGATTTTCAAATACTGGAAACGTGCTGGTAACGTGAGTTGGTCTCTCAAAGGTCTCATGGGAGTAACTAAGGTATGTTTTTGGACAACAGCGGGTATACACTCATCAGAGGTAGTTCATGTTGTGAGGAATGGGCACATCCCTGGTTGTGAATGTTTTCATAGGTATTTTGTCCATCAAGGTGAAGACATTGTGGAACCAACTCCCCCAGAGCCAGCTCTGAGGTTGACCAAACGTCTGCACACACCTGCTCTCTCACCCCATCACACAGCTCTCCCTGGAGCCCACTGGGTGCAGCCCGAAGACCCTGGGAGGACACTAGGAACACAGGTAGTGTCTTGTATGAGCAGTGCTATTCTGGTGTCAGTACCCCGACATCACAGAGTTCAGGGGCCCCCACAGGTCCAATGCTGATGCGGGAAGCTCTCACGTTAGGATTTCCGCCTCAGTGAGAATTACATTGAAACTGTCCATTTGTTTTGCAAAACATGGATCATCATCAACTCCACCCAAAGCTTCAGTTGTCTACAGTTATCAGATACTGGCCACGGAGCGGCTCAGCCCTGGACTGTGTAGCCACTTGCATTGTGAACTGGCTAATGGAAGCACTCTCTCTCTCTCTCTCTCTCTCTCTCATTCTCCCTCTCTCTGTAACTCTGACTTTGAAGTCAATATATAAACCTTTAAAAATGATAGGCACCTGGGATTCCGGCCTCTCTAACCAGGGTGCCTGGGATCAAGTCCGGCTCTGCCTCTGACCTAGCTTCCTGCGCATGGATGGGGGCAGCAGGTGCTGGCCAAAGACTTGGGTACCTGTCACTCAGGTTGCAGACCTTGATGCAGTTGTGGGCTCCTGACTTCACCTGGCTTAGCCTTGTTTTGGACATTTAGAGTGAAACAGAGATTGGAGGATCTCTCTCTTTCTCTCTATCGTGCTTGCTCTCGCTCTCTCTCTCCCCCTCCATTGCATCTTTCAAATAAATAATTAAAGAAGTGGTGACAACTTACTGTGTGCCCTATATGTCAGGTCTGCCGCAGGTTTTAGAAATGACAGTAATTGCACAGATTATCAGGATGCCAGCTTCTAAAGTCAGGCCATGGGTGTATCCTTCTAATAAAAAAAAGTCAAATGCTTAGAAACAAATGGAAATGTGAAAGTGAAACCATATAAGCTACACATGCAAAGCAGGTGTGAATTATGAAAGTGTATTTTTAAAAGTGACATAAAAAAAGAAAAATTCCCATAGAAATAAAAACAGAGTTAATATTTGAAATGAAATTCCGACACTGGGGAGATTCAATGACACAGCAGGGCAGGAAGTGAAGTGTCGCTCCCCCTCTTCGTGGAGGAACGACACAGGACCCTGTGCTGTTCTTTTGTCTGCTCGGCCCTCCCCGGGTTTGCTGCTGGTTCTTCCCGGGTTGGCTACTGTCCCTTCCACCTCCGTGGAAGGGCGGTTCCCCCTGCCACATTCCCCACTTCCGCGGGGGAGCGGCACACTGCCGGCCGGCTCTCTCGGGGGCTGCTCAGATGTTCCTGGTGCATGCCATCTCTCTCCTCCTTTATAGTCCTCCTCCGCCAATCCCAACTCAGCTGCCCACACGCCGAGTACGCTGCTCTCCTCCAATCAGGAGCAGGATCAGCTCCTGTAGGTCATCACTCAAGTTGGCAAGAGGCAGCTGCGTAGAAGCTGTTTTCTCCTCTCCCAGCGCCATATTGTGGGAGAGCAGATGCATAGAATAAGTCTTAATTCCAGTAACTTAGTCTATTCCGAGTTGCTCCCCACAGTGAAGGTCGCACAAATTTGAGATAGCAACAGCGAAACACAAACAATCCTCTGTCTGAGCTGGAGGAGGTGCAATGGAAAACAAAATTCCATGTTTGTTCAAAGGGAAAAAGAGCTGCTGAACATTCTGGGGCATTCTCCAGGTCATTCCCATTCTGTGGTTCCTGTCACCAGGGGGCGCTGTGGATCCATGCAGCAGTGAGCAGGGTTTGACTCAGATTCAAACTGGTGCTGGACTCTGACCTCAGAATCAACACTTAAGGCATTCGTATCGGGCTAATTGGGGAGTGAGCCATCGAATGGAAGACCTCTCTCTCTTTCTCTGCCTCTCTTCTCTCCGTGTAACTCTGACTTTCAAATAAATAAATAAATCTTTAAAAAAACGTGTTCTATAAAAAATTTAAAAAAAACTGTTGCTAGTTATAGCGTTCAGGGCACAAGTTCTATGGTGCAAGGGAGAAGCCATAGCAGGTGCTTTCTCCCCAGGGACCCAGGCAGCACTCCCAGCCTCCCCAGCCTCACTGATAACTCACAGTACCCTGGCCGTGGACTCAGAGTTGGCTGCTGGTGGGGACAGAGGAGGAGGGGTGTCTTAGGGAGTGAGACCCTTGCTGCTCCTCTCCCTTCTGCTCTGACCTCACTGAATCTCCCCCTTTAGTCCCTATAAAGTGGGTGGAGCCACCTGCTGTCCCACTGAGGAGCAAAGAGAAGGTTGGAGCCTGGATGAGGAGGGGGCTGCCCCTAGGAGGGGTCACTGTGACCTTGGGTTGGGGGGCTGGTGTAGATGTGCAGGGGTTGGGCTGTGGGCTCTCAGCCTGGTATTCAGACACTGCTTCCTGGGCCTGATGCAGGATGCTCTGGGGCCAGCAGCTGGGCCTTCCACGGGCCCCTGAGCAGCATTAGTACAGGATCAGCCTCAGCCTTCCTCTTCGCAAAAGCACACCCCGCCATGGTGACTGCACACGGGTCCCAGTGGGGCGTGGTTGATCAGGGCAAGAGGAGAGATTTGCATGAAGGCCTTCTCAGGTTCCTCTGGGCCAGGGAGGGGATAAGAGCCTTGCAGAGTGTCAGCCTCGGTTGAGCCCTAGGGAGTCTGCACCATGGCCTGCACCCCGCTCCTCCTCCTCCTCACCCTCCTCTAGTGCACAGGTCAGGAGGGGCCTCACATTGAGACCCCCAGGTCACATAACTCCCCCCACCTCCTGGGAGCAATGCCCCCTCCCCGTGCTTCCTCCAGGGTAACGGTGTCTGTGCTTTCAGGGTCCCTGTCCCAGCCTGTGCTGACTCAGTCGTCCTCTGCGTTGGCCGCCCTGGGAGCCTCGGCCAAGCTCACCTGCACTCTGAGCTCTGAGCACAGTGACTACACCATTGACTGGTAGCAGCAGCACCCAAGGAAGGCTCATCAGTACCTGCTGTATCTTGAGAGTGATGGAAGCTTTGAAAAGGGGACCGGGGTCCCTGATCGCTTCTCAGGCTCCAGCTCTGAGGCTGACCGCTACTTGATCATCTCCAACATCCAGGCTGAGGATGAAGGCGACTACATCTGTGGTGTAGTTTCTCTCATTGATGGTTCGCATAGTTAAACACAGTGACCCAGATGAGCGGGGAAGTGGGACACAAACTTGTTTCTCTGTTACTAAGACTGCCGAATGGTTCTTGAAACATTGTCTGGTCTCCTCATCCCTCAAACACTTTGCCTTTGTGCACAATGCTCCCAGGAGGGAACCAGATGCATTGTACTCCCCCATGGTCCTGCTCTGGGATCCCTGGGAACCACATGCTGGGCCCAATTCCCACAGAGGGTTGCCCATCTGCAGCCGTGGTGCAAAAAGAACAGAACGCTTGTCGCCCCCTGTAGGTCGGCTGAGGTATCACACCATTCTGGGGGGTGTAAAGGACGTGACCTGACTCTGCCTCCTCCATGTTTATTAGACTGACCACTCCTGCAAAATTCCTGTGGCGGCCTCACCTGCTGCTCCCTGGCAGAGTGCCCAGTCATCTCACTCCTCACTCTGAGAGCTCTGGTGACTTCTCCCACCACCTGCAATGTAGCTTCAACCAGATCCTCCTGGGACAACACACGCTGCTGAGTGCTGGTTGTGCCTGGTTCTACACACACTGCACAACAGCCTGAGTACAGCTGGGGACAGCATTGAAATATTCAAAAGTGATAATGTAGTATTCTATGTTTTTACAACAATAAAAACCAAAGTATAAAAATAAACGTTTGCAATTCTCAGGGTGGTCAGTGGTGTGTGTTGGGTTCTAAGTGGTGATGGACAGTGATGGGGCTGGGAGATCAGAATGACTTAGAGAGGAATGTCCTGTCCCTTAGTTCCGTATCCTCCTTTCCTGTAGCATCTGCTTCTGCCTTTGTCCCAGCACAGGAGGGACAGGTAAGGCAGGAACTGGGAACAAACAGTGGTGACCCCAGAAAATCCCCGTGTGAGATACTTGAGTGATTTTTTTTTCAGTTTGTCAGAGACAGAATTGAAGGGAGATTTCCATGCAAGAAGAATCCTTATCAGATGCAGGTATTTGAACTATCACTCAGAGCCTGGTTTAAGGAATGAAGGATCATGGGGTTCACGGTAGGCAAATCCCCCAGGAGGCTTCCTAGCCCCGATGAACTGTGAAGGACATGGGAACCAGGATTAGGTCAGGGGTGGCAGACTGGGGGATGCTTGGACAGAGCTTGGAGAAGTGTGGTGTCTGTGTCTCATGGGAGACAAGCAGCTCCCAGTAGTCAGAAGTGGGAACCAGGCTCCCAGGGTGAGCATGGTCAGGGCTCAGCCAGAGGAGGACCTGTCTCCAGGACTCTGTTTCCTGAGTGTTTCCCCCACTGTGCTCCAAGCTCCTAGAGAGCAGGGAGCTTCTCTCCTGTGGTTCTTCCTGCTGCATCCACAGAGCCCAGACACTGCCTGGCTCAGGGGAAAACCAACATCCCAGGTCACTGAATGTGTGAATTCAAATAAATTGGAATCCCAGTTCCAACAACAGATCTAAGGCCAGTAATGACCCTTTCTATTGGACATTATGCTTTGGGATTCTGGATTCACTGATGAGTAGATTTTGAGTCATAAATCTGTTGCTAAACTGAGAACAATAGAGAAGCAATACATTATATCAGGGATGGGAACCAATAGGCTGGGCTGGATTCATGGGTCCCTGTGAATTGAGACAGAAAGCTGGGAACTTCAGAAACCAGCTGGGCTCTAGGGCTTCCTGACCATGGGGAGGCTTGTACCCTTCTGCCAGCAGGGGGCACTGTGTGACTAACTTCGGATTCCTCCACAGCTACTCCTCCAGGACCATTCATGCAAAAGTGCCTGGTTGGGTGTTGGGCTAGGTTTTCACTGATGGGGCCTCAGCGTCTGTGTCTCCTCAGGTCAGGCAGAGTGAATTAGCAAAGGTCATTTGTCTTAAGCCGCAGATGCTTCCTCTCAAGGCCCCAGGGAATGAAGCAAACCTTGAATCCATTCCCCCACTAGGAGCAGAGCCAGCAACAGACCTCAGTGAGGGGCAAGGCAGGGATTGGGTAGGGTCTTATTTGCAATAAAATTTTCCCCATCATACATGAGTTTCAATGACTTTAGTACCTCATGGGCCATGAAGGCCCCCACGGGCACATTTTAGTTCCTTACCTCATCCCAGGCACACAGGAGGACAGCACGTCCCATTGCCAGTGGGCTGCAGAGTTTCCCTTCCATCTGCCTCATTCCTGCCCCCTCACTCTCCAGAATAGAAACACTGGCTCTCAGGGCAGAGTTTGTGTAAGATCTCTAGGGGGACAGCAGTGATGTGCAGCAGGTGCACACACCACAGCTTCCAGCCTACATCAACTCTATTTTCCCACATTTGCCAGGAGATCCAGTCGTGCACATTCTAATCCCATATTGTTTTCAGATTCACTGGATCAGTGCCTCAACAGTCTACCACCATGGAACTGAGTACTTTATTATTTTTTTTAATTTTTATTTTTGACAGGCAGAGTGGACAGTGAGAGAGAGAGACAGAGAGAGAAAGGTCTTCCTTTGCCGTTGGTTCACCCTCCAATGGCCGCCGCTGCAGCCGGCGCACCGCGCTGATCTGATGGCAGGAGCCAGGATCCAGGTGCTTTTCCTCGTCTCCCATGGGGTGCAGGGCCCAAGCACCTGGGCCATCCTCCACTGCACTCCCTGGCCATAGCAGAGAGCTGGCCTGGAAGAGGGGCAACCGGGAAAGAATCCGGCGCCCCAACCGGGTCTAGAACCCGGTGTGCCGGCGCCCCAAGGTGGAGGATTAGCCTATTGAGCCACGGCGCCAGCTGGAACTGAGTACTTTATTTAATCAATGGGTTTTGACTACGCAGACCTTTGATTCATACAGTGCCCCCCCCCCTTCCTCCAGAGCCTGCTGCTCTCTGTGTCTTCTGTCGGTGATGTCTGCTCTCAGCACAGGCTTCCTCCGTGTTCCTGCTGGGCCAATTTCCACTCAGATCTCAGAGAATCTCACCAGGTGCTTCATCCTGGAAAAAATAGGTCCCTCATTTCTGTCTCCTTCCAAACAGAGCTCATTCTATCTGGGATGTTAATTCAATCCAACATCAACAACTGAGACAAAATGTCTTAACAAGATGAGTGGTACTTAGCACATTTGATTAGACAGGAAGACTTAAATTCAACGTGAGCATGAAATGGGGAACAGAGACCTCCTGGGCACTGATTAGAGTTCTGACAGGTGCTGGTGGGGGAGGGAGGAGCCCTAATCACCAGCACCTATCCAGCATGTAAGTGTCTCCTGCATCCACCAGAGGGAGCTGTGGACCAGGCACCTGCTCAGGGTTCCACAGCTCCTCAGCTGCTTTCCTGCCTGTTGGTGGAGTTCCTGTTCCGTCCACTTGGAGGAGCCCTTTCTCCCTTATAGGGTCTTCCCAATTCACAAGCAGAATGCAGGCTGAGGTTGAGGGAGGGGCTTCGCAGCCTCCAGAGTGAGAAACATTTGCATGGAGACCTCCCACTCTGAGGGCCAGAAGAACAGATAAGAAGGGAGGCCGGGCTCAGCCCTCACTGTGGGCTCAGGAAGCAGGGACTTGGGCATCTCAGCCATAGCCTGGGCTCCACTGCTCCTCACAGTCCTGGATCACTGCACAGGTGGCTGCCTGCAGGGCATTCTGGGAGTGCACCTGGGTGGCATCTTGGATGCTGCCAGCTTCCCCTAACTTGGGGGACGTGCTGACCTGTCCTCACGGATGTGTGTGTGTCTTCTCTCCTGCAGGGTCCTGGGCCCAGTTTGTGCTGACTCAGCCCCAGTCTGTGTCGGGATCCCCGGGGCAGACGGTCTCCATATCCTGCAAATGCGACAGTGGCAACATTGAGGAGAAATATGTGCACTGGTACCAGCAGCACCCAGGCGGTGCCCCCACCATGGTCATCTACAATGATGATCAGAGACCGTCGGGGGTTCCTGATCGTTTCTCTGGCTCCATCGACAGCGCCTCCAACTCTGCCTCCCTGACCATCACTGGGCTGCTGGCTGAGGACGAATCTGTATACTTCTGTCAGTCTTTTGATAGCGATGCTAATCCCACAGTGATCCAGACTCATGGGGAAGTGAGACAGAAACTCCCCCAGGTCCCCGCCCAGCCTGTGCCCAGCAGGAGGTTGCTCTTTGCCCTGTGTTCTGCTGGAGGCCTGGGGTTGGAATCCATGCACATGGATCCTCTCTGTTCTTCCCAGCATGGAGATGTGCTGTTCCCCACACGTTCATGGATGGCCTCCTGCTCCCTTCTCAGTCACTCATAGAACAGCTGTAGTGCACAAGTGGGTTTCTGAGCCTGGGAGCTGTGGACGGGATGGGCAGGTCCTTCCTTGTGGGGAGGGCTCTTCGGTGCAGTGCAGGACATTGGGAGCTGCAGTGGGTCCAGCAGGGCAGAAGCCCATAGCCCTCTAATCACAGTCCAGACAAATGGAATGAACTCCAGGCATTTCAAATATTTCAGGGGCTCTGGAAACAGACTGGCCCCTGTGTGAGTTGGACTGGAGTAGAGTCACCTGCTGTCAGCTCCAGGCAAGATTATGGCTTAAATCTCATTTGTGTCCTGCTGCTCTCAACAGGTACAGGGGTTTTCTCTCTTTGATGTTGATTCCCTTTGACCACCCAAAGTATTCACAACAGATTTCAAATGATCATATGGGTATGTGATTAATGTCGTAAACCCATGAAGTCTCTCTCTATCTGTTACCCAATAATATGGAGTCTTCCCACAACCAATCTGTTAAGCATGAGTGTTGACCAAACACGTATGCAATTAACATTTCAAAAATGTTCACAATTCCCCTAAGAATAGGAAATGCATTCATCGTGGTGGCTTCTCTAACAGCGTCTACATCAAACATGGCATAAAGAAGGAGTAAGTTGTGTCAAGGTCTTGCAGTCTCTCAGTTTCCACTTTGGGGTGGATGTCATACACCCAGACAGGAGCAGCAACACAGCTGGGTGACGATGCTGTCAGGTCTTCTGCCCTGTGACTGGCTTCACGTTGTATCCTCCACTACCTCAGTGCCATCGGAATTGTCCAGTCCAGTGCAGTCCCCATGAACTGCGTGTGAATGCTCATGCTTAAATTTCGTTTCTTAAAATTCAGTAAAATTTACAAACTATAGCAGTCACATTCCTGGTGCTTCACCTGCGTAACAAATGCTTTTCCCTGTTTTCCTCACATTTCTACTGCTCCCTCCAACTGAGGCTCACGGCCTCTTCTCTTATCAAGAATCCCAGAAGCCACAGCCAAGAGTCTGAGTCCAGCCTTCAGCCGTCCATGGGACTTGATATAACTCTGGGTGTTTCTGAACAGAGGACCCATGCTGTGCCTGTGAAGCAATGCTGTCAGGAAGCAGGACTCTGAACGTTGTTATTCTGAGTGTTCTCATGCCATGTTGCCTGTGGTCAGCCTTGTATTCCTATATATTCCTCTACTGCATTCTAAGAAAGCATTGGGCACTTGTCTTGTTCTGGCAGAAATGGACACTTCCTGTTTGATTTTTCAATCTTGGAAATGTACTGGTAAAGTTACTTGGTCTCTCAAACAGCTATTGTCAAGTAATTAATGTAGGTTTTGGACAACAGTAGGTATATACTCATCAGACAGTAGTTCATGTTATGAGGAATGGGCACATCACCAGCTGTGAACATTTTCATAGATCTTTTGTCCATGAAGGTGGAGACACTGTTGATCCAAGCCCTCCATAGCCAGCTCTGAGGTTGACCAGCTGTCTGCACCCACCTGCTCTCTCACTACATCATACATCTGTCCCTGGAGCCCACTGGTCAACCCCCAAGAACCTGGTACCCCCAAGACACTAAGTACACAAGGCAGTGTTTTGTGTGTCTAATGCTATGCCACTGTCAGTACCCAGAAAGCACAGTGGTCAGTGACCCCCATAGGTCCAACACTGATGCTTCATGCTCTCACATGAGGATTTCCGTCTTTTCAAAACATCGACACCTTCAACTCAACCCAAATCTTCAGTTTTCTTCTGTTATCAGGTACCAGACACACAGTGGCTCAGCCTTGGCTTTTGCAGTCACTTGCAGAATTAACTGGTGAATGGAATATCCATCTCTCTCCCCCTCCCTCCCTCCCTCTTTCTCCCTAACTCAAACTTTCAAATAAATAAACAGATCTTTGAAAATGGTACACATTTGGAGTTCCAGCATCTCAACCAGGGGGCCTGGGATCAAGTCCTGCTCTGCCCCTGACCCAGCTTCCTGCACATGGCCTGGGGGCCGCAGGAGCTGCCCAAATACTTGGGTTCCTGTCACTCATGTTGAAGCCCTGAGTGTAGCTGTGGGCTCCTGCCTTCAGCCTGGCTCAGCCCTGTTTTGCACATTTGGAGTGAACCACAGATCAGAGGATCTCTCTCTCTCTCTCTCTCTCTCTCTCTCTCTCTCTCTCTGTCTCTACCTCTCTCTCTCTTCTCCCTTGCTCTCCCTCTCACTACTCTCTCTCCCTCCTTCCATTGCACTTTCCAATAAATAATTAAATAACTGCTGACAACTTACTTTGTGCCCTATGTGTAGGTCAGATACAGGGAGTTAGAAGCACAGTAACTGCACAGATTATCAGGTCCCAGCTTCCACAATCAGGCTGTGAGTGTGTGAATGGGCACAGTGACTGGTGAGCTGCAGAATATCTGTGGTCCTCAGGTCTCTGGGTCATGGGGAAGTGTATGCACTGTCACCAGTAGGGGGCGCTGTGGGACTGTCCTGTGTTACCCTGTGCTCACTCCTGGGGATGCAGCAGCTGTTCCCTTGAAACTTGGTAGAGTGTCCTGAGCAAGAACCTTTGTGTTGTCTCACAGGTGCTTCCTCTCCCTCAAGGCATCCCCAGGGAGGACAACAAACCCTCTTCCTCGTAGTCTGCAGTGGGAGCTGAGCCCCAGCACCAGGGCTCAGGGAGGGGCGGGGCAGGCACTGGGTGGGGCCTCATTTGCATGTGCAGCCCTCCTCTGGCACAGGCTGGGGAAGAAAAGGAGGCCTGGGGCAGCACAGCCCACTGTGGGCGTCAGGGGCTGTGACCACCATGGCCTGGGCTCCTCTGCTCCTGCTGCTCCTCTCTCACTGCACAGGTAGGGACGGCCCTGGGGACCAGGTCCCAGCCTGGCTCAGACCCCTTGCTCAGAGCCCTGAGGGACGTGAGCCTGACCTCTGCCCCCTCCCCGTGTGTCTGTGTCTGCAGGTTCCCTCTCCCAGCCTGTGCTGACTCAGCCACCCTCCCTGTCTGCATCTCTGGGCACAACAGCCAGACTCACCTGCACCCTGAGCACTGGCTACAGTGTTGGCAAGTACCCTTTAGTGTGGCTCCAGCAGGTGCCAGGGAGGCCTCCCAGGTATCTCCTGACCTACCACACAGAAGAATTTAAACACCAGGGCTCCGGGGTGCACAGCCGCTTCTCTGGATCCAAGGACACCTCAGAGAATGCAGGTGTCCTGAGCATCTCTGGGCTGCAGCCCGAGGACGAGGCCGACTATTACTGTGTTACTGCTCATGCTACTGAGAGCAGCCTCCATGCACACAGTGCTTCAGACGATGAGGAAGTGAGACAAAAACCCCGGTTCCTCAGCCATGGGCTCTGAGCATCTTTAGTGGTGAATATCTGTGGAGACCTCTGAGTGCAAGTTCAGTGCAGCAGGCTGTGCCCAGGACCAGGGGCCAGTGACACACACAGGTGCAGCCTGACCCTGAGCCACCCAGGGCATCTGGGGAAGGCAGAGACAGAGGAGGTCTCAGAGCCCAGGGCACAGCCCTGTGCATTCTGCAATAAGCTGGGACATGGATGAGAAATGAAAATGCAAACCTCGGACTCCAGTGCTGAGACGATGTTGACGTTCAAGTTGTGTGACAGAGACCTCCCAAGAGCTGTCACTAAATCCTTTCAATAGTGAATGTCTAATGCTTTAGAAACAAATGGAAAAGATGTGGAAGTATAACATATAAGGCATACATGGAAACCAGGTGTAAATTATGAAAGTGTGTTTTTTGAAAGTGACATAAAAAAGAAAAATTTTCATAGAAATAAAAACAAAGTTAATACTTAAACTGAAATTCAGACATGTGGAGATTCAATGGCACAGCAGGCCAGGAAATGAAAAACCTACAAATTCCGAATAACAACAGCAAAACACAAAAAAATAATCTGCTTGAGCTGGAGGAGGTGGAACGGAAAACAAAATTCCATGTTTGTTCAAAGGGAAAAAGAGCTGCTGAACATTCTGGGGCATTCTCCAGGTCATTCCCATTCTGTGGTTCCTGTCACCAGGGGGCGCTGTGCATCCATGCAGCAGTGAGCAGTGTTTGATGCAGATTGAAAGTGTTGCTGGACTCTGGCCTCAGAATCAGCCCTTAAGGCATTTGGATCTGGCTAAAAAGCCCATGAGAGCATTTCAGGCATGGGAAGTCAAGACACTGTGGCAAAAATGACCTCAATGAAAGATCTCTGTGAGCCAGATTATGGTAGAAAGAAGGGGCCATCAAAGAAGGAGGTACCTTTCCCTGAAAGGAGGAGAGAACTTCCACTCTGATTATGGCCTTGGCTAAATAAGATCCGAGTTTGTGGACTCAAGAGTCTTCCATAGCCTTGGCAGCTCATGACAAGAGCCTCGGGTGATCACTGACATCATAAATAAGAGTGTCAATTGTTAAATCAACAACAGGAGTCACTGTGCACTTGCTCCCCAAGTAGGACCTCTGTCCTTAATGTGTTGTGCTATGAGAATTGATGGTAAATCTAGTCTTCACATGGTATTTTATACTTTGTGTGTCTGTGTGGGTGCAAAATGTTGAATCTTTTAGTATCAGGTTGATCTTCTGTATAGAAATATAATTAAAAATAAATCTTAATGAAGATTGGGATGGGAGAGGGAGTAGGAGATGGGATGATTTGTGGGTGGGAGGGTGGTTATGGAGGAAAGATCCGCTATAATCCAAAAGTTGTTTTTTGAAATTTAGACTTATTCAATAAAAGTTTTCTATAAAAAATTTAAAAGAAAACTGTTGCTCGTTATAGGGTCCTGGACATAAACTAAATGACAACAGGGAGAAGCCATAGCAGGTGCTTCCTCCCCAGAGACCCAGGCAGCACTCCCAGCCTCCCCAGCCTCACTGATAACTCACAGCTCCCTGACCCTGGACTCAGAATTGGCTGCAGGTGGGGACGGAGGGGGAGGGGAGGTCTTAGGCAGTGTGACCCTGGCTGCTCCTCTCCCTCTACTCTGACCTCACTGAATCTCCCACTTGCTGTTCCTGGGTTGCTCCTCACTCCCAGTGAATCCAGGGCGCCCCTCCCAAGGGGGGTCATTCTCCCAGCGCTCCCAACCCTGTTCCCTGTGGGCTCAGCTGTGAGGGGCTCAGGAGGACGAGGCAGCCTGGCATCCTCAGCCACCAGCAGGTGTGCTCGGGGCCGACTGGCACAGTGGCTGGCTATGATCATGTCTCCTCCTGTGTGTATTCACTGCGGGTGCGGTGGGTGTCTGAGACTGTGTTCCATGAGGATGCCCTGTCAAGTGGGCGGAGCCACCTGCTGCTCCCACTGAGGAGGCAAAGAGAACACGGAAGCCAGGGATGAGGTGGGGGCTACCCTGAGTAGTGGCCCGGGACTCCCCCAAAGGACACCCAGCCATGGGGGCTGCACATGGTGTCAAAATGGGGCATGGGTGCTCAGAGCAAGAGGAGCAGATTTGCATGAAGGACGTCTCAGGCTCCTCAGGGCCAGGGCGGGGATAAGAGCCCTGCAGAGCTTTGGCCTTGGCTGAGCCCTGGGGAGTCTGCACCATGGTCTGCACCCTGCACCTCCTCTTCCTCACTCTCAGTGCACAGGTCAGGAGGGGCCTCACATCAAGACCCCCGGGTCACCTAACTCTCCCACCTCCTGGGAGCAATGCCCCCTCCCCGTGCTTCCTCAGGGTAACGGTGTCTTTGCTTTCAGGGTCCCTGTCCCAGCCTGTGCTGACTCAGTCGCCCTCTGCGTCTGCCACCCTGGGAGCCTCGGCCAAGCTCACCTGCACCCTGAGCAGTGTCCACAGACCTACTATATTGAATGGCATCAGCAGCAGTCAGGGGAGTCCCCTCGGTACCTGATGTGGCTTAAGAGTGATGGAAGCGGCCGGCGCCACGGCTCCCTAGGCTAATCCTCCGCCTTGCGTCGCGGCACACCGGGTTCTACTCCTGGTCGGGGCGCCGGATTCTGTCCCGGTTGCCCCTTTTCCAGGCCAGCTCTCTACTGTGGCCAGGGAGTGCAGTGGAGGATGGCCCAAGTACTTGGGCCCTGCACCCCATGGGAGACCAGGAGAAGTACCTGGCTCCTGCCATCGCATCAGCGCTGTGCACTGGCCGCATTGCGCCGGCCGTGGCAGCCATTGGAGGGTAAACCAATGGCAAAGGAAGACCTTTCTCTCTGTCTCTCTCTCTCTCACTGTCCACTCCGCCTGTCAAAAAAAAAAAAAAGAGTGATGGAAGCTACACCAAGGGGACCGGGGTCCCTGATCGTTTCTCGGGCTCCTGCTCTGGGGCTGACCACTGCTTGATCATCTCCAGCATCCAGGCTGAGGACGAAGCCGACTACATCTGTGGTGTACCTGTTAGCAATGTGTACACACAGTGACCCAGCTGAACGAGGAAGTGGGACAAAAACCCCCTTCTTTGTTCTCTGATCAAGGCTGTCGCATGGTCTCTGACTGCTGAGGTCCTGAACACTCAGAAATCATCATGTTTTCTTTTTTCCCCCCTTCCTTCCTTCCTTCCTTCCTTCCTTCCTTCCTTCCTTCCTTCCTTCCTTCCTTCCTTCCTTCCTTCCTTTCTTTCTTTCTTTCTCTCTCTCTCTCTCTTTCTCTCTCTCTCTCTCTTTCTCTCTCTCTCTCTTTCTCTCTTTCTCTCTCTCTTTCTCTCTCTCTTTCTCTCTCTCTTTCCTTCCTATTTGTACATTGCAAGGAGAGTGCAAGAAGGCTCATGATTGCTGCCCAGAGGTTTCTGGGAAGACTCAGAGCCAGACACCCACAGAGGACACAGCAGTCATGATAGTGAAGTCATGTAACAGATCCTGGCTCACGTGGGCGACCACACTGTTAGTCCGTGGGCATGGGAAGAGTTTTCCAGGTGCTCCCACGTCCAGATGAGGCTCAGGGTGCCTTCACTGCTGCTTCCTCCAGATCCATTTCCATGGCCTCATCTAGAACAGCCTAAGGATGCTCTGACGTAAGACACTAGAATACTACCAACAGGGTAGGAAGAACGCCTGCATAAATGGAGACAGAGCTCAGGAACAGGTGTGCTTATGGAGGCAACTCCTTCAAGCCTCTTCTGCTTTCCAAATTCTCACTGTCTTCTGTGCCTGATTTGGGTGCAAGGGGCAATAAGAGAAATTGTTTCCTTGCAGGAGGAACTTTATCCATGCAGAAGACGGAAAATGACATGCAATACATTTTTAAGAAAATGGAAAGTGAAATAGAGGAGTCACCATAAAGTCAGCCCTGCAGTTCGCTTCCTGAAGAGTGGATCTTGTCGCTTCATTCATTCTGACGCTTCGTGTGTTTGTGTAGTGGAATATCACTCTGATTCAGTTTAGCATTGCTCAGATCCATGATGATAAATAGATCTCTTTGTTTCACTCAAAACTGATTCTGAACCAGAGCTGTTCATCCATCCACTGAATGTCTGCACCGCACGTTAGGGGCTTCTTTCTCTTCTCTTTGTCATCATCTGAATTTTTTTTCTTCTGCATCCCTCATCTCACCCAGAGACCCTGCAGCAGGGACACCTGGCAGGGATTCAAAAAGGGGGCGGGGTTTGGGCCAGCTCCACCCCTACAACTCATGGATTGGATTCAGCCTCAGAATCTCTCTTTGCCAAGAGCTCCCAGGTGGGCCTTCAGCCATGGAATCTATTTTTTTAAACCACAATGCACTCAAAAACTTATCTCTCAAACATTAGAGGTTACAGTTGAATTTGCTTCCATAGAGGTTGTACATTTGAATGGAAAAAGAAGTGAAACCCACAACTCGCCTTTGCAGTCATCCATGAGCTGTGGGGCATGGACAGGACACTGTCAACAGCAGCCCAGAATGCACAGTGTCCACCCACTCTGCCCCTCCAGAAGACTCTGCTGTGCGGAGCACAGGATCATCTTCCATCCCCTGCCCAGCAGAAGCAGGAGTGGCCCAGTGCCCAGTGGTTTCATGTCAGTGGGGTCCAGTGTACACCTGAGCCCCCATCCTCACCAGGCATCAGCAGGCCTGAGCACAGAGTGCAGTCGGGGACAGTGAGAGCCCCAATTCCTTCCCCTCGCCTGTCACTGCTGTGCCCCGTGGGGATCTGAGCTGCAGCCTCCAGCCCTCAGCAATGAGGCTGGGTCAGGAGGAGAAGCTGAGCGAGGCTGCCCTGCAGGAGTGTCCATGGTGTCTGTTGGGCCTGGGGAGGAGCTGAGCCCGAGTCTGTCCTGGGATAAAGCAGTGCTGGGTGGGGAAGGGTGGGAGAGCATAGAGTGGTGGACTTGAACTTGGGTGACAATCCCATAGTGCAGCCTTGTACTCCAGTACATGACTCAGCTTAGGATCCTGATTCCTGCTAATATGCACCACGGAGACACCAACAGATTACAATCCCTGTACTCAGGGCCTTCCTCCTATGGGGTAGATTGGTGTTGAGTTCTGGGCTCCTGGCTTTGGCCTGGGCCAGCTCTGAGTGCTGGGGACCTTTGCATAGTGAGGCTGCAAATGGAGATCATTTTCTGTCACTCTCTCTCTGTCTGTCTTTTATCTTTCACACTGTCATTCAGATAAGTAAAGCATTTAATACAGTACCGGTTGTGGAGTTGTGGAAAGAGAAGACACCAGTTCATTAGTCCAGTCTCCTACCTGCTGCAGGGCAGCCACATTAACCACACAGGGAGGTGAATTCCACATCTGTTGCTGTGGATTCGTTCTGAGAGGAGAAGCTTGGTGGGGGCAAGAGTCGTGGAGTCAGGACAGAGACCCCAGGAGTGGGTTAAAGCAGGCCAGACGTGAGCAGCCCGCAGACTTATTTATTTCAATTGGTATAGCAGCTTATATAGTCGAGGCAGCCAATCCAGTCAAGGGGTGGTTTATGCCCTAACCAACCACAGCCTGTTGCCAGGCAGGCTCCTTTGCCATGTGGTTTCTATAGTCATCAACCACAGCCTGTTGCCAGGCAGGCTCCTTTGCCAGTGGCCATCTTGGCACGGCCTTCTCATTCCACCACATTTCTCCCTTTTCATTTATTTTTGAGCAATGGGAGGCATGATTCTTGGCCATACCATTGTTGACTCCATTTCCATGTGGTCTCCGTATACAGCTGTGCCTGTCTTAGGTTGTCCCCCAGGGGATCTTACCCATCGTTGACTAACAAGTGCTCAAAACAGGAGACCACAGGAGTGCTTGCTCAGATGGGGGTAGGAATGAGGAACAATGGTAATCAGGAATGGCGTGACCGCACGCAGGCTGTGGGCCCTTTGGTTGACCAGAGCTAGTGGGGTATAAAACAGTGTCTATGCGGCTATGGGCAGTTCCTCAGGGCAGAATGATAGGGCATCAGCTTGACAATCGGTAGCAGGTGTGTCCAGTAACAAGGTGAACTCTCAGTCTTGTTCAGCTGGTTCCGGTTGGCTGTCAGTTGCACACTTGATGTTTCTGGCTGTACCCAAATGGGCTGTCCCACATTTTTTGGAAAGACACAAGCATATTTTTGGCCCTTGGTTAGCAGAAGCCTTTTATGGGCGTTGGAATCCAGGGCTTGAATTCTGCGTCTGCTCCTACATTAATGGCAAACATATGGTGGCATGGGGTCTAGCAGCTGCTCTGAGAGCCTGGGGTTCCTGAGGACTGCCACAAATGTAGGGATCCTCACTGGGTGCAGATGGGATGACCTCGCATGGGTTATTGCCTCAAGGTCGTCGAAGTTCATCCCACGGGTATATGGGGGGTGGCTGACTAGGCATTGCTGCATTGTCTGCTGTCATGTCACTTTCACTGTCAGAGCTCTCTCTCCCTAAGTCATCAGTTGTTGCCTGTGAGGCAGCAGCCTGGAGTGACAGGCTCTTATCACTCACAGATTCATTATGTTTGGTAATCTGTGTGGGTTTCTGAGAGGGGGTATCTTTCCCATGTTTGAGCACTTCAGAGTGGCACGCCATGCCAACTCTAGCCAAAGGAAAGACATGCACAGCACTTCCTCCATAACTAAACAGATTCCTAGCACCTCAGTGGCTGATGGCATCATGCAGGGGGTTCCCTATGTTAGAGAAACAGACAGTGGTGTATCCGATCGTAAGTATGTCCTGTACTTAGTGGGGGACTTCCTTGATTCGTTAGATCAAGGCCGTATGCCCACACGGTGTCTCCAGAGCATCACCTCTCCCGAGTGAGGAAAGATGACTTGGTTCTGAATCCTGGGATGATCAGTCCCTTATGTGGATCTGACAGGCAAACCGAAAGTAAAAGGGGAGCCGAGAAGTGGCGTTACGCTTCTGGGCGGTGTGTGACTAACCTGGGGTCACTTCGACCGAGGACAAGGACAAGGAAAAGGGTGTAGGAGGGGGTTCTGTGCTCACCCTCACAGAGCCGAGCAGCACACAAAACACCCAAGAGCCTTCTTGCCAAAATCAAGGGGGAACTTCGCCAAGTCCGACACACTGTCTCTCTCTCTCAGTCACATTGGGGATCAGATGCTGCTGTGGATTCATTCTAAGAAGAGGAGTGTGGTGGGGCAAGAGGCATGGAGTCAACACACAGACCAAGGGAGTTGGGTGAGAGCAAGCCAAAGGGGAGCAGCCTGCAGACTCGTTAATTTCAGTTGGTACAGCAGCTTATACAGCCGAGGCAGCCAATCTGGTCAAGGGGTGGTTATGCCCTAATAAATTACTGCCTATTGCCAGGCAGGCTCCTTTGTCATGTGGTTTCCGAAGCCATCCAATCACAGCCTGTTGCCAGGCAGGCTCCATTGTGAGTGGCCGTCTTGGCATGACCTTCTCTTTCCACCATACATATCCACCTCACAGCAGCAAAGCCGCCCCATGCAGCCCTGGGCTTTCTTGCTCCTGATGGCAGTGGAGCCCTGTGGGGAGCAAACCCAACAGTGCCGCTTAGCAATGCAGTCAGTGAGCATCCCTACTCTATGCTCCACCACAGAAACCATTCTGCACACATAGCACAACATCACACGGTGTCCACACTTCTACTGTACGAAGAGAAGTCCCCTGGGCTCATCAAGATGAGGGAAGCTGGTGCATGGACGAGAACTTAGAAAATCCAAACTACGGACTCCAATACTGAGATATGTTCATGTTCAAGTTGTCTGACAGAGATCTACTCTATAGCAGTCACTAAGTCCTTTCAATTAAAAAATTCAAATATTTTTGAAACAATGCAAATGATGTGAAAGTAAAGAAATAAAAGTCAAATATGGAAAGCCTGAAAGTGCAAATATTAAAAATGACATAAAAGGAAAAATACCTGTAGAAATTAAAAACACAGTTGATATTAAAATGAAATTCAGACACTAGGGAGATTCAATAGCACAGCACTCCAGGAACTAAAGGACGTAAGAATTCCAAATAAAAACAGCAAAACACAAGCAATCTTCTGCTTCAAGCTCGAGGAGGTGAAACAGAAACAAAATTCCATGTTTGCTGGAAGGAAAAAGAGCTGTTGAACATTCTGGGGAATTCTCCAGGTCATTGCCATTCCGTGGTTCATGTCACCAGGGGGCGCTGTGCATCCATGCAGGAGTGAGCAATGTCTGAAGGAAATTCAAATTGTTCCTGTATATGGCATCCTGGACACAAGATAAATGACAAAAGGGAGAAGCCGGCCGGCGCCGCGGCTTACTAGGCTAATCCTCTGCCTAGCGGCGCCGGCATACCGGGTTCTAGTCCCGGTCGGGGCGCCGGATTCTGTCCCGGTTGCCCCTCTTCCAGGCCAGCCCTCTGCTGTGGGCAGGGAGTGCAGTGGAGGATGGCCCAGGTGCTTGGGCCCTGCACCCCATGGGAGACCAGGAAAAGCACCTGGCTCCTGGCTCCTGCCATCGGATCAGCGCGGTGCGCTGGCCGCAGTGCGCGGGCCGCGGCGGCCGTTGGAGGGTGAACCAACGGCAAAAGGAAGACCTTTCTCTCTGTCTCTCTCTCTCACTGTCCACTCTGCCTGTCAAAAAAAAAAAAAAAAAAAAAAGGAGAAGCCATAGCAGGTGCTTCCTCCCCAGGGACCAGGCAGCACTCACAGCCTCCCCAGCCTCATTGGGGAGTGGCCAGAATTGGCTGCTGGTGGGGACAGAGGGGGAGGGGAGGACTCAGCAAGTGTGACCCTGGCTGCTCCTCTCCCTTCTGCTCTGACCTCAGTGAATCTCCAACTTCCCTGCCTGGGCTGCTCCTCACTTCCCAGTGAATCCAGGGTGCCACTCCCGGGGGGAATCATCCTCCCAGTGCTCCCGACCCCACTCCCTGTGGGCTTGGCTGTGAGGGGCCCAGAAGGACGAGGGCAGCCTGCTGTCCTCAGCTACCAGCAGGTGTGCTCAGGGCCGACTGGCACGGTGGTCAGCTGTGATCACGTCTGCTCCTGTGTGTGTTCACTGCAGGTGCACTAGGTGTCTGAGACCCGCGATCCCACGAGGATGCCCTGTCAGATGGGCCGAGCCACCTGCTGCTCCCATTGAGGAGGCAAAGTGAGTACATGAGCCAGGGACAAGATGGGAGCTGCCCCTGAGGAGGGGCCCTGGATGCCGCAAAAGACCCCCAGCTAGGGGGCTGCACACGGGTCGCAGTGGGATGTGGTTTCTAAGAGCAAGAGGAGCAGATTTGCATGAAGGATGTCCCAGTCTCCTCTGGGGCCAGGGCGAGGATAAGAGCCCTGCAGAGCGTCGGCCTTGGCTGAGCCCTGGGGAGTCTGCACCATGGCCTGCACCCCGCTCCTCCTCCTCCTCACCCTCCTCCAGAGCACAGGTCAGGAGGGGCCTCACATGAAGACCCCCGGGTCAGTTAGTTCCCTCACCTCCTGGGAGCAATGCCCCCCATGCTTCCTCCAGGGTAACGGTGTCTTTGCTTTCAGGGTCCCTGTCTCAGCCTGTGCTGACTCAGTCGCCCTCTGCATCTGCCACCCTGGGAGCCTCGGCCAAGCTCACCTGCACCCTGAGCAGTGCCCACAGCACCTACTATATTGAATGGTATCAGCAGCAGCAAGGGGAGGCCCCTCGGTACCTGATGCAGCTTAAGAGTGATGGAAGCTACACCAAGGGGACCGGGGTCCCTGATCGCTTCTCGGGCTCCAGCTCTGGGGCTGACCGCTACTTGATCATCTCCAGCGTCCAGGCTGAGGACGAAGCTGACTACATCTGTGGTGTAACTGGCAGTAATGTTTATGCACAGTGGCCCAGCTGAACGAGGAAGTGGGACAAAAACCCTCTTCTTTGTTCTCTGATCAAGGCTCGCATTGTCTCAGACTGCTGAGGTCCTGGACACTCAGAAATCATGTGGTTGGGGCAAAAGGCATGGAGTCACCACACAGACCAAGGGAGTGGGGTGAGAGCAGGCCAAAGCGGTGCAGCTTGCAGACTCGCTAATTTCAGTTGGTACAGCAGCTTATACAGCCGAGGCAGCCAATCTGGTCAAGGGGTGGTTATGCCCTAATAAATTACTGCCTATTGCCAGGCAGGCTCCATTGTGAGCGGCCATCTTGGCATGACCTTCTCTTTCCACCATACATATCCACCTCACAGCAGCAAAGCCGCCCCATGCAGCCCTGGGCTTTCTTGCTCCTGATGGCAGTGGAGCCCTGTGGGGAGCAAACCCAACAGTGCCGTCAGTGAGCATCCCTACTCCATGCTCCACCACAGAAACCATTCTGCACACATAGCACAACATCACACGGTGTCCACACTTCTACTGTACGAAGAGAAGTCCCCTGGGCTCATCAAGAGCTAGGAAAGACGGGACTTGGATGATAAGTGAGAAAATGCAAATATGGACTCCAGTGCTGAGATGGGGTTGATGTTCAATTTGTAACCAAGATCTTCCAACAGCAGTCACTAAATCCTTTTAAAGAAAGCCTTCAGATGTTTTGGAAACAAATGGAAATGTTGTGAAGAAAAGCAATATGCTATAAATGGAAACCTTGGATAGGAAAGGTTAAATATTAGAAAGTGACATGGAAAAGAACAGTTCCCACAGAAATTATAAACAGTTAAGCCCTGTGTAAAATTCAGACACTGGGGCGATTCAATCGCAAAGCAGACCAGGAAATGGAGGACTTACAAATTCCAGATATCAACATAAAAACACAAACAATCATCTGCTGAGAGCTGGAGGAGTTGGAATTTACACAAAACTCCATGTTGGCTGTCAGAAAAAGCACTGCTGAACGTTCTGGGGAATTCTCCAAGTCATTCCCATTCTGTGGTTCATGCCACCAGGGGGCGCTGTGGACCCATCCAGGAGTGAGCAGTGTCTGAAGCAGATTCAATCTGTTCCTGTTTATAGCTCCCTGGAGAAAAGTTATATGGTGCAAGGGAGAAGCCATAGCAGGTGCTTCCTCCCCAGGGACCCAGGCAGCACTCGCAGCCTCCCCAGCCTCACTGATAACTCACAGCTCCCTGGCCCTGGACTCAGAATTGGCTGCTGGTGGGGACCGAGGGGGAGGGGAGGTCTTAGGCAGTGTGACCCTGGCTGCTCCTCTCCCTTCTGCTCTGACCTCACTGAATCTCCTACTTCCCTCCCTGGGTTGCTCCTCACTTCCCAGTGACTCCAGGGTGCCACTCCCAGAGGGGGATCATTCTCCCAGCACTCCCCACCCTGCTCCCTGTGGGCTCGGCTGTGAGGGGCCCAGGAGGACGAGACAGCCTGGTGTCCTCAGCCACCAGCAGGTGTGCTCAGGGCCCACTGGCACTGTGGTCAGCTGTGATCACGTCTGCTCCTGTGTGTGTTCACTGTGGGTGCACTGGGTGTCTGAGACCGCGTTCCACAAGGACGCCCTGTCAAGTGGGCGGAGCCACATGCTGCTCCCACTGAGGAGGCAAAGAGAACACGGAAGTGAGAATCCAGGTGGGGGCTGCCCCTGAGGAGGGGCCCTGGACTCCCCCAAAGGACACCCAGCCATGGGGGCTGCACACGGGTCCCAGAGGTGCATGGGTCCTCAGACCAAGAGGAACAGATTTGCATGAAGGACGTCTCAGGCTCCTCTGGGGCCAGGGCGGGGATAAGAGCCCTGCAGAGCGTCGGCCTCGGCTGAGCCCTGGGGAGTCTGCACCATGGCCTGCACCCCGCTCCTTCTCCTCCTCACCCTCCTCCAGTGCACAGGTCAGGAGGGGCCTCACATCGAGACCCCCAGGTCACCTAACTCCTCCACCCTCTGGGAGCAATGCCCCCTCCCTGTGCTTCCTCCTGGGTAACGGTGTCTTTGCTTTCAGGGTCCCTGTCCCAGCCTGTGCTGACTCAGTCGCCCTCTGTGTCTGCCGCCCTGGGAGCCTCTGCCAAGCTCACCTGCACCCTGAGCAGTGCCCACAAGACCTACACCATTGACTGGTATCAGCAGCAGCAAGGGGAGGCCCCTCGGTACCTGATGCAGCTTAAGAGTGATGGAAGCTACACCAAGGGGACCGGGGTCCCTGATCGCTTCTCGGGCTCCAGCTCTGGGGCTGACCGCTACTTGATCATCCCCAGCGTCCAGGCTGATGACGAAGCCGACTACTATTGTGGTGCAGATTATAGCGGTGGGTATGCACAGTGACCCAGATGAACGGGGAAGTGGGACAAAAACTTGTTTCTCTCTTACCAAGATTGCCAAATGGCTCTTGAAAGATTGTCTGGCTTCCTGATCCCTCAAACACATACGTTTTATGTTCATCCACCCAGGAGTGAACAGGATGCATTGTGCTCCTCCATGGTCTCCCCACCCCGATTCCCTGGGAACCACATGCCGGGCCCAGTTCCTACAGAGTGTGCACATCTGCAGATGTGATGCAAACAAAAGTACTCGTCGGGGCCGGCCCCCTGGCTCACTTGGTTAATCCTCCGCCTGCATCCCCAGCATCCCATATGGGCACTGGTTCTAGTCCTGGCTGCTCCTCTTCCAGTCCAGCTCTCTGCTGTGGCCTGGGAAGTTAGTGGAAGATGGCCCAAGGGCATGGACCCTAGCACCCGCATGGGATTCTGGGAGGAGGCATCTGGCTCTTGTCTTCATTGGCGCAGTTCTGTTCATGGTGGCCATTTGGGGAGTGAACCAACAGAAGGAAGACCTTACTATCTGTCTCTCTCACTCACTGTCTATAACTCTACCTGTCGAATAAAAAGAAAGTACTCTTGTCGCCCCCTGCTAATTGACTGAGGGATCACTCCATGGAGGGGGGGTGCAAGGACATGACAAGACTGTGCCTCCTCGACTTCATTGGACTGGCCATACCTGCAAAATACCTGTGGCAGCCTCACCTGCTGCTCCCTGGCAGAGTGCTCAGTCATCTCACTCCTCACTCTGAGTGCTCTGGTGAAATCTCCCACCACCTGCAACATCAGCTTCAACCAGATCCTCCTGTGACACCACACACTGCTGAGTGCTGGTTGTGCCTGGTTCTACACACACTGCACAACAGCCTGAGTACAGCTGGGGACAGCATTTAGAGTATTCAAAACTGGTAATGTAGGGCCGGCGCCGCGGCTCACTAGGCTAATCCTCCGCCTTGCGGAACCGGCACACTGGGTTCTAGTCCCGGTCGGGGTGCTGGATTCTGCCCCAGTTGCCCCTCTTCCAGGCCAGCTCTCTGCTGTGTCCCGGGAGTGCAGTGGAGGATGGCCCAAGTGCTTGGGCCCTGCACCCCATGAGAGACCAGGAGAAGCACCTGGCTCCTGCCATCGGATCAACGCCGTGCACCGGCCGCAGCGCACCAGCCGCGGCGGCCATTGGAGGGTGATCCAACGACAAAGGAAGACATTTCTCTCTGTCTTTCTCTCTCACTGTCCACTCTGCCTGTCAAAAAATAAAAATAAAAATAAATAAATAAATAAATAAATAAATAAATAAAATTGGGTAATGTTTAAAAAAACTGGTAATGTAGTATTCTATGTTTTTACAACACTGAAAAGCAAAGTGATAAAAATATACACTTGCTATTCTCAGGGTGGGCAGTGGTGTGTGTTTGGTTCTAAGCTGTGATGGACAGTGATGGGGCTGGGAGATCAGAATGACTTAGAGAGGAATGTCCTGACCCTTGGTTCCGTATCCTCCTGCCTGTAGCATCTGCTTCTGCCTTTGTCCCAGCACAGGAGGGACAGGTAATGCAGGAACTGGGAACAAACAGAGGCTGATCCCAGAGAATCCTTGTGTGAGATACTTGAGAGATTTATTTCATATTGTTGGAGATAGAATTTAAGGGAGATTTTCAAGCAAGAAGTATGTTTATCAGATGCAGGTATTTGAACTATTACTCAGAGCATGGTTTAAGGAATGAAGAATCCAGGGATTCACAGTAGGCAAATCCCCCAGGAGGCTTCCTAGCCCTGGTGAACTGTGATGGACACGAGCACCAGGATTAGGTCAGAGGGCGGCAGACTGGGGGAGGCTCTGGACAGAGCTTGGGGGAGGGTGGTGTCTGTGTCTCCTGGGAGATGAGTAGCTCCCAGTAGTCAGGAGTGGGAACCAGGCTCCCAGGGTGAGCGTGGTCAGGGCTCAGCCAGGAGGACCTGTCTCCAGGACTCTGTTTCCTGAGTGTTTCCCCCGCTGTGCTCCAAGCTCCTTGAGAGCAGGGAGCTTCTCTCCTGTGGTTGTTCCTGCTGCATCCACAGAGCCCAGACACTGCCCGGCTCAGGGGAAAAAAACCAGCATCCCAGGTCACTGAATGTGTGAATTCAAATAAATTGGAATCCCAGTTCCAACAACAGATCTAGGGCCAGAGTGTGATCCTTTCTATTGGACAATATGAGTGTGGGATTCTGAATTCATTGAAGAGCAGATTTTGAATTAAAAATATGTTGGTAATACAGAGAACACAGATGATAATGGACTTCAGTCGTGGGGATGGGGTCCAGTAGGCTGGGTGGATCTCATGGGTCCCTATGAATGGAGAGAGAAACTGGGGAGCCTCAGAAACCAGCTGGGCTCCAAGGCTTCCTGACCATGGGAGGATTGTGCTCTTTTGCCAGGAAGGGACGCTGTGGGACTAACTTCTTGATTCCTACACAGTTGCTCCTTCACCACCATTCATGCAAAGGTGCCCTGGCTTCTGGGTTGAGCAAGGTTCTCACTGATGGGGCCTCAGCATCTGTGTCCCCTCAGGCCTGGCAGAGTCCCTGGGCAAAGGTCATTTTCATATGTTGCATGTGAATCCACTCAAGGCCCCAGGGAAGGAAGCAAACCTTCATTCTTCTCTGCACTAGGAGCATAGCCCCAGCACCAGGGCTCAGGGAGGGGCAGGGCAGGCACTGGGCGGGGCCTCATTTGAATGTGCAGCCCCTTCTCTGGCACAGACTGGGAAGAAAAGGAGGCCTGGGGCAGCGCAGCCCACTGTGGGCATCAGGGGCTGTGACCACCATGGCCTGGGCTCCTCTGCTCCTGCTGCTCCTCTCTCACTGCACAGGTAGGGATGGCCCTGGGGACCAGGTCCCAGCCTGGCTCAGACTCCTTGCTCAGAGCCCTGAGGGACGTGAGCCTGACCTCTGCCCCCTCCCCGTGTGTCTGTGTCTGCAGGTTCCCTCTCCCAGCCTGTGCTGACTCAGCCGCCCTCCCTCTCTGTGTCTCTGGGCACAACAGCCAGACTCACCTGCACCCTGAGCACTGGCTACAGTGTAGGCAGTTACACCATATACTGCACCAGCAGGTGTCAGGGAGCCCTCCCCGGTTACTCCTGTACTACTACTCAAGTACATCACTGGGACCTGGGGTGACCAGCTGCTTCTCTGGATCCAAGGACACCTCAGCTAATGCAGGCGTCCTGAGCATCTCTGGGCTGCAGCCCGAGGACGAGGCTGACTATTACTGCAAAGTATGGGATAGCAGCTCAAAGAAACACAGTGTTCCTGACTTGTGAGGAAGTGAGAAAAAACTTCCCCTGGGTGCTCCTGATCTAGGGTCGTCCCTGATGCTGCTGCCTCTGACCCCGTCCAGCACAGGAGGTGACCTCAGCCCTCACCTCCTCAGCCATCACCAGATCGTCCTCAGCTGCTTGATGTCAGATTACCATCTCCCTCTCTCCACCTCCAGACTGGCAGGGAGCCATTGCCCACGTGGCCCTCACAATGCTTCTACCCCCGGGGAGCCCCTGGACAGAGGGCAAATCCCTCCGAGGGGGCTACAGGGGAACCAGGGCTGGACTGTCATGCACAGCTCTGGTCTGTGAGTGACTCTGGGACACTTCCTGTCTGAGCATCATCAGGGCTCCAGGGCACAGACCCACCTGCTGATGGGAGCTGCCTTCTCCACACCACCAGGCACCCACACGCATGCATAGCCACAACCAATGCCTCTTACAGCAGCCGAAAAATAAAACACAGTTGAGAATAAATGTAACAGAATTTGAAGGTCTGGTTCAGTAAAAGCTATAAAACAAATAAAATATAAATCTGATAAAATGGGCAGATCCAGTAGTGCAGGGTCAAAACCCTCAAGGTGGTCAAGCAATTGGTTCTCTGAAGATTGATCAAGGCTCTGGATGCCACGGCCCTGGCTGAAATGCATTTGCCTTGGGGCGGTGATAGAAGAAATTCAGAATCTATGAACACCCACAGATGGGATTCCAGCCCTGGGAGGATGCATCGCTGGATCTGTATGCACTGGGCTGCACATGGAGACAGGCGATGCAGGTCGTCACTCTGCTGTTAGTTGGGGTAGCCCAATCAGGGGCAGTCAGAGAGCCCAGGGCTCATCAAGGAAGAGACCCCAACTGGCTACAGGAATCACAGTTGGGGGGGCTGCTGGGCAGAGTGTGGGTGGAACACGCCTGGGACCAGACCCCACTGTGCACTGAGACTGTGGGATCCCCAGAGTGTGACACCATGGCCTGGCTCCCCTCTCCCTCACAGCCCGGAGCAGGGTTGTGACCAAAAAAGAAAAATTCCCATAGAAATAAAAACAGAGTTAATAATTAAAATGAAATTCAGACAGTGAGGAGATTTATGGCACGGAAGGCCAGGAAATGAAGAACGTACTAATTCCAAATAACAACAGTATAACACAAAAAATCCTCTTTTGAGCTGGAGGAGGTGGCATGGAAAACAAAATTCCATGTTTGTTCAAAGGTAAAAAGCACTGCTGAACATTCTGGGGAATTCTCCAGGGCATTCCCATTCTGTGGTTCATGTCACCAGGGGTCGCTGTGCATCCATGCAGCAGTGAGCAGGGTATGATGCAGATTCAAACTGGTGCTGCACTCTGGTCTCAGAATCAGCCCTTAAGGCATTCAGATTTGGCTAAAAAGCCCATGAGAGCATTTCAGGCATGGAAAACCAAGACACTGTGGCAAACATGACCTCAATGAAAGATCTCTGTGAGTGAGATCCCAGTGGAAAGAACAGGTCTTCAAAGAAGGAGGTACCTTTCTCTGAAGGGAGGAGAGAACTTCCACTTTGATCATGGCATTGTCTAAATGAGATTAGAGTTTGTGGACTCAAGAGTCTTCCATAGCCTTGGCAGTTCCTGACAAGAGCCTTGGGTGATTACTGATGTCATAAATAAGAGCGTCAATTGTTAATCAACAAGAGGAGTCACTGTGCACTTGCTCCTCATGTAGGACCTCTGTGCTTAATGTGTTGTACTATGAGAATGAGTGATAAAACTCGTCTTCAAACAGTACTTATACTATGTGTGTCTATATGGGTGTAAACTGTGAAATCTTACTTAGTATAGAGTTGATATTCTATATATAAAGATAATTAAAAAGGAATCTTAATGAACAATGGATGGGAGAGGGAGTAGGTGATAGGATGGTTTGTGGTGGGAGGGTGGTTATGGCTGGAAGAACTGCTATAATACAAAAGTTGTACTTTTGTAATTTATATTTATTAGATATATTTTTTCTATTACAAATTAAAAAAAAAACTGTTGCTGGTTATAGGGTCCTGGACACAAGTTCTCTGGGGCAAGGGAGAAGCCATAGCAGGTGCTTCCTCCCCAGGGACCCAGGCAGCCTCCCCAGTCTCCACAGACTCACTGATAACTCACAGCTCCCTGGCCGTGGACTCAGAATTGACTGCTGGTGGGGACGGAGGGGGAGGGGAGGTCTTAGGGAGTGAGACCCTGGCTGTTCCTCTCCCTTCTACTCTGACCTCACTGAATCTCCCCCTTTAGTCCCTATAAAGTGGGTGGAGCCACCTGCTGCTCCCACTGAGGAGGAAAGGGAAGGCTCGAGCCTGGACAAGGAGGGGACTGCCTCTGAGCACGGGTCACTGTGACCTTGGGTTGGGGGAGCAGGCAGTGGTCGGAGCTGTAGGGTGCAGGAGCCTCACTTGGACTTCCTGTCGCTGCTCAGACACCAGGCACATGGGCCTGGGCAGGAGGGGCTGCGGTGAGTGCATGGGGCAGGGGGTGGGGCTCTCAGCCTGGTATTCAGACACTGCTTCCTGGGCCTGATGCAGGATGCATGGGGCCAACAGCTGGGTCCACCACAGGCCACTGAGCTGCCTTAGTACAGGCTCAGCCTCTGCCCTCCTCTCCCACAAAGGACCCCTAGCAATATGGGCTGCATCGGGGAAGACTTGGACCTGGAGGGGCCCTGCCCAGCCCCCGGTCTCCTGCTGCAGGCAGAGCCCCCAGCCACATGAGTGCCATGTCTGCAACTGCTGGAGAGTGTGAGTCCCCTGTGGAGGGTGGGGTCCATGGGACACCGCCTTTGACCCTGGGAAGGTGACAGTGACATCCCAGGGCTGACACAAAGTGAGGAGAAGTAGGAATCAGAAGTGGCCCCAGGCCTCTCCCGTCACACTCTCACCATGGCACTGTGTGTTCACATCACTCTAGAATGCACACTCGGGATGAGCAATGGAGAATTTTAACCACTGTTTCTGCAGCCTAGTCTGGGAGGGAAACGTCCACCCAGACAGGGAAAGCCAGGGACCGGGGGACAAGTCCTGGAGTCTGTGCTGGGGCTCTGGGCTGTGATGGGAGGAGGAGGAGAGAGCTGTTCTGATGCCTTCAGAGAGGCAGCTGCTCTGCCTCCCACAGGGATTCCTGCTCTGCTGGGCCCGACAGATGGGGATCCACGGAGTGTCCTACAAGCAGCACAGCTGGCTGTTCAGGTGGGTCCCTTGGGTTGAGGGCTGTGGGCAGATGTAACACTAATGTGTGCTGTGTTTTCAATGCCCAGCTCCCTGTTTCATTGAGCAGTACCATGCACAGGGGACAGGAGAGGATGCCATGGCGCACCTGTGACTCAGGCAGCAGAGGGCACCCTGGGCTGTCCCCGAGGGCTCTGAGCTGAGCTCCCAGCTGGGAACCAGCAGCTGGCCCTGGCCCGTGCCCTGCTCAGCTCCCAGGGGCCGGCTTACAACACCCTGCTAGGCCCTAGGGAGCTGTAGAAGCATCACCCAGTCTGAGCTCTGGCCCCTCCCCAGATGAAGTGAGAAGAGGAATGAGGTCAGGGTTCCCTTTGAGTTGGGACCGCCCAGGGGAGGGGTCTACTTTGCATGAAAGACCCCACCCACACCTCAGGATGCAGCAGGGGATAAGAGGGAAGAAAGAGCCTGGGACCAGCAGAGGGTCCTCAGGACAGAGCTGCAGGAGGGTCTCACCATGGCCTGGGCTCCTCTGCTTCTCCCTTTTCTCATTCACTGCACAGGTGCCTGGAGGCTGAGCAAGAGGGCAGGAAGGGATGGGGAGCCGTGGGTGTGTGTGCCTGTGAGTGAGGAGATTTCTGATGTTCAGGGTCCTGGGCCCAGGCTGCACTGACTCAGCCGTCTGCCTTTACCGAGGCTGAGGGGCGGACCATCATCATCCCCTGCACAGGGAGCAGCAGCAACGTGAGGAAGGGGTACACATCCTGGTACCAGCCACTCCCCGGCAGGCCCCCCACCATGCTCCTCTACAGCAGCAGTATTCGACCCTCAGGGGTGCCGGACAGGTTCACAGGTTACACGTCTGGGAACACGGCCTCCCTCACCATCGCTGGGCTGCAGCCCGAGGATGAGGCTGATTACTACTGTGCCGCATGGGACAGCAGCCTGGGTGCTGACACAGTGCTGTGGGCCAGGGGGGAAGTGAGACAGAAACCCAGGGGCTCCCGGCCTCCCCAGCACAGGGGGACTGCACAGAGCCCTGGTTCACAACCATACACAGGGAGAAGGGCTGAGCTGTGAGTGAGCACTGTGTCTGCTCTTAGGATGCTTAAAAATAAGGGCCTGGGTTAACATGATGGAGCCTGCATTACCCCTAAACACGTATGTAGCGGCCACCCCTGGGGATGTGGCTGTGACTGCAGAGTCTCTCCTCTGGGACACACACTCTGCTGGCTGGTGTACCTGCTAAGGAAGCCTTCATTTTCCATGTCTTTCATTTTCTATTCTGCTGGGGCTGGTGGTTGCAGAGGGTCCCTGCTCTGGCCCTGGGAGGCTGCTCAGCCAGGTCCTCAGAGCCTCACTCTGCCCTCTTCCCCTTTTCTGTCTGCTTTTGGGTTCTGCCCTGCACCTGCCCTGACGTCTCATTAGAGTCCCCTCCCCCTCTGCCTGTGTCACAGAGATCACTGAATCCCTCTGTAGATCCAGGTGCATCTGTCACACTTGCTCGAGTGCAATACTTCTGTGAGTTTGGTGGGGGAACTCTCAGGTTTATAAGACTCATCACTCATAACCTGCGACTAGAACACTCAGAATCAGAGCAGCTCAGAGTCCTCCTTACTAACATCGTAGCGGAGAGGACAGATCATTGCTTTGAGGTGTTGTTTCCCTCTGGGTTCATATACCTTTGTCATCTGTCACCAAGCAGAACCGAGTACACGGGGTTTTTTTTTTTTTTGTAAGATTTATTTACTTATTTACTTGAGAGAGAATCTTCCGTCTGCTGGTCTCTCCCCAAATAGCCACAGCAATTGGTGTTGAGATATCAGGAGCCCAGAATTCCATCATGTCACCCACATGGCTGCAGGGACACAAATTCTTGGGCAATCTTCTGCACTTTCCAGACACATAAGCAGGGAGCTGGAATGAAGTAGAACAGCCAGTCTCAAAACTGCACCCTTTTGGATTGCTGGAGTCTCAAGTGGTGGTTTAAAATGCTGTGTCAGAATGCCAACTCTCACACACAGTGGTTTAACCCAGTGCAGCATAACATAGACACCCATGATTTTTATTTATTAGCATATTTATTAATTTCAAAGGCAATGTGACAGGGAGAGAGAGAGAGCTGTGTCTCCATCCGTAAGTTTACTTCTAAAATACCTACAATTCCTGGGGCTGGGCCATGCTGAATTCAGGAGTCAGAAATTCCATGTGAGGGTCCCACATGGCTGCTGCTAACCAAGTGCCCAAGGAGCCATCATCCTCTGCCATACTGGGTGCACCTTAGCAGGAAGCTGGACCAGAAAGGGAGGCAGGACTCTATCCCAGTCAATAAAATAGGGAATGTGGGCATTCCCAGGGGTGTTTAAATCCAACATTTTACAACGCTCACTATCCCTTGTGGAAGACTTTGAAATACATGTTTCACAAATGCTGGCACAATTACATCAGTAAATAAATGAAAATTGTCCCATCATACATGAGTTTCAATGACTTCTGTTCTCCCATGCACAGTGAAGGCACCCACAGGCCCATTTTAGTTCCTTACCTCATCCCATGCCCACAGGAGGACAGCACGTCCCATTGCCAGTGGGCTGCAGAGTTTCCCTTCCATCCACCTCATACCTGCTACCTCGCTCTCCAGAATAGAAACACCGGCTCTCAGGGCAGAGTTTGTGTAAGATCTCTAGGGGGACAGCAGTGATGTGCAGCAGGTGCACACACCACAGCTTCCAGCCTACATCAACTCTACTTTCCCACATTTGCCAGGAGACCCAATTGTGCACATGCTCACCCCATATTGCTTTCAAATTCCCTGAATCAGTGACTCAACAAACTACCTTCCTGGAACTTAGTACTTTATTTAATCAAAGGATTTTGATAGCATTGACCTTTGATTCATACCAGAGCATCTGGTGTCTCAAATGCCTTTACCCTGGTTTTCCCCACGTTTCCACTCCTCCCTCCAGACTGGGGCGGAGGGCATCTTCTCTTATCAGAACTCCCAGAGGCCACAGCTGAGACACTCTAAGCCCAGCCTTCACATCCCAGGGGATTGAAATAACTCTGGGTGACACTGAACAGGGGACCCATGCAGTGCCCATGCACACAATGCTATCAGTAAGGAGGACTCTGAACGTCTTTATTCTGAGTGTTCACATTCCAGGTTGCCTGTGGTTGGCCTTGTCAGCCTATCTAACCCTCTACCACATTCAGAGAGAGTATTGGACACCCATCTCATTCTGTCAGGGATGGAAAATGCCTGTATGATTTTCAAATCCTGGAAATGCACTGGTAAAGTTAGTTGGTCTCTCAAACAGCTCATGAAGTAAGGTAGGTTTGGGACAACAATGGGTATATACTCATCAGAGAGTAGTTGATGTTATGAGGTATGGGCACATCACAGTTGTGAACGTTTTCGTAGGTCTTTTGTCCATTAAGATGGAGACAATGTTGACCCATGTCCCCCAGAGCTGGCTGTGAGGTTGACCAGATGTCTGGACATGCTTGCTCTCTCACTACATCACACAGCTGTCCTAGAGATTACTGGTCCAACCAAGACCCTGGGATGACACTAAGTACCCAAGCCAGTGTCTCGTATGTCCAGTCCTATGCTGCTGTCAGTACCCACACAGCACAGTAGTCAGTGGCCCCCACAGGTCCAACACTGATGCCCATGCACGCAGATTAGGATCTCCATCTCAGTGGGAATTACATTGAAACTCTCAATTTCTTTTTCAAAACATCAATGATCATCCACTCCACCCAAAGCACCAGTTTTCTTCTGTTATCAGATACCAGACACGCAGTGGCTCAGCCCTGGCCTTTGCAGTCACGCAAAATGAACTGGTGAATGGAAGATCCATCTCTCTCTCCTCTCTCTCTCCTTCTTTCTCTCTAACTCAAACCTTCAAATAAATAAATAAATCTTCACTTGGTTAATCCTCCACCTGCGGTGCCGGCATCCCATATGGGCACTGGGTTCTAGTCCTGGTTGCTCCTCTTCCAATCCAGCTCTCTGCTGTGACCCGGGAAGGCAGTGGAGGATGGCTCAAGTCCTTGGGCTCTGCACCCTCATGGGAGACCAGGAAGAAGCACTTGGCTCCTGGCTTTGAATCGGTGTAGCCCAGGCGGTAGCGGCCATTTGGGAAGTGAACCAATGGAAGGAAGACCTTTCTCTCTGTCTCTCTCTCTCACACTATCTGTCCAATTTAAAAAAAAGTACACATATGGAATTCCAGCATCTCAACCAGGGGGCCTGGGATGAAATCCTGCTCTGCCCCTGACCCAGCTTCCTGCACATGGCCTGGGGGCCGCAGGTGCTGGCCAAATTCTTGGGTTCCTGTCACTCAGGAAGCCCTGAGTGTAGCTGTGGGCTCCTGGCTTCAGCCTGGCTCAGCCCTGTTTTGGACATTTGGAGTGAACCACAGATCAGAGGATCTCTCTCTCTCTCTCTCTCTCTCATCTCTCTCCCACCCTCCCTCCCTCCCTTCCTCCCTCCCTCCCTCCATTGCACTTTCCAATAAATAAATAACTGCTGACAACTTACTTTGTGCCCTATGTGTAGGTCAGATACAGGGAGTTAGAAGCACAGTAGCTACACAGATTATCAGGTCCCAGCTTCTACAATCAGGCTGTGAGTGTGTGAATGGGCACAGTGACTGGTGAGCTACAGAATTTCTGTGGTCCTCAGGTCTCTGGGTCATGGGGAAGTGTATGCACTGTCACCAGTAGGGGGCGCTGTGAGTCTGTCCTGTGTTACCTGTGCTCACTCCTGGGGATGCAGCAGCTGTTCCCTTGAAACTTGGTAGAGTGTCCTGAGCAAGAACCTTTGTGTTGTCTCACAGGTGCTTCCTCTCCCTCAAGGCATCCCCAGGGAGGGCAACAAACCCTCATCCTCCTCAGTCAGCAGTGGGAGCTGAGCCCCAGCACCAGGGCTCAGGGAGGGGCGGGACAGGCACTGGGCGGGGCCTCATTTGCATGAGCAGCCCCTCCTCTGGCACAGGCTGGGGAAGAAAAGGAGGCCTGGGGCAGCACAGCCCACTGTGGGCATCAGGGGCTGTGACCACCATGGCCTGGGCTCCTCTGCTCCTGCTGCTCCTCTCTCACTGCACAGGTAGGGACGGCCCTGGGGACCAGGTCCCAGCCTGGCTCAGACCCCTTGCTCAGAGCCCTGAGGGACGTGAGCCTGACCTCTGCCCCCTCCCCGTGTGTCTGTGTCTGCAGGTTCCCTCTCCCAGCCTGTGCTGACTCAGCCGCCCTCCCTCTCTGCGTCTCTGGACACAACAGCCAGACTCACCTGCACCCTGAGGACTGGCTACAGTGTTGGCGAGTACCCTTTAGTGTGGCTCCAGCAGGTGCCAGGGAGGCCTCCCAGGTATCTCCTGACCTACCACACAGAAGAATTTAAAAACCAGGGCTCTGGGGTGCACAGCCGCTTCTCTGGATCCAAGGACACCTCAGAGAATGCAGGTGTCCTGAGCATCTCTGGGCTGCAGCCCGAGGACGAGGCCGACTATTACTGTGCTACAGCTCACGGTAGTGGGAGCAGCTTCCATGCACACTGTGCTTCAGACGATGAGGAAGTGAGACAAAAACCCCAGTTCCTCAGCCATGGGCTCTGAGCATCTTTAGTGGTGAATATCTGTGGAGACCTCTGAGTGCAAGTTCAGTGCAGCAGGCTGTGCCCAGGACCAGGGGCCAGTGACACACACAGGTGCAGCCTGACCCTGAGCCACCCCAGGCATCTGGGGAACAGAGACAGAGGAGGTCTCAGAGCCCGGGGCACAGCCCTGTGCATTCTGCAATAAGCTGGGACACGGATGAGAAATGAAAATGCAAACCTCGGACTCCAGTGCTGAGACGATGTTGATGTTCAAGTTGTGTGACAGAGACCCCCCAAGAGCTGTCACTAAGTCCTTTTAATAGTGAACGTCTAATGCTTTAGAAACAAATGGAAAAGATGTGCAAGTATAACATATAAGGCATACATGGAAACCAGGTGTAAATTATGAAAGTGTATTTTTTGAAAGTGACACAAAAAAGAAAAATTCTCATAGAAATAAAAACAAAGTTAATACTTAAAAAGAAATTCAGATATGTGGAGATTCAATGGCACAGCAGGCCAGGAAATGAAAAACCTACAAATTCCAAATAACAACAGCAAAACACACAAAAAAACAATCTGCTTGAGCTGGAGGAGGTGGAATGGAAAACAAAATTCCATGTTTGTTCAAAGGGAAAAAGAGCTGCTGAACATTCTGGGGCATTCTCCAGGTCATTCCCATTCTGTGGTTCCTGTCACCAGGGGGCGCTGTGCATCCATGCAGCAGTGACAGTGTTTGATGCAGATTGAAAGTGTTGCTGGACTCTGGCCTCAGAATCAGCCCTTAAGGCATTTGGATCTGGCTAAAAAGCCCATGGGAGCATTTCAGGCATGGGAAGTCAAGACACTGTGGCAAAAATGACCTCAATGAAAGATCTCTGTGAGCCAGATTATGGTAGAAAGAAGAGGCCATCAAAGAAGGAGGTACCTTTCTCTGAAGGGAGGAGAGAACTTCCACTCTGATTATGGCCTTGTCTAAATAAGATCCGAGTTTGTGGACTCAAGAGTCTTCCATAGCCTTGGCAGCTCATGACAAGAGCCTCGGGTGATCACTGACGTCATAAATTAGAGTGTTAATTGTTAAATCAACAACAGGAGTCACTGTGCACTTGCTCCCCAAGTAGGACCTCTGTCCTTAATGTGTTGTGCTATGAGAATTAATGGTAAAACTAGTCTTCACATGGTACTTTATACTTTGTGTGTCTGTGTGGGTGCAAAATGTTGAATCTTTATTTAGTATCAGGTTGATCTTCTGTATAGAAAGATAATTAAAAATAAATCTTAATGAAGATTGGGATGGGAGAGGGAGTAGGAGATGGGATGATTTGTGGGTGGGAGGGTGGTTATGGAGGAAAGAACCGCTATAATCCAAAAGTTGTTTTTTGAAATTTAGACTTATTCAATAAAAGTTTTCTCTAAAATTTTAAAGGAAAACTGTTGCTGGTTATAGGGTCCTGGACATAAGCTAAATGACAACAGGGAGAAGCCATAGCAGGTGCCTCCTCCCCAGAGACCCAGGCAGCACTCCCAGCCTCCCCAGCCTCACTGATAACTCACAGCTCCCTGGCTGTGGACTCAGAATTGGCTGCTGCTGGGGACGGAGGGGGAGGGGAGGTCTTAGGCAGTGTGACCCTGGCTGCTCCTCTCCCTCTACTCTGACCTCACTGAATCTCCCTCTTGCTGTTCCTGGGCTGCTCCTCACTCCCAGTGAATCCAGGGTGCCCCTCCCAAGGGGGGTCATTCTTCCAGCGCTCCCAACCCTGTTCCCTGTGGGCTCAGCTGTGAGGGGCTCAGGAGGACGAGGGCAGCCTGCTGTCCTCAGCCACCAGCAGGTGTGCTCAGGGCCGACTGGCACAGTGGCTGGCTATGATCATGTCTCCTCCTGTGTGTGTTCACTGCGGGTGCGGTGGGTGTCTGAGACTGTGTTCCATGAGGATGCCCTGTCAAGTGGGCGGAGCCACATGCTGCTCCCACTGAGGAGGCAAAGAGAACACGGAAGCCAGGGATGAGGTGGGGGCTACCCTGAGTAGTGGCCCGGGACTCCCCCAAAGGACACCCAGCCATGGGGGCTGCACATGGTGTCAAAATGGGGCATGGTCGCTCAGACCAAGAGGAGCAGATTTGCATGAAGGACGTCTCAGGCTCCTCAGGGCCAGGGCGGGGATAAGAGCCCTGCAGAGCTTTGGCCTTGGCTGAGCCCTGGGGAGTCTGCACCATGGTCTGCACCCTGCACCTCCTCTTCCTCACTCTCAGTGCACAGGTCAGGAGGGGCCTCACATCAAGACCCCCGGGTCACCTAACTCCCCCACCTCCTGGGAGCAATGCCCCCTCCCCGTGCTTCCTCAGGGTAACGGTGTCTGTGCTTTCAGGGTTCCTGTCCCAGCCTATGCTGACTCAGTCGCCCTCTGCATCTGCCACCCTGGGAGCCTCGGCCAAGCTCACCTGCACCCTGAGCAGTGTCCACAAGACCTACTATATTGAATGGCATCAGCAGCAGTCAGGGGAGTCCCCTCGGTACCTGATGTGGCTTAAGAGTGATGGAAGCGGCCGGCACTGCGGCTCCCTAGGCTAATCCTCCACCTTGCGTCGCCAGCACACCGGGTTCTACTCCTGGTCGGGGCGCCGGATTCTGTCCCGGTTGCCCCTTTTCCAGGCCAGCTCTCTGCTGTGGCCAGGGAGTGCAGTGGAGGATGGCCCAAGTACTTGGGACCTGCACCCCATGGGAGACCAGGATAAGTACCTGGCTCCTGCCATCGCATCAGCGCTGTGCACTGGCCGCAGAGCGCCGGCCGTGGCGGCCATTGGAGGGTAAACCAACGGCAAAGGAAGACCTTTCTCTCTGTCTCTCTCTCTGCCTGTCAAAAAAAAAAAAAGAGTGATGGAAGCTACACCAAGGGGACCGGGGTCCCTGATCGCTTCTCGGGCTCCTGCTCTGGGGCTGACCGCTGCTTGATCATCTCCAGCATCCAGGCTGAGGACGAAGCCGACTACATCTGTGGTGTACCTGTTAGCAATGTGTACACACAGTGACTCAGCTGAACGAGGAAGTGGGACAAAAACCCCCTTCTTTGTTCTCTGATCAAGGCTGTCGCATGGTCTCTGACTGCTGAGGTCCTGAACACTCAGAAATCATCATGTCTCTTTCTTTCTTTCTTTCTTTCTTTCTTTCTTTCTTTCTTTCTTTCTTTCTTTCTTTCTTTCTTTCTTTCTCTCTCTCTCTCTCTCTCTCTCTCTCTTTCTTTCTTTCTTTCTTTCTTTTTTTGCTATTTGTACATTGCAAGGAGAGTGCAGGAAGGCTCATAATTGCTGTCCAGAGGTTTCTGGGAAGACTCAGAGCCAGACATCCACAGAGGGCACACAGCAGTCATGATAGTGAAGTCATGTAACAGATCCTGGCTCACGTGGGCGACCACACTGTTAGTCCGTGGGCATGGGAAGAGTTTTCCAGGTGCTCCCACGTCCAGATGAGGCTCAGGGTGCCTTCACTGCTGCTTCCTCCAGATCCATTTCCATGGCCTCATCTAGAACAGCCTAAGGATGCTCTGACGTAAGACACTAGAATACTACCAACAGGGTAGGAAGAACGCCTGCATAAATGGAGACAGAGCTCAGGAACAGGTGTGCTTATGGAGGCAACTCCTTCAAGCCTCTTCTGCTTTCCAAATTCTCACTGTCTTCTGTGCCTGATTTGGGTGCAAGGGGCAATAAGAGAAATTGTTTCCTTGCAGGAGGAACTTTATCCATGCAGGAGAAGATGGAAAATGACATGCAATACATTTTTCAGAAAATGGAAAGTGAAATAGAGGAGTCACCATAAAGTCAGCCCTGCAGTTCGCTTCCTGAAGAGTGGATCTTGTCGCTTCATTCATTCTGATGCTTCGTGTGTTTGTGTAGTGGAATATCACTCTGATTCAGTTTAGCATTGCTCAGATCCATGATGATAAATAGATCTCTTTGTTTCACCCAAAACTGATTCTGAACCAGACCTGTTCATCCATCCGCTGAATGTCTGCACCGCACGTTAGGGGCTTCTCTCTCTTCTCTTTGTCATCATCTGAAAATTTCTTTTTTCTTCTTCTCATCCCTCATCTCGCCCAGAGACCCTGCAGCAGGGACACCTGGCAGGGATTCCAAAAGGGGGCGGGGTTTGGGCCAGCTCCACCCCCACAGGTCACGGATTGGGTTCAGCCTCAGAATCTCTCTTTGCCAAGAGCTCCCAGGTGGGCCTTCAGCCATGGAATCTATTTTTTTAAACCACAATGCACTCAACAACTTATCTCTCAAACATTAGAGGTTACAGTTGAATTTGCTTCCATAGAGGTTGCACATTTGAATGGAAAAACAAGTGAAACCCACAACTCGCCTTTGGAGTCATCCATGAGCTGTGGGGCATGGACAGGACACTGTCAACAGCAGCCCAGAATGCACAGTGTCCACCTACTCTGCCCCTCCAGAAGACTCTGCTGTGTGGAGTACAGGATCATCTTCCATCCCCTGCCCAGCAGAAGCAGGAGTGGCCCAGTGCCCAGTGGTTTCATGTCAGTGGGGTCCAGTGTACACCTGAGCCCCCATCCTCACCAGGCATCAGCAGGCCTGAGCACAGAGTGCAGTCGGGGACAGTGAGAGCCCCAATTCCTTCCCCTCGCCTGTCACTGCTGTGCCCCGTGGGGATCTGAGCTGCAGCCTCCAGCCCTCAGCAATGAGGCTGGGTCAGGAGGAGAAGCTGAGCGAGGCTGCCCTGCAGGAGTGTCCATGGTGTCTGTTGGGCCTGGGGAGGAGCTGAGCCCGAGTCTGTCCTGGGATAAAGCAGTGCTGGGTGGGGAAGGGTGGGAGAGCATAGAGTGGTGGACTTGAACTTGGGTGACAATCCCATAGTGCAGCCTTGTACTCCAGTACATGACTCAGCTTAGGCTCCTGATTCCTGCTAATATGCACCACGGAGACACCAACAGATTACAATCCCTGTACTCAGGGCCTTCCTCCTATGGGGTAGACTGGTGTTGAGTTCTGGGCTCCTGGCTTTGGCCTGGGTCAGCTCTGAGTGCTGGGGACCTTTGCATAGTGAGGCTGCAAATGGAGATCATTTTCTGTCACTCTCTGTCTGTCTGTCTTTTATCTTGCACACTCTCATTCAGATAAGTAAAGCATTTAATACAGTACCGGTTGTGGAGTTGTGGAAAGAGAAGACACCAGTTCATTAGTCCAGTCCCCTACCTGCTGCAGGGCAGCCACATTAACCACACAGGGAGGTGAATTCCACGTCTGTTGCTGTGGATTCGTTCTGAGAGGAGAAGCTTGGTGGGGGCAAGAGGCGTGGAGTCAGGACAGAGACCCCAGGAGTGGGTTAAAGCAGGCCAGATGTGAGCAGCCCGCAGATTTGTTTATTTCAATTTGTACAGCAGCTTATATAGTCGAGGCAGCCAATCCAGTCAAGGGGTGGTTTATGCCCTAACTAACCACAGCCTGTTGCCAGGGAGTCTCCTTTGCCATGTGGTTTCTATAGTCATCAACCACAGCCTGTTGCCAGGCAGGCTCCTTTGCCAGTGGCCATCTTGGCACGGCCTTCTCATTCCACCACATTTCCCCCTTTTCATTTATTTTTGAGCAATGGGAGGCATGATTCTTGGCCATACCATTGTTGACTCCATTTCCATGTGGTCTCCGTATACAGCTGTGCCTGTCTTAGGTTGTCCCCCAGGGGATCTTACCCATCGTTGACTAACAAGTGCTCAAAACGGGAGACCACAGGAGTGCTTGCTCAGATGGGGGTAGGAATGAGGAACAATGGTAATCAGGAATGGCGTGACTGCATGCAGGCTGTGGGCCCTTTGGTTGACCAGAGCTAGTGGGGTATAAAACAGTGTCTATGCGGCTATGGGCAGTTCCTCAGGGCAGAATGATAGGGCATCAGCTTGACAATCGGTAGCAGGTGTGTCCAGTAACAAGGTGAACTCTCAGTCTTGTTCAGCTGGTTCCGGTTGGCTGTCAGTTGCACACTTGATGTTTCTGGCTGTACCCAAATGGGCTGTCCCACATTTTTTGGAAAGACACAAGCATATTTTTGGCCCTTGGTTAGCAGAAGCCTTTTATGGGCGTTGGAATCCAGGGCTTGAATTCTGCGTCTGCTCCTACATTAATGGCAAACATATGGTGGCATGGGGTCTAGCAGCTGCTCTGAGAGCCTGGGGTGCCTGAGGACTGCCACAAATGTAGGGATCCTCACTGGGTGCAGATGGGATGACCTCGCATGGGTTATTGCCTCGAGGTCGTCTAAGTTCATCCCACGGGTATATGGGGGGTGGCTGACTAGGCATTGCTGCATTGTCTGCTGTCATGTCACTTTCACTGTCAGAGCTCTCTCTCCCTAAGTCATCAGTTGTTGCCTGTGAGGCAGCAGCCTGGAGTGACAGGCTCTTATCACTCACAGATTCATTATTTTTGGTAATCTGTATGGGTTTCTGAGAGGGGGTATCTTTCCCATGTTTGAGCACTTCAGAGTGGCACGCCATGCCAACTCTAGCCAAAGGAAAGACATGCACAGCACTGCTGCCATAACTAAACAGATTCCTAGCACCTCAGTGGCTGATGGCATCATGCAGGGGGTTCCCTATGTTAGAGAAACAGACAGTGGTGTATCCGATCATAAGTATGTCCTCTGTTTAGTGGGGGGCTTCCTTGATTCGTTAGGTCAAGTCCGTATGCCCACACGGTGTCTCCGGAGCATCACCTCTCCCGAGTGAGGAAAGATGACTTGGTTCCGAATTTTGGGATGATCAGTCCCTTATGTGGATCTGACAGGCAAACCGAAAGTAAAAGGGGAGCCGAGAAGTGGCGTTACGCTTCTGGGCGGTGTGTGACTAACCTGGGGTCACTTCGACCGAGGACAAGGACAAGGACAAGGAAAAGGGTGTAGGAGGCAGTTCTGTGCTCACCCTCACACACCCAAGAGCCTTCTTGCCAAAATCAAGGGGGAACTTCGCCAAGTCCGACACGCTGTCTCTCTCTCTCAGTCACATTGGGGATCAGATGCTGCTGTGGATTCATTCTAAGAGGAGGAGTGTGGTGGGGCAAGAGGCATGGAGTCACCACACAGACCAAGGGAGTTGGGTGAGAGCAGGCCAAAGGGGAGCAGCCTGCAGACTCGTTAATTTCAGTTGGTACAGCAGCTTATACAGCCGAGGCAGCCAATCTGGTCAAGGGGCGGTTATGCCCTAATAAATTACTGCCTATTGCCAGGCAGGCTCCTTTGTCATGTGGTTTCTGAAGCCATCCAATCACAGCCTGTTGCCAGGCAGGCTCCATTGTGAGCGGCCATCTTGGCATGACCTTCTCTTTCCACCATACATATCCACCTCACAGCAGCAAAGCCGCCCCATGCAGCCCTGTGCTTTCTTGCTCCTGATGGCAGTGGAGCCCTGTGGGGAGCAAACCCAACAGTGCCGTCAGTGAGCATCCCTACTCCATGCTCCACCACAGAAACCATTCTGCACACATAGCACAACATCACACGGTGTCCACACTTCTACTGTACGAAGAGAAGTCCCCTGGGCTCATCAAGATGAGGGAAGCTGGTGCATGGACGAGAACTTAGAAAATCCAAACTACGGACTCCAATACTGAGATATGTTCATGTTCAAGTTGTCTGACAGAGATCTACTCTATAGCAGTCACTAAGTCCTTTCAATTAAAAAATTCAAATATTTTTGAAACAATGCGAATGATGTGAAAGTAAAGAAATAAAAGTTAAATATGGAAAGCCTGAAAGTGCAAATATTAAAAATGACATAAAAGGAAAAATGCCTATAGAAATTAAAAACACAGTTGATACTTAAAATGAAATTCAGACCCTAGGGAGATTCAATAGCACAGCACTCCAGGAACTAAAGGACGTAAAAATTCCAAATAACAACAATAAAACACAAACAATCTTCTGCTTCAGGCTCGAGGAGGTGAAACAGAAACAAAATTCCATGTTTGCTGGAAGGAAAAAGAGCTGTTGAACATTCTGGGGAATTCTCCAGGTCATTGCCATTCCGTGGTTCATGTCACCAGGGGGCGCTGTGGATCCATGCAGCAGTGAGCAACGTCTGAAGGAAATTCAAATCGTTCCTGTATATGGCATCCTGGACACAAGATAAATGACAAAAGGGAGAAGCCATAGCAGGTGCTTCCTCCCCAGGGACCCAGGCAGCACTCACAGCCTCCCCAGCCTCATTGGGGAGTGGCCAGAATTGGCTGCTGGTGGGGACAGAGCGGGAGGGGAGGTCTTAGGCAGTGTGACCCTGGCTGCTCCTCTCCCTTCTGCTCGGACCTCAGTGAATCTCCAACTTCCCTGCCTGGGCTGCTCCTCACTTCCCAGTGAATCCAGGGCGCCACTCCCGGGGGGAATCATGCTCCCAGTGCTCCCAACCCCACTCCCTGTGGGCTTGGCTGTGAGGGGCCCAGGAGGACGAGACAGCCTGGTGTCCTCAGCCACCAGCAGGTGTGCTCAGGGCCTACTGGCATGGTGGTCAGCTGTGATCACGTCTGCTCCTGTGTGTTTTTCATTGCAGGTGCACTGGGTGTCTGAGACCCGCGATCCCACGAGGACGCCCTGTCAGGTGGGCCGAGCCACCTGCTGCTCCCATTGAAGAGGCAAAGTGAGGACATGAGCCAGGGACAAGATGGGAGCTTCCCCTGAGGTGGGGCCCTGATGCCGCAAAAGACCCCCAGCTACGGGGGCTGCACACGGGTCGCAGTGGGATGTGGTTTCTAAGAGCAAGAGGAGCAGATTTAGATGAAGGATGTCCCAGTCTCCTCTGGGGCCAGGGCGAGGATAAGAGCCCTGCAGAGCTTTGGCCTCGGCTGAGCCCTGGGGAGTCTGCACCATGGCCTGCACCCCGCTCCTCCTCCTCCTCACCCTCCTCCAGAGCACAGGTCAGGAGGGGCCTCACATCAAGACCCCCGGGTCACTTAGTTCCCTCACCTCCTGGGAGCAATGCCCCCCATGCTTCCTCCAGGGTAACGGTGTCTTTGCTTTCAGGGTCCCTGTCTCAGCCTGTGCTGACTCAGTCGCCCTCTGCATCTGCTGCCCTGGGAGCCTCGGCCAAGCTCACCTGCACTCTGAGCAGTGCTCACAAGACCTACTATATTGAATGGTTTCAGCAGCAGCAAGGGGAGGCCCCTCGGTACCTGATGCAGCTTAAGAGTGATGGAAGCTACACCAAAGGGACCGGGGTCCCTGATCGCTTATCAGGCTCCAGCTCTGGGGCTGACCATTACTTGATCATTTCCAGCATCCAGGCTGAGGACGAAGCCGACTATATCTGTGGTGTAACTGGTAGTAATGTTTATGCACAGGGACCCAGCTGAATGAGGAAGTGGGACAAAAACCCTCTTCTTTGTTCTTTGATCAAGGCTCACATTGTCTCAGACTGCTGAGGTCCTGGACACTCAGAAATCGTGTGGTGGGGGCAAAAGGCATGGAGTCACCACACAGACCAAGGGAGTTAGGTGAGAGCAGGCCAAAGCGGTGCAGCTTGCAGACTCGCTAATTTCAGTTGGTACAGCAGCTTATACAGCTGAGGCAGCCAATCTGGTCAAGGGGCAGTTATGCCCTATAAATTGCTACCTATTGCCAGGCAGGCTCCATTGTGAGCGGCCATCTTGGCATGACCTTCTCTTTCCACCATACATATCCACCTCACAGCAGCAAAGTCGCCCCATGCAGCCCTGGGCTTTCTTGCTCCTGATGGCAGTGGAGCCCTGTGGGGAGCAAACCCAACAGTGCCGCTTAGCAATGCAGTCAGTGAGCATCCCTACTCCATGCTCCACCACAGAAACCATTCTGCACACATAGCACAACATCACACGGTGTCCACACTTCTACTGTACGAAGAGAAGTCCCCTTGGCTCATCAAGAGCTAGGAAAGACGGGACTTGGATGATAAATGAGAAAATGCAAATATGGACTCCAGTGCTGAGATGGGGTTGATGTTCAATTTGTAACCAAGATCTTCCAACAGCAGTCACTAAATCCTTTTAAAGAAAGCCTTCAGATGTTTTGGAAACAAATGGAAATGTTGTGAAGAAAAGCAATATGCTATAAATGGAAACCTTGGATAGGAAAGGTTAAATATTAGAAAGTGACATGGAAAAGAACAGTTCCCACAGAAATTATAAACAGTTAAGCCCTGTGTAAAATTCAGACACTGGGGCGATTCAATCGCAAAGCAGACCAGGAAATGGAGGACTTACAAATTCCAGATATCAACATAAAAACACAAACAATCATCTGCTGAGAGCTGGAGGAGTTGGAATTTAGACAAAACTCCATGTTGGCTGTCAGAAAAAGCACTGCTGAACGTTCTGGGGAATTCTCCAAGTCATTCCCATTCTGTGGTTCATGTCACCAGGGGGCGCTGTGGACCCATCCAGGAGTGAGCAGTGTCTGAAGCAGATTCAATCTGTTCCTGTTTATAGCTCCCTGGAGAAAAGTGCTATGGTGCAAGGGAGAAGCCATAGCAGCTGCTTCCTCCCCAGGGACCCAGGCAGCACTCGCAGCCTCCCCAGCCTCACTGATAACTCACAGCTCCCTGACCCTGGACTCAGAATTGGCTGCTGGTGGGGACGGAGGGGGAGGGGAGGTCTTAGGCAGTGTGACCCTGGCTGTTCCTCTCCCTTCTGCTCTGACATCAGTGAATCTCCTACTTCCCTCCCTGGGTTGCTCCTCACTTCCCAGTGACTCCAGGGTGCCACTCGCAGAGGGGGATCATTCTCCCAGCGTTCCCCACCCTGCTCCCTGTGGGCTCGGCTGTGAGGGGCCCAGGAGGACGAGACAGCCTGATGTCCTCAGCCACCAGCAGGTGTGCTCAGGGCCCACTGGCACGGTGGTCAGCTGTGATCACGTTTGCTCCTGTGTGTGTTCACTGCAGGTGCACTGGGTGTCTGAGACCCGCGTTCCACAAGGACGCCCTGTAAAGTGGGCGGAGCCACATGCTGCTCCCACTGAGGAGGCAAAGAGAAAACGGAAGTGAGAATCCAGGTGGGGGCTGCCCCTGAGGAGGGGCCCTGGACTCCCCCAAAGGACACCCAGCCATGGGGGCTGCACACGGGTCCCAGAGGTGCATGGGTCCTCAGACCAAGAGGAACAGATTTGCATGAAGGACGTCTCAGGCTCCTCTGGGGCCAGGGCGGGGATAAGAGCCCTGCAGAGCGTCGGCCTCGGCTGAGCCCTGGGGAGTCTGCACCATGGCCTGCACCCCGCTCCTCCTCCTCCTCACCCTCCTCCAGTGCACAGGTCAGGAGGGGCCTCACATCGAGACCCCCAGGTCACCTAACTCCTCCACCCTCTGGGAGCAATGCCCCCTCCCTGTGCTTCCTCCTGGGTAACGGTGTCTTTGCTTTCAGGGTCCCTGTCCCAGCCTGTGCTGACTCAGTCGCCCTCTGTGTCTGCCGCCCTGGGAGCCTCGGCCAAGCTCACCTGCACCCTGAGCAGTGCCCACAAGACCTACACCATTGACTGGTATCAGCAGCAGCAAGGGGAGGCCCCTCGGTACCTGATGCAGCTTAAGAGTGATGGAAGCTACACCAAGGGGACCGGGGTCCCTGATCGCTTCTCGGGCTCCAGCTCTGGGGCTGACCGCTACTTGATCATCCCCAGCGTCCAGGCTGATGACGAAGCCGACTACTATTGTGGTGCAGATTATAGCGGTGGGTATGCACAGTGACCCAGATGAACGGGGAAGTGGGACAAAAACTTGTTTCTCTCTTACCAAGATTGCCAAATGGCTCTTGAAAGATTGTCTGGCTTCCTGATCCCTCAAACACATACGTTTTATGTTCATCCACCCAGGAGTGAACAGGATGCATTGTGCTCCTCCATGGTCTCCCCACCCCGATTCCCTGGGAACCACATGCCGGGCCCAGTTCCTACAGAGTGTGCACATCTGCAGATGTGATGCAAACAAAAGTACTCGTCGGGGCCGGCCCCCTGGCTCACTTGGTTAATCCTCCGCCTGCATCCCCAGCATCCCATATGGGCACTGGTTCTAGTCCTGGCTGCTCCTCTTCCAGTCCAGCTCTCTGCTGTGGCCTGGGAAGTTAGTGGAAGATGGCCCAAGGGCATGGACCCTAGCACCCGCATGGGATTCTGGGAGGAGGCATCTGGCTCTTGTCTTCATTGGCCCACTTCTGTTTATGGTGGCCATTTGGGGAGTGAACCAACAGAAGGAAGACCTTACTATCTGTCTCTCTCTCACTCACTGTCTATAACTCTACCTGTCGAATAAAAAGAAAGTACTCTTGTCGCCCCCTGCTAATTGACTGAGGGATCACTCCATGGAGGGGGGGTGCAAGGACATGACAAGACTGTGCCTCCTCGACTTCATTGGACTGGCCATACCTGCAAAATACCTGTGGCAGCCTCACCTGCTGCTCCCTGGCAGAGTGCTCAGTCATCTCACTCCTCACTCTGAGTGCTCTGGTGAAATCTCCCACCACCTGCAACATCAGCTTCAACCAGATCCTCCTGTGACACCACACACTGCTGAGTGCTGGTTGTGCCTGGTTCTACACACACTGCACAACAGCCTGAGTACAGCTGGGGACAGCATTTAGAGTATTCAAAACTGGTAATGTAGGGCCGGCGCCGCGGCTCACTAGGCTAATCCTCCGCCTTGCGGCACCGGCACACTGGGTTCTAGTCCCGGTCGGGGTGCTGGATTCTGCCCCAGTTGCCCCTCTTCCAGGCCAGCTCTCTGCTGTGTCCCGGGAGTGCAGTGGAGGATGGCCCAAGTGCTTGGGCCCTGCACCCCATGAGAGACCAGGAGAAGCACCTGGCTCCTGCCATCGGATCAACGCCGTGCACCGGCCGCAGCGCACCAGCCGCGGCGGCCATTGGAGGGTGATCCAACGACAAAGGAAGACATTTCTCTCTGTCTTTCTCTCTCACTGTCCACTCTGCCTGTCAAAAAATAAAAATAAAAATAAATAAATAAATAAAATTGGGTAATGTTTAAAAAAAACTGGTAATGTAGTATTCTATGTTTTTACAACACTGAAAAGCAAAGTGATAAAAATATACACTTGCTATTCTCAGGGTGGGCAGTGGTGTGTGTTTGGTTCTAAGCTGTGATGGACAGTGATGGGGCTGGGAGATCAGAATGACTTAGAGAGGAATGTCCTGACCCTTGGTTCCGTATCCTCCTGCCTGTAGCATCTGCTTCTGCCTTTGTCCCAGCACAGGAGGGACAGGTAATGCAGGAACTGGGAACAAACAGAGGCTGATCCCAGAGAATCCTTGTGTGAGATACTTGAGAGATTTATTTCATATTGTTGGAGATAGAATTTAAGGGAGATTTTCAAGCAAGAAGTATGTTTATCAGATGCAGGTATTTGAACTATTACTCAGAGCATGGTTTAAGGAATGAAGAATCCAGGGATTCACAGTAGGCAAATCCCCCAGGTGGCTTCCTAGCCCTGGTGAACTGTGATGGACACGAGCACCAGAATTAGGTCAGAGGGCGGCAGACTGGGGGAGGCTCTGGACAGAGCTTGGGGGAGGGTGGTGTCTGTGTCTCCTGGGAGATGAGTAGCTCCCAGTAGTCAGGAGTGGGAACCAGGCTCCCAGGGTGAGCGTGGTCAGGGCTCAGCCAGGAGGACCTGTCTCCAGGACTCTGTTTCCTGAGTGTTTCCCCCGCTGTGCTCCAAGCTCCTTGAGAGCAGGGAGCTTCTCTCCTGTGGTTCTTCCTGCTGCATCCACAGAGCCCAGACACTGCCCGGCTCAGGGGAAAAAAACCAGCATCCCAGGTCACTGAATGTGTGAATTCAAATAAATTGGAATCCCAGTTCCAACAACAGATCTAGGGCCAGAGTGTGATCCTTTCTATTGGACAATATGAGTGTGGGATTCTGAATTCATTGAAGAGCAGATTTTGAATTAAAAATATGTTGGTAATACAGAGAACACAGATGATAATGGACTTCAGTCGTGGGGATGGGGTCCAGTAGGCTGGGTGGATCTCATGGGTCCCTATGAATGGAGAGAGAAACTGGGGAGCCTCAGAAACCAGCTGGGCTCCAAGGCTTCCTGACCATGGGAGGATTGTGCTCTTTTGCCAGGAAGGGACGCTGTGGGACTAACTTCTTGATTCCTACACAGTTGCTCCTTCACCACCATTCATGCAAAGGTGCCTGGCTTGGGGGTTGAGCAAGGTTCTCACCGATGGGGCCTCAGCATCTGTGTCCCCTCAGGCCTGGCAGAGTCCCTGGGCAAAGGTCATTTTCATATGTTGCATGTGAATCCACTCAAGGCCCCAGGGAAGGAAGCAAACCTTCATTCTTCTCTGCACTAGGAGCATAGCCCCAGCACCAGGGCTCAGGGAGGGGCAGGGCAGGCACTGGGCGGGGCCTCATTTGAATGTGCAGCCCCTTCTCTGGCACAGACTGGGAAGAAAAGGAGGCCTGGGGCAGCGCAGCCCACTGTGGGCATCAGGGGCTGTGACCACCATGGCCTGGGCTCCTCTGCTCCTGCTGCTCCTCTCTCACTGCACAGGTAGGGATGGCCCTGGGGACCAGGTCCCAGCCTGGCTCAGACCCCTTGCTCAGAGCCCTGAGGGACGTGAGCCTGACCTCTGCCCCCTCCCCGTGTGTCTGTGTCTGCAGGTTCCCTCTCCCAGCCTGTGCTGACTCAGCCGCCCTCCCTGTCTGCGTCTCTGGACACAACAGCCAGACTCACCTGCACCCTGAGCACTGGCTACAGTGTAGGCAGTTACACCATATACTGCACCAGCAGGTGTCAGGGAGCCCTCCACGGTTACTCCTGTACTACTACTCAAGTACATCACTGGGACCTGGGGTGACCAGCTGCTTCTCTGGATCCAAGGACACCTCAGCTAATGCAGGCGTCCTGAGCATCTCTGGGCTGCAGCCCGAGGACGAGGCTGACTATTACTGCAAAGTATGGGATAGCAGCTCAAAGAAACACAGTGTTCCTGACTTGTGAGGAAGTGAGAAAAAACTTCCCCTGGGTGCTCCTGATCTAGGGTCGTCCCTGATGCTGCTGCCTCTGACCCCGTCCAGCACAGGAGGTGACCTCAGCCCTCACCTCCTCAGCCATCACCAGATCGTCCTCAGCTGCTTGATGTCAGATTACCATCTCCCTCTCTCCACCTCCAGACTGGCAGGGAGCCATTGCCCACGTGGCCCTCACAATGCTTCTACCCCCGGGGAGCCCCTGGACAGAGGGCAAATCCCTCCGAGGGGGCTGCAGGGGAACCAGGGCTGGACTGTCATGCACAGCTCTGGTCTGTGAGTGACTCTGGGACACTTCCTGTCTGAGCATCATCAGGGCTCCAGGGCACAGACCCACCTGCTGATGGGAGCTGCCTTCTCCACACCACCAGGCACCCACACGCATGCATAGCCACAACCAATGCCTCTTACAGCAGCCGAAAAATGAAACACAGTTGAGAATAAATGTAACAGAATTTGAAGGTCTGGTTCAGTAAAAGCTATAAAACAAATAAAATATAAATCTGATAAAATGGGCAGATCCAGTAGTGCAGGGTCAAAACCCTCAAGGTGGTCAAGCAATTGGTTCTCTGAAGATTGATCAAGGCTCTGGATGCCACGGCCCTGGCTGAAATGCATTTGTCTTGGGGCGGTGATAGAAGAAATTCAGAATCTATGAACACCCACAGATGGGATTCCAGCCCTGGGAGGATGCATCGCTGGATCTGTATGCACTGGGCTGCACATGGAGACAGGCGATGCAGGTCGTCACTCTGCTGTTAGTTGGGGTAGCCCAATCAGGGGCAGTCAGAGAGCCCAGGGCTCATCAAGGAAGAGACCCCAACTGGCTACAGGAATCACAGTTGGGGGGGCTGCTGGGCAGAGTGTGGGTGGAACACGCCTGGGACCAGACCCCACTGTGCACTGAGACTGTGGGATCCCCAGAGTGTGACACCATGGCCTGGCTCCCCTCTCCCTCACAGCCCGGAGCAGGGTTGTGACCAAAAAAGAAAAATTCCCATAGAAATAAAAACAGAGTTAATAATTAAAATGAAATTCAGACAGTGAGGAGATTTATGGCACGGAAGGCCAGGAAATGAAGAACGTACTAATTCCAAATAACAACAGTATAACACAAACAATCCTCTTTTGAGCTGGAGGAGGTGACATAGAAAACAAAATTCCATGTTTGTTCAAAGGTAAAAAGCACTGCTGAACATTCTGGGGAATTCTCCAGGGCATTCCCATTCTGTGGTTCATTCACCAGGGGGCGCTGCGGATCCATGCAGCAGTGAGCAGGGTATGATGCAGATTCAAACTGGTGCTGCACTCTGGTCTCAGAATCAGCCCTTAAGGCATTCAGATTTGGCTAAAAAGCCCATGAGAGCATTTCAGGCATGGGAAGCCAAGACACTGTGGCAAACATGACCTCAATGAAAGATCTCTGTGAGTGAGATCCCAGTGGAAAGAACAGGTCTTCAAAGAAGGAGGTACCTTTCTCTGAAGGGAGGAGAGAACTTCCACTTTGATCATGGCATTGTCTAAATGAGATTAGAGTTTGTGGTCTCAAGAGTCTTCCATAGCCTTGGCAGTTCCTGACAAGAGCCTTGGGTGATTACTGATGTCATAAATAAGAGCTTCAATTGTTAATCAACAAGAGGAGTCACTGTGCACTTGCTCCTCATGTAGGACCTCTGTGCTTAATGTGTTGTACTATGAGAATGAGTGATAAAACTCGTCTTCAAACAGTACTTATACTATGTGTGTCTATATGGGTGTAAACTGTGAAATCTTACTTAGTATAGAGTTGATATTCTATATATAAAGATAATTAAAAAGGAATCTTAATGAACAATGGATGGGAGAGGGAGTAGGTGATAGGATGGTTTGTGGTGGGAGGGTGGTTATGGCTGGAAGAACTGCTATAATACAAAAGTTGTACTTTTGTAATTTATATTTATTAGATATATTTTTTCTATTACAAATTAAAAAAAAAACTGTTGCTGGTTATAGGGTCCTGGACACAAGTTCTCTGGGGCAAGGGAGAAGCCATAGCAGGTGCTTCCTCCCCAGGGACCCAGGCAGCCTCCCCAGTCTCCACAGACTCACTGATAACTCACAGCTCCCTGGCCGTGGACTCAGAATTGACTGCTGGTGGGGACGGAGGGGGAGGGGAGGTCTTAGGGAGTGAGACCCTGGCTGTTCCTCTCCCTTCTACTCTGACCTCACTGAATCTCCCCCTTTAGTCCCTATAAAGTGGGTGGAGCCACCTGCTGCTCCCACTGAGGAGGAAAGGGAAGGCTCGAGCCTGGACAAGGAGGGGACTGCCTCTGAGCACGGGTCACTGTGACCTTGGGTTGGGGGAGCAGGCAGTGGTCGGAGCTGTAGGGTGCAGGAGCCTCACTTGGACTTCCTGTCGCTGCTCAGACACCAGGCACATGGGCCTGGGCAGGAGGGGCTGCGGTGAGTGCATGGGGCAGGGGGTGGGGCTCTCAGCCTGGTATTCAGACACTGCTTCCTGGGCCTGATGCAGGATGCATGGGGCCAACAGCTGGGTCCACCACAGGCCACTGAGCTGCCTTAGTACAGGCTCAGCCTCTGCCCTCCTCTCCCACAAAGGACCCCTAGCAATATGGGCTGCATCGGGGAAGACTTGGACCTGGAGGGGCCCTGCCCAGCCCCCGGTCTCCTGCTGCAGGCAGAGCCCCCAGCCACATGAGTGCCATGTCTGCAACTGCTGGAGAGTGTGAGTCCCCTGTGGAGGGTGGGGTCCATGGGACACCGCCTTTGACCCTGGGAAGGTGACAGTGACATCCCAGGGCTGACACAAAGTGAGGAGAAGTAGGAATCAGAAGTGGCCCCAGGCCTCTCCCGTCACACTCTCACCATGGCACTGTGTGTTCACATCACTCTAGAATGCACACTTGGGATGAGCAATGGAGAATTTTAACCACTGTTTCTGCAGCCTAGTCTGGGAGGGAAACGTCCACCCAGACAGGGAAAGCCAGGGACCGGGGGACAAGTCCTGGAGTCTGTGCTGGGGCTCTGGGCTGTGATGGGAGGAGGAGGAGAGAGCTGTTCTGATGCCTTCAGAGAGGCAGCTGCTCTGCCTCCCACAGGGATTCCTGCTCTGCTGGGCCCGACAGATGGGGATCCACGGAGTGTCCTACAAGCAGCACAGCTGGCTGTTCAGGTGGGTCCCTTGGGTTGAGGGCTGTGGGCAGATGTAACACTAATGTGTGCTGTGTTTTCAATGCCCAGCTCCCTGTTTCATTGAGCAGTACCATGCACAGGGGACAGGAGAGGATGGCATGGCGCACCTGTGACTCAGGCAGCAGAGGGCACCCTGGGCTGTCCCCGAGGGCTCTGAGCTGAGCTCCCAGCTGGGAACCAGCAGCTGGCCCTGGCCCGTGCCCTGCTCAGCTCCCAGGGGCCGGCTTACAACACCCTCCTAGGCCCTAGGGAGCTGTAGAAGCATCACCCAGTCTGAGCTCTGGCCCCTCCCCAGATGAAGTGAGAAGAGGAATGAGGTCAGGGTTCCCTTTGAGTTGGGACCGCCCAGGGGAGGGGTCTACTTTGCATGAAAGACCCCACCCACACCTCAGGATGCAGCAGGGGATAAGAGGGAAGAAAGGGCCTGGGACCAGCAGAGGGTCCTCAGGACAGAGCTGCAGGAGGGTCTCACCATGGCCTGGGCTCCTCTGCTCCTCCCTTTTCTCATTCACTGCACAGGTGCCTGGAGGCTGAGCAAGAGGGCAGGAAGGGATGGGGAGCCGTGGGTGTGTGTGCCTGTGAGTGAGGAGATTTCTGATGTTCAGGGTCCTGGGCCCAGGCTGCACTGACTCAGCCGTCTGCCTTTACCGAGGCTGAGGGGCGGACCATCATCATCCCCTGCACGGGGAGCAGCAGCAACGTGAGGAAGGGGTACACATCCTGGTACCAGCCACTCCCCGGCAGGCCCCCCACCATGCTCCTCTACAGCAGCAGTATTCGACCCTCAGGGGTGCCGGACAGGTTCACAGGTTACACGTCTGGGAACACGGCCTCCCTCACCATCGCTGGGCTGCAGCCCGAGGATGAGGCTGATTACTACTGTGCCGCATGGGACAGCAGCCTGGGTGCTGACACAGTGCTGTGGGCCAGGGGGGAAGTGAGACAGAAACCCAGGGGCTCCCGGCCTCCCCAGCACAGGGGGACTGCACAGAGCCCTGGTTCACAACCATACACAGGGAGAAGGGCTGAGCTGTGAGTGAGCACTGTGTCTGCTCTTAGGATGCTTAAAAATAAGGGCCTGGGTTAACATGATGGAGCCTGCATTACCCCTAAACACGTATGTAGCGGCCACCCCTGGGGATGTGGCTGTGACTGCAGAGTCTCTCCTCTGGGACACACACTCTGCTGGCTGGTGTACCTGCTAAGGAAGCCTTCATTTTCCATGTCTTTCATTTTCTATTCTGCTGGGGCTGGTGGTTGCAGAGGGTCCCTGCTCTGGCCCTGGGAGGCTGCTCAGCCAGGTCCTCAGAGCCTCACTCTGCCCTCTTCCCCTTTTCTGTCTGCTTTTGGGTTCTGCCCTGCACCTGCCCTGACGTCTCATTAGAGTCCCCTCCCCCTCTGCCTGTGTCACAGAGATCACTGAATCCCTCTGTAGATCCAGGTGCATCTGTCACACTTGCTCGAGTGCAATACTTCTGTGAGTTTGGTGGGGGAACTCTCAGGTTTATAAGACTCATCACTCATAACCTGCGACTAGAACACTCAGAATCAGAGCAGCTCAGAGTCCTCCTTACTAACATCGTAGCGGAGAGGACAGATCATTGCTTTGAGGTGTTGTTTCCCTCTGGGTTCATATACCTTTGTCATCTGTCACCAAGCAGAACCGAGTACACGGGGTTTTTTTTTTTTTTGTAAGATTTATTTACTTAAGGCCGGCGCCGCGGCTCACTAGGCTAATCCTCCGCCTTGCGGCGCCGGCACACCGGGTTCTAGTCCCGGTCAGGGCGCCGGATTCTGTCCCAGTTGCCCCTCTTCCAGGCCAGCCCTCTGCTGTGGCCAGGGAGTGCAGTGGAGGATGGCCCAGGTGCTTGGGCCCTGCACCCCATGGGAGACCAGGAAAAGCACCTGGCTCCTGGCTCCTGCCATCGGATCAGCGCGGTGCGCCGGCCGCAGCGCGCCAGCCGCGGCGGCCATTGGAGGGTGAACCAACGGCAAAGGAAGACCTTTCTCTCTGTCTCTCTCTCTCACTGTCCACTCTGCCTGTCAAAAAAAAAAAAAAAAAAAAAAGATTTATTTACTTATTTACTTGAGAGAGAATCTTCCGTCTGCTGGTCTCTCCCCAAATAGCCACAGCAATTGGTGTTGAGATATCAGGAGCCCAGAATTCCATCATGTCACCCACATGGCTGCAGGGACACAAATTCTTGGGCAATCTTCTGCACTTTCCAGACACATAAGCAGGGAGCTGGAATGAAGTAGAACAGCCAGTCTCAAAACTGCACCCTTTTGGATTGCTGGAGTCTCAAGTGGTGGTTTAAAATGCTGTGTCAGAATGCCAACTCTCACACACAGTGGTTTAACCCAGTGCAGCATAACATAGACACCCATGATTTTTATTTATTAGCATATTTATTAATTTCAAAGGCAATGTGACAGGGAGAGGGAGAGAGCTGTGTCTCCATCCATAAGTTTACTTCTAAAATACCTACAATTCCTGGGGCTGGGCCATGCTGAATTCAGGAGTCAGAAATTCCATGTGAGGGTCCCACATGGCTGCTGCTAACCAAGTGCCCAAGGAGCCATCATCCTCTGCCATACTGGGTGCACCTTAGCAGGAAGCTGGACCAGAAAGGGAGGCAGGACTCTATCCCAGTCAATAAAATAGGGAATGTGGGCATTCCCAGGGGTGTTTAAATCCAACATTTTACAACGCTCACTATCCCTTGTGGAAGACTTTGAAATACATGTTTCACAAATGCTGGCACAATTACATCAGTAAATAAATGAAAATTGTCCCATCATACATGAGTTTCAATGACTTCTGTTCTCCCATGCACAGTGAAGGCACCCACAGGCCCATTTTAGTTCCTTACCTCATCCCATGCCCACAGGAGGACAGCACGTCCCATTGCCAGTGGGCTGCAGAGTTTCCCTTCCATCCACCTCATACCTGCTACCTCGCTCTCCAGAATAGAAACACCGGCTCTCAGGGCAGAGTTTGTGTAAGATCTCTAGGGGGACAGCAGTGATGTGCAGCAGGTGCACACACCACAGCTTCCAGCCTACATCAACTCTACTTTCCCACATTTGCCAGGAGACCCAATTGTGCACATGCTCACCCCATATTGCTTTCAAATTCCCTGAATCAGTGACTCAACAAACTACCTTCCTGGAACTTAGTACTTTATTTAATCAAAGGATTTTGATAGCATTGACCTTTGATTCATACCAGAGCATCTGGTGTCTCAAATGCCTTTACCCTGGTTTTCCCCACGTTTCCACTCCTCCCTCCAGACTGGGGCGGAGGGCATCTTCTCTTATCAGAACTCCCAGAGGCCACAGCTGAGACACTCTAAGCCCAGCCTTCTACAGCCCAGGGGATTGAAATAACTCTGGGTGACACTGAACAGGGGACCCATGCAGTGCCCATGCACACAATGCTGTCAGTAAGGAGGACTCTGAACGTCTTTATTCTGAGTGTTCACATTCCAGGTTGCCTGTGGTTGGCCTTGTCAGCCTATCTAACCCTCTACCACATTCAGAGAGAGTATTGGACACCCATCTCATTCTGTCAGGGATGGAAAATGCCTGTATGATTTTCAAATCCTGGAAATGCACTGGTAAAGTTAGTTGGTCTCTCAAACAGCTCATGAAGTAAGGCAGGTTTGGGACAACAGTGGGTATATACTCATCAGAGAGTAGTTGATGTTATGAGGTATGGGCACATCACAGTTGTGAACGTTTTCGTAGGTCTTTTGTCCATTAAGATGGAGACAATGTTGACCCATGTCCCCCAGAGCTGGCTGTGAGGTTGACCAGATGTCTGGACATGCTTGCTCTCTCACCACATCACACAGCTGTCCTAGAGATTACTGGTCCAACCAAGACCCTGGGATGACACTAAGTACCCAAGCCAGTGTCTCGTATGTCCAGTCCTATGCTGCTGTCAGTACCCACACAGCACAGTAGTCAGTGGCCCCCATAGGTCCAACACTGATGCTCCATGCATGCAGATTAGGATCTCCATCTCAGTGGGAATTACATTGAAACTCTCAATTTCTTTTTCAAAACATCAATGATCATCCACTCCACCCAAAGCACCAGTTTTCTTCTGTTATCAGATACCAGACACGCAGTGGCTCAGCCCTGGCCTTTGCAGTCACGCAAAATGAACTGGTGAATGGAAGATCCATCTCTCTCTCCTCTCTCTCTCCTTCTTTCTCTCTAACTCAAACCTTCAAATAAATAAATAAATCTTCACTTGGTTAATCCTCCACCTGCGGTGCCGGCATCCCATATGGGCACTGGGTTCTAGTCCTGGTCGCTCCTCTTCCAGTCCAGCTCTCTGCTGTGGCCCGGGAAGGCAGTGGAGGATGGCTCAAGTCCTTGGGCTCTGCACCCTCATGGGAGACCAGGAAGAAGCACTTGGCTCCTGGCTTTGAATCGGTGTAGCCCAGGCGGTAGCGGCCATTTGGGAAGTGAACCAATGGAAGGAAGACCTTTCTCTCTGTCTCTCTCTCTCACACTATCTGTCCAATTTAAAAAAAAGTACACATATGGAATTCCAGCATCTCAACCAGGGGGCCTGGGATGAAATCCTGCTCTGCCCCTGACCCAGCTTCCTGCACATGGCCTGGGGGCCGCAGGTGCTGGCCAAATTCTTGGGTTCCTGTCACTCAGGAAGCCCTGAGTGTAGCTGTGGGCTCCTGGCTTCAGCCTGGCTCAGCCCTGTTTTGGACATTTGGAGTGAACCACAGATCAGAGGATCTCTCTCTCTCTCTCTCTCTCTCATCTCTCTCCCACCCTCCCTCCCTCCCTTCCTCCCTCCCTCCCTCCATTGCACTTTCCAATAAATAAATAACTGCTGACAACTTACTTTGTGCCCTATGTGTAGGTCAGATACAGGGAGTTAGAAGCACAGTAGCTACACAGATTATCAGGTCCCAGCTTCTACAATCAGGCTGTGAGTGTGTGAATGGGCACAGTGACTGGTGAGCTGCAGAGTATCTGTGGTCCTCAGGTCTCTGGGTCATGGGGAAGTGTATGCACTGTCACCAGTAGGGGGCGCTGTGAGACTGTCCTGTGTTACCTGTGCTCACTCCTGGGGATGCAGCAGCTGTTCCCTTGAAACTTGGTAGAGTGTCCTGAGCAAGAACCTTTGTGTTGTCTCACAGGTGCTTCCTCTCCCTCAAGGCATCCCCAGGGAGGGCAACAAACCCTCATCCTCCTCAGTCAGCAGTGGGAGCTGAGCCCCAGCACCAGGGCTCAGGGAGGGGCGGGGCAGGCACTGGGTGGGGCCTCATTTGCATGTGCAGCCCCTCCTCTGTCACAGGCTGGGAAGAAAAGGAGGCCTGGGGCAGAGCAGCCCACTGTGGGCGTCAGGGGCTGTGACCACCATGGCCTGGGCTCCTCTGCTCCTGCTGCTCCTCTCTCACTGCACAGGTAGGGACGGCCCTGGGGACCAGGTCCCAGCCTGGCTCCGACCCCTTGCTCAGAGCCCTGAGGGACGTGAGTCTGACCTCTGCCCCCTCCCCGTGTGTCTGTGTCTGCAGGTTCCCTCTCCCAGCCTGTGCTGACTCAGCCGCCCTCCCTGTCTGCGTCTCTGGGCACAACAGCCAGACTCACCTGCACCCTGAGGACTGGCTACAGTGTTGGCGAGTACCCTTTAGTGTGGCTCCAGCAGGTGCCAGGGAGGCCTCCCAGGTATCTCCTGACCTACCACACAGAAGAATTTAAAAACCAGGGCTCTGGGGTGCACAGCCGCTTCTCTGGATCCAAGGACACCTCAGAGAATGCAGGTGTCCTGAGCATCTCTGGGCTGCAGCCCGAGGACGAGGCCGACTATTACTGTTTTACTGCTCATGCTACTGAGAGCAGCCTCCATGCACACAGTGCTTCAGACGATGAGGAAGTGAGACAAAAACCCCAGTTCCTCAGCCATGGGCTCTGAGCATCTTTAGTGGTGAATATCTGTGGAGACCTCTGAGTGCAAGTTCAGTGCAGCAGGCTGTGCCCAGGACCAGGGGCCAGTGACACACACAGGTGCAGCCTGACGCTGAGCCACCCCAGGCATCTGGGGAACAGAGACAGAGGAGGTCTCAGAGCCCGGGGCACAGCCCTGTGCATTCTGCAATAAGCTGAGACTTGGATGAGATATGAGAAAATGCAAACCTCGGACTCCAGTGCTGAGACGATGTTGATGTTCAAGTTGTGTGACAGAGACCCCCCAAGAGCTGTCACTAAGTCCTTTTAATAGTGAACGTCTAATGCTTTAGAAACAAATGGAAAAGATGTGGAAGTATAACATATAAGGCATACATGGAAACCAGGTGTACATTATGAAAGTGTATTTTTTGAAAGTGACACAAAAAAGAAAAATTCTCATAGAAATAAAAACTTAAAAAGAAATTCAGATATGTGGAGATTCAATGGCACAGCAGGCCAGGAAATGAAAAACCTACAAATTCCAAATAACAACAGCAAAACACACAAAAAAACAATCTGCTTGAGCTGGAGGAGGTGGAATGGAAAACAAAATTCCATGTTTGTTCAAAGGGAAAAAGAGCTGCTGAACATTCTGGGGCATTCTCCAGGTCATTCCCATTCTGTGGTTCCTGTCACCAGGGGGCGCTGTGCATCCATGCAGCAGTGAGCAGTGTTTGATGCAGATTGAAAGTGTTGCTGGACTCTGGCCTCAGAATCAGCCCTTAAGGCATTTGGATCTGGCTAAAAAGCCCATGGGAGCATTTCAGGCATGGGAAGTCAAGACACTGTGGCAAAAATGACCTCAATGAAAGATCTCTGTGAGCCAGATTATGGTAGAAAGAAGAGGCCATCAAAGAAGGAGGTACCTTTCTCTGAAGGGAGGAGAGAACTTCCACTCTGATTATGGCCTTGTCTAAATAAGATCCGAGTTTGTGGACTCAAGAGTCTTCCATAGCCTTGGCAGCTCATGACAAGAGCCTCGGGTGATCACTGACGTCATAAATTAGAGTGTTAATTGTTAAATCAACAACAGGAGTCACTGTGCACTTGCTCCCCAAGTAGGACCTCTGTCCTTAATGTGTTGTGCTATGAGAATTAATGGTAAAACTAGTCTTCACATGGTACTTTATACTTTGTGTGTCTGTGTGGGTGCAAAATGTTGAATCTTTATTTAGTATCAGGTTGATCTTCTGTATAGAAAGATAATTAAAAATAAATCTTAATGAAGATTGGGATGGGAGAGGGAGTAGGAGATGGGATGATTTGTGGGTGGGAGGGTGGTTATGGAGGAAAGAACCGCTATAATCCAAAAGTTGTTTTTTGAAATTTAGACTTATTCAATAAAAGTTTTCTCTAAAATTTTAAAGGAAAACTGTTGCTGGTTATAGGGTCCTGGACATAAGCTAAATGACAACAGGGAGAAGCCATAGCAGGTGCCTCCTCCCCAGAGACCCAGGCAGCACTCCCAGCCTCCCCAGCCTCACTGATAACTCACAGCTCCCTGGCTGTGGACTCAGAATTGGCTGCTGCTGGGGACGGAGGGGGAGGGGAGGTCTTAGGCAGTGTGACCCTGGCTGCTCCTCTCCCTCTACTCTGACCTCACTGAATCTCCCTCTTGCTGTTCCTGGGCTGCTCCTCACTCCCAGTGAATCCAGGGTGCCCCTCCCAAGGGGGGTCATTCTTCCAGCGCTCCCAACCCTGTTCCCTGTGGGCTCAGCTGTGAGGGGCTCAGGAGGACGAGGGCAGCCTGCTGTCCTCAGCCACCAGCAGGTGTGCTCAGGGCCGACTGGCACAGTGGCTGGCTATGATCATGTCTCCTCCTGTGTGTGTTCACTGCGGGTGCGGTGGGTGTCTGAGACTGTGTTCCATGAGGATGCCCTGTCAAGTGGGCGGAGCCACATGCTGCTCCCACTGAGGAGGCAAAGAGAACACGGAAGCCAGGGATGAGGTGGGGGCTACCCTGAGTAGTGGCCCGGGACTCCCCCAAAGGACACCCAGCCATGGGGGCTGCACATGGTGTCAAAATGGGGCATGGTCACTCAGACCAAGAGGAGCAGATTTGCATGAAGGACGTCTCAGGCTCCTCAGGGCCAGGGCGGGGATAAGAGCCCTGCAGAGCGTCGGCCTTGGCTGAGCCCTGGGGAGTCTGCACCATGGTCTGCACCCTGCACCTCCTCTTCCTCACTCTCAGTGCACAGGTCAGGAGGGGCCTCACATCAAGACCCCTGGGTCACCTAACTCCCCCACCTCCTGGGAGCAATGCCCCCTCCCCGTGCTTCCTCAGGGTAACGGTGTCTTTGCTTTCAGGGTCCCTGTCCCAGCCTGTGCTGACTCAGTCGCCCTCTGCGTCTGCCACCCTGGGAGCCTCGGCCAAGCTCACCTGCACCCTGAGCAGTGTCCACAAGACCTACATATTGAATGGTATCAGCGGCAGTCAGGGGAGTCCCCTCGGTACCTGATGTGGCTTAAGAGTGATGGAAGCGGCCGGCGCCACGGCTCCCTAGGCTAATCCTCCACCTTGCGTCGCCAGCACACCGGGTTCTACTCCTGGTCGGGGCGCTGGATTCTGTCCCGGTTGCCCCTTTTCCAGGCCAGCTCTCTGCTGTGGCCAGGGAGTGCAGTGGAGGATGGCCCAAGTACTTGGGACCTGCACCCCATGGGAGACCAGGATAAGTACCTGGCTCCTGCCATCGCATCAGCGCTGTGCACTGGCCGCAGAGCGCCGGCCGTGGCGGCCATTGGAGGGTAAACCAACGGCAAAGGAACACCTTTCTCTCTGTCTCTCTTTCTGCCTGTCAAAAAAAAAAAAAAAAAGAGTGATGGAAGCTACACCAAGGGGACCGGGGTCCCTGATCGCTTCTCGGGCTCCTGCTCTGGGGCTGACCACTGCTTGATCATCTCCAGCATCCAGGCTGAGGACGAAGCGGACTACATCTGTGGTGTACCTGTTAGCAATGTGTACACACAGTGACCCAGCTGAACGAGGAAGTGGGACAAAAACCCCCTTCTTTGTTCTCTGATCAAGGCTGTCGCATGGTCTCTGACTGCTGAGGTCCTGAACACTCAGAAATCATCATGTCTCTTTCTTTCTTTCTTTCTTTCTTTCTTTCTTTCTTTCTTTCTTTCTTTCTTTCTTTCTTTCTTTCTTTCTTTCTTTCTCTCTCTCTTTCTCTCTCTCTCTCTCTTTCTTTCTTTCTTTCTTTCTTTCTTTCTTTCTTTTTTTGCTATTTGTACATTGCAAGGAGAGTGCAGGAAGGCTCATAATTGCTGTCCAGAGGTTTCTGGGAAGACTCAGAGCCAGACACCCACAGAGGGCACACAGCAGTCATGATAGTGAAGTCATGTAACAGATCCTGGCTCACGTGGGCGACCACACTGTTAGTCCGTGGGCATCAGATGAGTTTTCCAGGTGCTCCCACGTCCAGATGAGGCTCAGGGTGACCTTCACTGCTGCTTCCTCCAGATCCATTTCCATGGCCTCATCTAGAACAGCCTAAGGATGCTCTGACATAAGACACTAGAATACTACCAACAGGGTAGGAAGAACGCCTGCATAAATGGAGACAGAGCTCAGGAACAGGTGTGCTTATGGAGGCAACTCCTTCAAGCCTCTTCTGCTTTCCAAATTCTCACTGTCTTCTGTGCCTGATTTGGGTGCAAGGGGCAATAAGAGAAATTGTTTCCTTGCAGGAGGAACTTTATCCATGCAGGAGAAGATGGAAAATGAGATGCAATACATTTTTCAGAAAATGGAAAGTGAAATAGAGGAGTCACCATAAAGTCAGCCCTGCAGTTCGCTTCCTGAAGAGTGGATCTTGTCGCTTCATTCATTCTGATGCTTCGTGTGTTTGTGTAGTGGAATATCACTCTGATTCAGTTTAGCATTGCTCAGATCCATGATGATAAATAGATCTCTTTGTTTCACCCAAAACTGATTCTGAACCAGACCTGTTCATCCATCCGCTGAATGTCTGCACCGCACGTTAGGGGCTTCTTTCTCTTCTCTTTGTCATCATCTGAAAATTTCTTTTTTCTTCTTCTCATCCCTCATCTCGCCCAGAGACCCTGCAGCAGGGACACCTGGCAGGGATTCAAAAAGGGGGCGGGGTTTGGGCCAGCTCCACCCCCACAGGTCACGGATTGGGTTCAGCCTCAGAATCTCTCTTTGCCAAGAGCTCCCAGGTGGGCCTTCAGCCATGGAATCTATTTTTTTAAACCACAATGCACTCAACAACTTATCTCTCAAACATTAGAGGTTACAGTTGAATTTGCTTCCATAGAGGTTGCACATTTGAATGGAAAAACAAGTGAAACCCACAACTCGCCTTTGGAGTCATCCATGAGCTGTGGGGCATGGACAGGACACTGCCAACAGCAGCCCAGAATGCACAGTGTCCACCCACTCTGCCCCTCCAGAAGACTCTGCTGTGTGGAGTACAGGATCATCTTCCATCTCCTGCCCAGCAGAAGCAGGAGTGGCCCAGTGCCCAGTGGGTTCATGTCAGTGGGGTCCAGTGTACACCTGAGCCCCCATCCTCACCAGGCATCAGCAGGCCTGAGCACAGAGTGCAGTCGGGGACAGTGAGAGCCCCAATTCCTTCCCCTCGCCTGTCACTGCTGTGCCCCGTGGGGATCTGAGCTGCAGCCTCCAGCCCTCAGCAATGAGGCTGGGTCAGGAGGAGAAGCTGAGCGAGGCTGCCCTGCAGGAGTGTCCATGGTGTCTGTTGGGCCTGGGGAGGAGCTGAGCCCGAGTCTGTCCTGGGATAAAGCAGTGCTGGGTGGGGAAGGGTGGGAGAGCATAGAGTGGTGGACTTGAACTTGGGTGACAATCCCATAGTGCAGCCTTGTACTCCAGTACATGACTCAGCTTAGGATCCTGATTCCTGCTAATATGCACCACGGAGACACCAACAGATTACAATCCCTGTACTCAGGGCCTTCCTCCTATGGGGTAGACTGGTGTTGAGTTCTGGGCTCCTGGCTTTGGCCTGGGTCAGCTCTGAGTGCTGGGGACCTTTGCATAGTGAGGCTGCAAATGGAGATCATTTTCTGTCACTCTCTGTCTGTCTGTCTTTTATCTTTCACACTCTCATTCAGATAAGTAAAGCATTTAATACAGTACCGGTTGTGGAGTTGTGGAAAGAGAAGACACCAGTTCATTAGTCCAGTCCCCTACCTGCTGCAGGGCAGCCACATTAACCACACAGGGAGGTGAATTCCACGTCTGTTGCTGTGGATTCGTTCTGAGAGGAGAAGCTTGGTGGGGGCAAGAGGCGTGGAGTCAGGACAGAGACCCCAGGAGTGGGTTAAAGCAGGCCAGATGTGAGCAGCCCGCAGATTTGTTTATTTCAATTTGTACAGCAGCTTATATAGTCGAGGCAGCCAATCCAGTCAAGGGGTGGTTTATGCCCTAACTAACCACAGCCTGTTGCCAGGGAGTCTCCTTTGCCATGTGGTTTCTATAGTCATCAACCACAGCCTGTTGCCAGGCAGGCTCCTTTGCCAGTGGCCATCTTGGCATGGCCTTCTCATTCCACCACATTTCCCCCTTTTCATTTATTTTTGAGCAATGGGAGGCATGATTCTTGGCCATACCATTGTTGACTCCATTTCCATGTGGTCTCTGTATACAGCTGTGCCTGTCTTAGGTTGTCCCCCAGGGGATCTTACCCATCGTTGACTAACAAGTGCTCAAAACGGGAGACCACAGGAGTGCTTGCTCAGATGGGGGTAGGAATGAGGAACAATGGTAATCAGGAATGGCGTGACTGCATGCAGGCTGTGGGCCCTTTGGTTGACCAGAGCTAGTGGGGTATAAAACAGTGTCTATGCGGCTATGGGCAGTTCCTCAGGGCAGAATGATAGGGCATCAGCTTGACAATCGGTAGCAGGTGTGTCCAGTAACAAGGTGAACTCTCAGTCTTGTTCAGCTGGTTCCGGTTGGCTGTCAGTTGCACACTTGATGTTTCTGGCTGTACCCAAATGGGCTGTCCCACATTTTTTGGAAAGACACAAGCATATTTTTGGCCCTTGGTTAGCAGAAGCCTTTTATGGGCGTTGGAATCCAGGGCTTGAATTCTGCGTCTGCTCCTACATTAATGGCAAACATATGGTGGCATGGGGTCTAGCAGCTGCTCTGAGAGCCTGGGGTGCCTGAGGACTGCCACAAATGTAGGGATCCTCACTGGGTGCAGATGGGATGACCTCGCATGGGTTATTGCCTCGAGGTCGTCTAAGTTCATCCCACGGGTATATGGGGGGTGGCTGACTAGGCATTGCTGCATTGTCTGCTGTCATGTCACTTTCACTGTCAGAGCTCTCTCTCCCTAAGTCATCAGTTGTTGCCTGTGAGGCAGCAGCCTGGAGTGACAGGCTCTTATCACTCACAGATTCATTATTTTTGGTAATCTGTATGGGTTTCTGAGAGGGGGTATCTTTCCCATGTTTGAGCACTTCAGAGTGGCACGCCATGCCAACTCTAGCCAAAGGAAAGACATGCACAGCACTGCTGCCATAACTAAACAGATTCCTAGCACCTCAGTGGCTGATGGCATCATGCAGGGGGTTCCCTATGTTAGAGAAACAGACAGTGGTGTATCCGATCATAAGTATGTCCTCTGTTTAGTGGGGGGCTTCCTTGATTCGTTAGGTCAAGTCCGTATGCCCACACGGTGTCTCCGGAGCATCACCTCTCCCGAGTGAGGAAAGATGACTTGGTTCCGAATTTTGGGATGATCAGTCCCTTATGTGGATCTGACAGGCAAACCGAAAGTAAAAGGGGAGCCGAGAAGTGGCGTTACGCTTCTGGGCGGTGTGTGACTAACCTGGGGTCACTTCGACCGAGGACAAGGACAAGGACAAGGAAAAGGGTGTAGGAGGCAGTTCTGTGCTCACCCTCACACACCCAAGAGCCTTCTTGCCAAAATCAAGGGGGAACTTCGCCAAGTCCGACACGCTGTCTCTCTCTCTCAGTCACATTGGGGATCAGATGCTGCTGTGGATTCATTCTAAGAGGAGGAGTGTGGTGGGGCAAGAGGCATGGAGTCACCACACAGACCAAGGGAGTTGGGTGAGAGCAGGCCAAAGGGGAGCAGCCTGCAGACTCGTTAATTTCAGTTGGTACAGCAGCTTATACAGCCGAGGCAGCCAATCTGGTCAAGGGGCGGTTATGCCCTAATAAATTACTGCCTATTGCCAGGCAGGCTCCTTTGTCATGTGGTTTCTGAAGCCATCCAATCACAGCCTGTTGCCAGGCAGGCTCCATTGTGAGCGGCCATCTTGGCATGACCTTCTCTTTCCACCATACATATCCACCTCACAGCAGCAAAGCCGCCCCATGCAGCCCTGTGCTTTCTTGCTCCTGATGGCAGTGGAGCCCTGTGGGGAGCAAACCCAACAGTGCCGTCAGTGAGCATCCCTACTCCATGCTCCACCACAGAAACCATTCTGCACACATAGCACAACATCACACGGTGTCCACACTTCTACTGTACGAAGAGAAGTCCCCTGGGCTCATCAAGATGAGGGAAGCTGGTGCATGGATGAGAACTTAGAAAATCCAAACTACGGACTCCATTACTGAGATATGTTCATGTTCAAGTTGTCTGACAGAGATCTACTCTATAGCAGTCACTAAGTCCTTTCAATTAAAAAATTCAAATATTTTTGAAACAATGCGAATGATGTGAAAGTAAAGAAATAAAAGTTAAATATGGAAAGCCTGAAAGTGCAAATATTAAAAATGACATAAAAGGAAAAATGCCTATAGAAATTAAAAACACAGTTGATACTTAAAATGAAATTCAGACCCTAGGGAGATTCAATAGCACAGCACTCCAGGAACTAAAGGACGTAAAAATTCCAAATAACAACAATAAAACACAAACAATCTTCTGCTTCAAGCTCGAGGAGGTGAAACAGAAACAAAATTCCATGTTTGCTGGAAGGAAAAAGAGCTGTTGAACATTCTGGGGAATTCTCCAGGTCATTGCCATTCCGTGGTTCATGTCACCAGGGGGCGCTGTGGATCCATGCAGGAGTGAGCAACGTCTGAAGGAAATTCAAATCGTTCCTGTATATGGCATCCTGGACACAAGATAAATGACAAAAGGGAGAAGCCATAGCAGGTGCTTCCTCCCCAGGGACCCAGGCAGCACTCACAGCCTCCCCAGCCTCATTGGGGAGTGGCCAGAATTGGCTGCTGGTGGGGACGGAGGGGGAGGGGAGGTCTTAGGCAGTGTGACCCTGGCTGCTCCTCTCCCTTCTGCTCGGACCTCAGTGAATCTCCAACTTCCCTGCCTGGGCTGCTCCTCACTTCCCAGTGAATCCAGGGCGCCACTCCCGGGGGGAATCATGCTCCCAGTGCTCCCAACCCCACTCCCTGTGGGCTTGGCTGTGAGGGGCCCAGGAGGACGAGACAGCCTGGTGTCCTCAGCCACCAGCAGGTGTGCTCAGGGCCTACTGGCATGGTGGTCAGCTGTGATCACGTCTGCTCCTGTGTGTTTTTCATTGCAGGTGCACTGGGTGTCTGAGACCCGCGATCCCACGAGGACGCCCTGTCAGGTGGGCCGAGCCACCTGCTGCTCCCATTGAAGAGGCAAAGTGAGGACATGAGCCAGGGACAAGATGGGAGCTTCCCCTGAGGTGGGGCCCTGATGCCGCAAAAGACCCCCAGCTACGGGGGCTGCACACGGGTCGCAGTGGGATGTGGTTTCTAAGAGCAAGAGGAGCAGATTTAGATGAAGGATGTCCCAGTCTCCTCTGGGGCCAGGGCGAGGATAAGAGCCCTGCAGAGCTTTGGCCTCGGCTGAGCCCTGGGGAGTCTGCACCATGGCCTGCACCCCGCTCCTCCTCCTCCTCACCCTCCTCCAGAGCACAGGTCAGGAGGGGCCTCACATCAAGACCCCCGGGTCACTTAGTTCCCTCACCTCCTGGGAGCAATGCCCCCCATGCTTCCTCCAGGGTAACGGTGTCTTTGCTTTCAGGGTCCCTGTCTCAGCCTGTGCTGACTCAGTCGCCCTCTGCATCTGCTGCCCTGGGAGCCTCGGCCAAGCTCACCTGCACTCTGAGCAGTGCTCACAAGACCTACTATATTGAATGGTTTCAGCAGCAGCAAGGGGAGGCCCCTCGGTACCTGATGCAGCTTAAGAGTGATGGAAGCTACACCAAAGGGACCGGGGTCCCTGATCGCTTATCAGGCTCCAGCTCTGGGGCTGACCATTACTTGATCATTTCCAGCATCCAGGCTGAGGACGAAGCCGACTATATCTGTGGTGTAACTGGTAGTAATGTTTATGCACAGGGACCCAGCTGAATGAGGAAGTGGGACAAAAACCCTCTTCTTTGTTCTTTGATCAAGGCTCACATTGTCTCAGACTGCTGAGGTCCTGGACACTCAGAAATCGTGTGGTGGGGGCAAAAGGCATGGAGTCACCACACAGACCAAGGGAGTTAGGTGAGAGCAGGCCAAAGCGGTGCAGCTTGCAGACTCGCTAATTTCAGTTGGTACAGCAGCTTATACAGCTGAGGCAGCCAATCTGGTCAAGGGGCAGTTATGCCCTATAAATTGCTACCTATTGCCAGGCAGGCTCCATTGTGAGCGGCCATCTTGGCATGACCTTCTCTTTCCACCATACATATCCACCTCACAGCAGCAAAGTCGCCCCATGCAGCCCTGGGCTTTCTTGCTCCTGATGGCAGTGGAGCCCTGTGGGGAGCAAACCCAACAGTGCCGCTTAGCAATGCAGTCAGTGAGCATCCCTACTCCATGCTCCACCACAGAAACCATTCTGCACACATAGCACAACATCACACGGTGTCCACACTTCTACTGTACGAAGAGAAGTCCCCTTGGCTCATCAAGAGCTAGGAAAGACGGGACTTGGATGATAAATGAGAAAATGCAAATATGGACTCCAGTGCTGAGATGGGGTTGATGTTCAATTTGTAACCAAGATCTTCCAACAGCAGTCACTAAATCCTTTTAAAGAAAGCCTTCAGATGTTTTGGAAACAAATGGAAATGTTGTGAAGAAAAGCAATATGCTATAAATGGAAACCTTGGATAGGAAAGGTTAAATATTAGAAAGTGACATGGAAAAGAACAGTTCCCACAGAAATTATAAACAGTTAAGCCCTGTGTAAAATTCAGACACTGGGGCGATTCAATCGCAAAGCAGACCAGGAAATGGAGGACTTACAAATTCCAGATATCAACATAAAAACACAAACAATCATCTGCTGAGAGCTGGAGGAGTTGGAATTTACACAAAACTCCATGTTGGCTGTCAGAAAAAGCACTGCTGAACGTTCTGGGGAATTCTCCAAGTCATTCCCATTCTGTGGTTCATGTCACCAGGGGGCGCTGTGGACCCATCCAGGAGTGAGCAGTGTCTGAAGCAGATTCAATCTGTTCCTGTTTATAGCTCCCTGGAGAAAAGTGCTATGGTGCAAGGGAGAAGCCATAGCAGCTGCTTCCTCCCCAGGGACCCAGGCAGCACTCGCAGCCTCCCCAGCCTCACTGATAACTCACAGCTCCCTGACCCTGGACTCAGAATTGGCTGCTGCTGGGAACGGAGGGGGAGGGGAGGTCTTAGGCAGTGTGATTCTGGCTGCTCCTCTCCCTTCTGCTCTGACCTCAGTGAATCTCCTACTTCCCTCCCTGGGTTGCTCCTCACTTCCCAGTGACTCCAGGGTGCCACTCCCAGAGGGGGATCATTCTCCCAGCGTTCCCCACCCTGCTCCCTGTGGGCTCGGCTGTGAGGGGCCCAGGAGGACGAGGGCAGCCTGCTGTCCTCAGCTACCAGCAGGTGTGCTCAGGGCTGACTGGCACGGTGGTCAGCTGTGATCACGTCTGCTCCTGTGTGTGTTCACTGCGGGTGCACTGGGTGTCTGAGACCCGCGTTCCACAAGGACGCCCTGTCAGGTGGGCGCAGCCACCTGCTGCTCCCACTGAGGAGGCAAAGAGAACACGGAAGTGAGAATCCAGGTGGGGGCTGCCCCTGAGGAGGGGCCCTGGACTCCCCCAAAGGACACCCAGCCACAGGGGCTGCACACGGGTCCCAGAGGTGCATGGGTGCTCAGACCAAGAGGAGCAGATTTGCATGAAGGACGTCTCAGGCTCCTCTGGGGCCAGGGCGGGGATAAGAGCCCTGCAGAGAGTCGGCCTTGGCTGAGCCCTGGGGAGTCTGCACCATGGCCTGCATGCTGCTCCTCCTCCTCCTCACCCTCCTCCAGTGCACAGGTCAGGAGGGGCCTCACATCGAGACCCCCAGGTCACCTAACTCCTCCACCCTCTGGGAGCAATGCCCCCACCCTGTGCTTCCTCCTGGGTAATGGTGTCTTTGCTTTCAGGGTCCCTGTCCCAGCCTGTGCTGACTCAGTCGCCCTCTGCATCTGCCACCCCGGGAGCCTCGGCCAAGCTCACCTGCACCCTGAGCAGTGCCCACAAGACCTACACCATTGCATGGTATCAGCAGCAGCAAGGGGAGGCCCCTTGGTACCTAATGAAGCTTAAGAGTGATGGAAGCTATGAAAAGGGGACCGGGGTCCCTGATCGCTTCTCGGGCTCCAGCTCTGGGGCTGACCGCTACTTGATCATCTCCAGCGTCCAGGCTGATGACGAAGCCGACTACTATTGTGGTGTAGATTATAGCGGTGGGTATGCACAGTGACCCAGATGAACGGGGAAGTGGGACAAAAACTTGTTTCTCTCTTACCAAGATTGCCAAATGGCTCTTGAAAGATTGTCTGGTTTCCTGATCCCTCAAACACATACGTTTTATGTTCATCCACCCAGGAGTGAACAGGATGCATTGTGCTCCCCCATGGTCTCCCCACCCCGATTCCCTGGGAACCACATGCCGGGCCCAGTTCCTACAGAGTGTTCACATCTGCAGATGTGATGCAAACAAAAGTACTCGTCGGGGCCGGCCCCCTGGATCACTTGGTTAATCCTCTGCTTGCATCCCCAGCATCCCATATGGGCACTGGTTCTAGTCCTGGCTGCTCCTCTTCCAGTCCAGCTCTCTGCTGTGGCCTGGGAAGTTAGTGGAAGATGGCCCAAGGGCATGGACCCTAGCACCCGCATGGGATTCTGGGAGGAGGCATCTGGCTCTTGTCTTCATTGGCCCACTTCTGTTCATGGTGGCCATTTGGGGAGTGAACCAACAGAAGGAAGACCTTATTATCTGTCTCTCTCTCACTCACTGTCTATAACTCTACCTGTCGAATAAAAAGAAAGTACTCTTGTCGCCCCCTGCTCATTGACTGAGGGATCACTCCATGGAGGGGGAGGTGCAAGGACATGACAAGACTGTGCCTCCTCGACTTCATTGGACTGGCCATACCTGCAAAATTCCTGTGGCAGCCTCACCTGCTGCTCCCTGGCAGAGTGCTCAGTCATCTCACTCCTCACTCTGAGTGCTCTGGCGAAATCTCCCACCACCTGCAACATCAGCTTCAACCAGATCCTCCTGTGACAACACACACTGCTGAGTGCTGGTCATGCCTGGTTCTACACACACTGCACAACAGCCTGAGTACAGCTGGGGACAGCATTTAGAGTATTCAAAACTGGTAATGTAGGGCCAGCGCCGCGGCTCACTAGGCTGATCCTCCGCCTTGCGGCGCCGGCACACCGGGTTCTAGTCCCGGTCGGGGCGCCAGATTCTGTCCCAGTTGCCCCTCTTCCAGGCCAGCTCTCTGCTGTGGCCCAGGAGTGCAGTGGAGGATGGCCCAAGTCCTTGGGCCCTGCACCCCATGGGAGACCAGGAGAAGTACCTGGCTCCTGCCATCAGATCAGCGCGGTGCCCGGGCCGCAAAACGCCAGCCGCAGCGGCCATTGGAGGCTGAACCAACGGCAAAGGAAGACATTTCTCTCTGTCTTTCTCTCTCACTGTCCACTCTGCCTGTCAAAAAATAAATAAATAAATAAATAAATAAATAAAATTGGGTAATGCTTAAAAAAAAAACTGGTAATGTAGTATTCTATGTTTTTACAACACTGAAAAGCAAAGTGATAAAAATATACACTTGCTATTCTCAGGGTGGGCAGTGGTGTGTGTTTGGTTCTAAGTGGTGATGGACTGTGATGGGGCCAGGAGATCAGAATGACTTAGAGAGGAATGTCCTGATCCTTGGTTCTGTATCCTCCTTGCCTGTAGCATCTGCTTCTGCCTTTGCCCCAGCACAGGAGGGACAGGTAAGGCAGGAACTAGGAACAAACAGTGGTGACCCCAGAAAATCCCCGTGTGAGATACTTGAGAGATTTATTTCATAATGTTGGAGATAGAATTTAAGGGAGATTTTCAAGCAAGAAGTATGTTTATCAGATGCAGGTATTTGAACTATTACTCAGAGCATGGTTTAAGGAGTGAAGAATCCTGGGATTCACAGTAGGCAAATCCCCCAGGAGGCTTCCTAGCCCTGGTGAACTGTGATGGACACGAGCACCAGGATTAGGTCAGAGGGCGGCAGACTGGGGGAGGCTCTGGACAGAGCTTGGGGGAGGGTGGTGTCTGTGTCTCCTGGGAGATGAGTAGCTCTCAGTAGTCAGGAGTGGGAACCAGGCTCCCACGGTGAGCGTGGTCAGGGCAGCTCAGCCACAGGAGGACCTGTCTCCAGGACTCTGTTTCCTGAGTGTTTCCGCCGCTGTGCTCCAAGCTCCTAGAGAGCAGGGAGCTTCTCTCCTGTGGTTCTTCCTGCTGCATCCACAGAGCCCAGACACTGCCCGGCTCAGGGGAAAAACCAACAGCCCAGATCACTGAATGTATGAATTCAAATAAATTGGAATCCTGGTTCCAACAACAGATCTAGGGCCAGAGTGTGATCCTTTCTATTGGACAATATGAGTGTGGGATTCTGAATTCATTGAAGAGCAGATTTTGAATTAAAAATATGTTGGTAATACAGAGAACAACAGATGATAATGGACTTCAGTCGTGGGGATGGGGTCCAGTAGGCTGGGCTGGATCTCATGGGTCCCTGTGAATGGAGAGAGAAACTGGGGAGCCTCAGAAACCAGCTGGGCTCCAAGGCTTCCTGACCATGGGAGGATTGTGCTCTTCTGCCAGGAGGGGACGCTGTGGGACTAACTTCTTGATTCCTACACAGTTGCTCCTTCACCACCATGCATGCAAAGGTGCCTGGCTTGGGGGTTGAGCAAGGTTCTCACTGATGGGGCCTCAGCATCTGTGTCCCCTCAGGCCTGGCAGAGTCCCTGGGCAAAGGTCATTTTCATATGTTGCATGTGAATCCTCTCAAGGCCCAGGGAAGGAAGCAAACCTTCATTCTTCTCTGCACTAGGAGCATAGCCCCAGCACCAGGGCTCAGGGAGGGGCGGGGCAGGCACTGGGCGGGGCCTCATTTGCATGAGCAGCCCCTCCTCTGGCACAGGCTGGGAAGAAAAGGAGGCCTGGGGCAGCACAGCCCACTGTGGGCATCAGGGGCTGTGACCACCATGGCCTGGGCTCCTCTGCTCCTGCTGCTCCTCTCTCACTGCGCAGGTAGGGACGGCCCTGGGGACCAGGTCCCAGCCTGGCTCAGACCCCTTGCTCAGAGCCCTGAGGGACGTGAGCCTGACCTCTGCCCCCTCCCCGTGTGTCTGTGTCTGCAGGTTCCCTCTCCCAGCCTGTGCTGACTCAGCCGCCCTCCCTGTCTGCGTCTCTGGACACAACAGCCAGACTCACCTGCACCCTCAGCACTGGCTACAGTGTTGCCAGTTACCAGATATCTTGGTATCAGCTGGTGCCAGGGAGCCATCCCTGGTTCCTGCTGCACTACCACACTGACTCAAGCTCAGGGTTAGGATCTGGGGTCTCCACCCGCTTCTCTGGATCCAAGGACACCTCAGAGAATGCAGGCGTCCTGAGCATCTCTGGGCTGCAGCCCGAGGACGAGGCGAACTATTACTGTGCTACAGCTCATGCCACTGAGAGCAGCCTCCATGCACACAGTGCTTCAGACGATGAGGAAGTGAGACAAAAACCCTGGTTCCTCAGCCATGGGCTCTGAACATCTTTAGTGGTGAATATCTGTGGAGACCTCTGAGTGCAAGTTCAGTGCAGCAGGCTGTGCCCAGGACCAGGGGCAGTGACACACACAGGTGCAGCCTGACCCTGAGCCACCAGGGCATCTGGGGAACAGAGACAGAGGAGGTCTCAGAGTCCAGGGCACAGCCCTGTGCATTCTGCAATAAGCTGGGATATGGATGAGATATGAAAATGCAAACCTCGGACTCCAGTGCTGAGACGATGTTGATGTTCAAGTTTTGTGACAGAGTTCTCCCCACAGCAGTCACTAAGTCCTTTAAATAAAAAATGTCTAATGCTATAGAAACAAATGGAAATGATGTGAATGCAAAGACATATAAGGTATATATTAAAGCAGGTCTAAATTATGAAAGTGTATTTTTTAAAAAGTGACATAAAAAAGAAAAATTCAAATAGAAATAAAAACAGAGTTAATATTAAAATGAAAGTCAGACACTGGGGTGATTCAATGACACAGCAGGCAAGGAATTGAAGGACGCACAAAACCAGATAACAACAGCAAAACACAAACAATCCTATGTCTGAGCTAAAGGAGGCTGAGCAGAAAACAAAATTTGATGTTTGTTCAAAGGAAAAAGCTGCTGAACATTCTGGGGAATTCTCCAGGTCATTCCCATTCCGTGGTTCCTGTCACCAGGGGGCGCTTGGATCCATGCAGCAGTGAGCAGGGTTTGATGCAGATTCAAACTGGTGCTGCACTCTGGTCTCAGAGTCAGCCCTTAAGGCATTCAGATCCAGCAAAAAACCCATGAGAGCATTTCAGACATGGAAAACCAAGACACTGTGGCAAAAAATAACCTAAATGAAAGAGCTCTGTGAGATCCCAGTGGAAAGAAGGGGCCATCAAATAAGGAGGTACATTTCTCTGAAGGGAGGAGAGATCTTCCACTTTGATCATGGCCTTGTCTAAATAAGGTCCGAGTCTGTGCACTCAAGAGGCTTCCATTCCCTTGGCAGCTCATGAGAAGAGCCTCAGGTGATCACTTATGCCATAAATAAGAGTGTTAATTGTTAAATCAACAACAGGAGTCACTGGGCACTTGCTCCCCATGTAGGACCTCTGTCCTTAATGTGTCGTATTATGAGAATCAACGGTAAAACAAGTCTTCACACAGTACTTTATTTTTTAACAGATTTTTAAATTATTTATTGGACAGGTAGTGTTACAGACAGTGAGAGAGACAGAGAGAGAGGTAAAGGTCTTCCTTCCATTGGTTCACTCCCAAAAGGTCACAATGGCCGGAACTGCACCAATCCCAAGCCAGGAGGCAAGGAGCTTCCTCTGGGTCTCCCATGTGGGTGCAGGGGCCCAAGCACTTGGGCCATCTTCTACTGCTTTCCCAGGCCACAGCAGAGAGCTGGACTGGAAGTGGAGCAACCAGGACTAGAACCGGTGCCCATATGGGATGCTGGCATTATAATAGGTGGAAGTTTAACCCAGTGCGCTACAGCGCTGGCCCCTCACATAGTACTTTATACTTTGTGTGTCTGTGTGGGTGCAAACTGTTGAAATATTTACTTAGTACAGAGTTGATCTTCTGTATATAAAGATAATTAAAAATGAATCTTAATGAAGAATAGGATGGGAGAGGGAATAGGAGATGGGATGGTTTGTGGGTGGGAGGGTGGGTATAGGTGGGGAAGCATAATAACCCAAAGGTTGTAATTTCAAAATTTATATTTATTAAATAAAAGTTTTCCGAAAAATTTAAAAACAACTGTTGCTGGTTATAGGGTCCTGGACACAAGTTCTCTGGGGCAAGAGCGAAGCCATAGCAGGTGCTTCCGCCCCAGGGACCCAGGCAGCACTCACAGCCTCCCAAGCCTCACTGATAACTCACAGCTCCCTGGCAATGGACTCAGAATTGGCTGCTGGTGAGGACGGAGGGGGTGCAGAGGTCTTAGGAAGTGTGACCCTGGCTGCTCCTCTCCCTTCTGCTCTGACCTCACTGAATCTCCCCCTTTAGTCCCTATAAAGTGGGCGGAGCCACCTGCTGCTCCCACTGAGGAGGAAAGGGAAGGCTGGAGCCTGGACAAGGAGGGGGCTGCCTCTGAGCACGGGTCACTGTGACCTTGGGTTGGGGGGAGCAGGCAGTGGTCGGAACTGTAGGGTGCAGGAGCCTCACTTGGACTTCCTGTCATGCTCAGATACCAGGCACCTGGGCCTGGGCAGGAGGGGCTGCGGTGAGTGCATGGGGCAGTGGGTGGGGCTCTCAGCCTGGTATTCAGACACTGCTTCCTGGGCCTGATGCAGGATGCATGGGGCCAGCAGCTGGGTCCACCTGAGCTGCCTAGTACAGGCTCAGCCTCTGCCCTCCTCTCCCCAACGGACACCCTGCTTCTGGGGCTGCACACGGGTCACAGCAGGCCGTGGTTGCTCAGAGCAAGAGGAGAGATTTACATGAAGGACATCTCAGGCTCCTCTGGGCCAGGGTGGGGATAAGAGCCCTGCAGAGCATAGGCCTCGGCTGAGCCCTGGGGAGTCTGCACCATGGCCTGCACCCTGCTCCTCCACCTCCTCCTCACCCTCCTCCAGAGCACAGGTCAGGAGGGGCCTCACATTGAGACCCCCGGGTCACCTAACTCCCCCACCTCCTGGGAGCAATGCTCCGACCCCGTGCTTCCTCCAGGGTAACGGTGTCTGTACTTTCAGGGTCCCTGTCCCAGCCTGTGCTGACTCAGTCGCCCTCTGCGTCTGCTGCCCTGGGAGCCTCGGCCAAGCTCACCTGCACTCTGAGCTCTGAGCACAGTGACTACACCATTGACTTGTAGCAGCAGCACCCAGGAAGGCCCCTCAGTACCTGCTGTATCTTGAGAGTGATGGAAGCTACACCAAGGGGACCGTGGTCCCTGATCGCTTCTCGGGCTCCAGCTCTGGGGCTGACCGCTACTTGATCATCTCCAGTATCCAGGCTGAGGATGAAGCCGACTACATCTTCGGGGTAGCTGTTAGCAATGTGTATACACAGTGACCCAGCTGAACGAGGACGTGGGACAAAAACCCCCTTCTTTGTTCTCTAATCAGGGCTGTTGCGTGGTCTCAGACAGCTGAGGTCTGAACACTCAGAAACCGTTGCATTTTATTTTTTCTTTTTTTGCTATTTGTACATTTCAAGGAGAGCACTGGATGCCTCATGATTGCTGCCCAGGGGTTTCTGGGAAGACTCCAAGCCAGGCAGCTGCAGAGGGCACACAGTAGTCATGATGCTGAAGTCGTGTTACAGGTCCTGGCTCATGTGGGCGACCACACTGTCAGTCCGTGGGCATGGGAAGAGTTTTCCAGGTGCTCCCACGTCCAGATGGGGCTCAGGGTGACCTTCACTGCTGCCTCCTCCAGATCCATTTCCATGGCCTCATCTAGAACAGCCTAAGGATGCTCTGACGTAAGACACTAGAATTCTATCTACAGGGTAGGAAGAACCCCTGCAACAATGGAGACAGAGATGAGGAACATGTGTGCAATGGAAGCAACTCCTTCAAGCCTCATCTGCTTCCCAAATTCTCATTGTCTTTCTGTACCTGATTGGGTGCAAGGCCCAGGGAGGAGAAACTGAACCCATGCAGGAGGAACTTTATCCATGCAGGAGAAGATGGAAAATGACATGCAATACATTTTTAAGAAAATGGGGAGTGAAGAAGAGGAGTCACCATAAAGTCACCCCCACAGATCTCGGCCTGAGAGTGGATCTTGTCGCTCCATTCATTCTGACACATTGTGTGTTTGTGTAGTGGAATATCACTCTGATTCAGTTTAGCATTGTTCAGATTCATGATGATAAATAGTTCCCTTTGTTTAACTCCCAACTACCGTTAAATGAATGGGTGAATTCTATCCCATTAGAATCCAGAGTAAGCACACCTGAGACAAAGACCTTGGTTTTGCTATTTGTGGTGATTATGAGTTGAGAGCTCTGGGTTCCTTGGAGAGCAGGTCTTAAGTGAACCCTTAGCCCTTGGGAAGGAGAGAAGGGGAAGCATGGTGTTCAGCAATGGGAAGGAGACCAGTGGGATGGGTGTGACCCCAGGGCACAGAGACAGTGGGGAAGGACATGAGCAGCTCCAGGTGCTGTGCAAGGAGCCCACAGGAGCAGGTGCACGTGAAGCCAATTCTGAGTCCAGAGTTCAACCTCCACCTGCAAGTGTAGTGCGGAGTCTGAGGTGGGTGTGTGATGGCTCCCATTTGATTCTCATCTTAATTTGAAAGTTTTATTTTATCTGAAAGAGAGACGATAAGAAAGACACATACAGAGAGACAGAAAGAAACATATCTTCCACCACTGGTTTATTTACTAAATCGCTGCAAAGACCAAGCGGAACGAGACAGAAAGCAGAAACCAGGAACTCCACCAACGACTCCCATGTGGGGAGTGGGGCTGAAAGGTTTATCCACAACCTGCTGCCCACCCCCGAGTTCACATGAACAGGAGCTCAGATCTGGAGCGGAGCCAAGAGAGAATTCCGGAAGTGCACTCTGATGTGATAACGCGGGCACCCTCAGCTGCGTCTTTTTAAAGATTTATTTTATTTATTTGAATGGCAGAGTTAAAGAGAGAGGTAGAGACAGAGAGAGAGGTGTTCCATCTGCTGGTTCACTCCCCTATGACCGCAGTGGACAAAACTGTGCTAATCCAAAGCCAGGAGCCAGGTGCTTCTTCCAGGTCTCCCATGTGGGTGCAGGGGCCCAAGGACTTGGGCCATCCTCCACTGCACTCCTGGGCCACAGCAGAGAGCTGGATCAGGAAAGGAGCAGATGAGAGTAGAACCGGCGCTCATGTGGGATGCCGGCACTTCATTCAAGGCTGCAGCCCGCTGTGCCACATCACAGGCCCCAAAGGTGTTTTTTTTTTTTTTTTTTTTTTTTTTTTTTTTTTTTTTTTAAGTGATGAGGTAAATCCTCTTTCTCCTAAGTCTGCAGTGGAAGCAGATCCCCAGCACCAGGGCTCAGGAAGGGGCGGGGCAGGTTCCTTAGTAGGCGCCTAAGCTCTGTGCTCCCTGGAGCACAGCTGAGTCATCCTCCCAAGTCCCTGGGGATTCTACATCAGAAGGATCACATTGCCCACAAATACAACTCCGAGGGTCAGTGACTGAATTGTGACTTGGCAAAAGACTGAGACAGTCAGAGAAGTGGGAAGTAATTTGATGGAAGGCACCTGCTTCCATCGCAGGGGAATCTTTGGGCATTTCCAAGTCACCAGTGGGAGCTAAGGAAACAGCTCTGGGACAGCTCCTCCTGGCCCAGCCCCACTCATTGTGGCCATTTGTGGAGTGAACCAGCAGATGGAAGACCTCTCTCTCTCCTTCCTCTCTCATTTTTAAATAGATAGATTGATAAGTAAATAAAAAAATAACAAAAAAAAAAACACAAGAATATGGTGATCTGAAAATTTTAATAAAAATTAAGTGAGGCCGGTGCCGCGGCTCACTAGGCTAATCCTCCGCCTTGCACACCGGGTTCTAGTTCCAGTCGGGGCACTGGATTCTGACCTGGCTGGCTCTCTTCCAGGTCAGCTCTCTGCTGTGGCCAGGGAGTGTAGTGGGGATGGCCCAAGTACTTGAGCCCTGCACCCCATGGGAGACCAGGATAAGTACCTGGCTCCTGCCATCGGATCAGCGTGGTATGCCAGCCGCTGCGCGCCAGCCGCAGCGGCCATTGGAGGGTGAACCAACGGCAAAGGAAGACCTTTCTCTCTGTCTCTCTCTCACTGTCCACTCTGCCTGTCAAAAAAAAAAAAATTAAGTGAGATTCTTACTTTATCACTAAAAATAAAAATCCAGAGATATTAAAATTTTTTTCTAAAAATTAGTTTAAACATTTACTTATTTGAAAGGTGGAGTTACAGACAGAGAAGAGGAAAGAGAGAGAGAGAGAGAGAGAGAGCGAGCGAGAGATTGATCTTCCACTTGCTGGTTCACTCCCCAAATGGCCCAATGGCCATCTCAAAGGATGAGACTCTAAATTTGTTTAAGTAACAACTGTTTGAGTCAATTCAAATTGTGCAAAGTGTATTATGTTGTCAATTGAAGTAAGCCAGTACAGATTGGTTCAGAAAATTGGGTTAATGCAAACACCCTTCCGTTTACTTGGTTTGCTTGTTCAGTTTTACATGTCTTTAATATGCTTTAAACTTGTTTCTTTTACAGATCTGTTTTTGCAAAAACTGTAACGTCTCTTTTTAACAGTGTCTGCTTAATTGGTTACTCTGCCATTTCTAGAGTTAGGTCCTGTCAGCTCTTTTTGACTCTGTTAAACAGTTCTGAGTTATGTGATGATTTTGTGTGCTAACTCTTATGTTCAAGGTTTTTATTTCTGGTTTATTCGACAACAAGAGACCTAAAATTCATGTTCTGCCAAGGTAATCTATTGTGTACTCTACTGTCTCTGTTAAGTTTAGATTGAAAAAAAACATTAAGTCTTAAAAAGCTATGTTAAATATCATTATAATTAAATCTGGTCTAAAAGTGTTAAAATCGCCCTAATTAAATAAATGACTGTCATTTCAAAATGTTAAAAAATTCTATTCTAACCAAATACTCTAAGTTCTCTCGGCACCTTTAACAGACTTTCTAAAAAAATCAAAGTCTAAATTCTCTAAACTTTTGGTATCTCCAGAAGGGCCCCCGGAGATGTCAAAAGATATATCTCTCATCTTGCAGAGATAATAACCAGTCGGAATGTTTAAATTAAATTAAAAGTGCTGCCAAGATGTAAAATAATTCAACACTCTACTAAAATTCCTCACAACCCACAAGGGCAATCATCAAAAACCAAAATACCAACTTATAAAACAAAAAGGGGGAATCACACCCCCACAAAAGCAGCTATGAATGGCCATGCTCACCTTAAATATTTTAAATTTTCCAAAACATCAGCCCTTGTCAGCCTTTTACAAACCTTGGTCCCTCCAAGTACCCTTCCTTTCAGTTACGGTAAAATGGAAAAACCCAGTAAAGGGATGCTGGCAAGGACCAGACCCACTGGTAAGGGCTGGTAGAGGATTTGGATGGGTACCTGTGAGAAACCTTAAATATCCCCCCTTTTGCCAAAGAATGTCACCCAGGAGGACCCCCTCCTCAGGAGTGATTTTTCCTTTCTCTTACAGGGATAAAAAGACCATATTGAACTCTCTGCCTCTTTGTGACTGGATCATCATGGTACATCAGGGGTGCTGCTTTTATGCTAATTGGTCCAGCATCATCCAGGACAAGATCAAGACCCTCCAAGGAGACCTTGAAAAATGTTGTAATGAACCAAGCTCTAGTTACCTGTGGTCGGGCCTTGGGGGATGGCTTCCTTATCTCCTCCCCCTTGTGGGCCCCTTGGTCTTCCTTGTAAATATGTCTAAGATCGCATTGCTGCGGTCCAGTTAATGGTGGTCTGACAACAATATGCCACTGTTTAAGAACTGGGTTATTCTGCTCTTCAAGTGCCAGATTGGAAACCCTGTGCATCCACCCATGGCCACTGCCAAGATGTAGAAGTATAATACATAATACCCTGAGTTGCTGAGGTGGTAGCCAATGATGGGTAAGATCCCCTGGGGCAGCCCTGAACAGCTGGAGTAGTAGTCACAGACGGGTAAGATCCCCAGAAGGGGACAACCTAAGACAGACATGCTCCCTAAAGGGCTGATCCCAGTCAGAGGGACAACCTAAGACAGGCAGTTCCGCTCAGTTCCTCTTTCTTTTTAATATAAAAAAAGGGGGGAATCTGTGGGGAAATTAGGTACACGAAGCAATTCAAAGATGGCACCCAAAGGAAGGAAGGTGGGCGGTATCCAAAGTAATTTACCACCAAAGCTGATTGGCCACACAGCATCAGGGGAGGTGATGACAACTGATGACGAGTGTACAGACATATGGCTGGTCCTATAAAAAGTCACCCTGTAAAATGACCTTTTAAGTAATTGGTTGGTCCTTATGCCCTGCCCCAGTAATCCTGCAGTCTTGTGCTTTAAAAGGCATTGCTATGCATGCAATAAATGAGTTCTTGCTAACTTGACTTGACTCCCCACTGTGTCTGACTGTCCCCGGGATCGGGGGGCTGGGGAATGGGCGAGTGGCACACTTACCTTTCTTTGGACCCAGTCCATCCTGGTTCGGGTGGACTAAGACCCTGCACTGGCCAGAGCAGCACCCTGCACCCATTGCAGGGCCTCCTCTCTTTCTCCTTCTGACCTGCCAGTACCCAGGGCAGGGAGACCCAGGAACCAACCGAGAACAACATCTCATTTGAATGCAGTGGCAACCACACCTCCATGAAGTTTGGGGGAGATACAAAACAGAGACTTCAGGAAGCTCCATTTTCAAAGGAGAGCTTTTATCGGGAGCACAGGCTGAGCCGGCGCCATAGCCTGGATCCCGCCCCTCCTCCCCGTCTGCACTCACTGTACACGTGAGTGTGGGCCTTACCTTGGAGACAGGAGATCCAAACCCAGCTCTGCTCCAGGCCCCAGAGGCTGGATCAGTAAAACCTGGCCCTGTTCTCACCCTCCTCTCCACCCCTCTGATAGTCTCTGGGGCCCAGGCAGAGCTGAATCTGCCAGCCTCCATGTCCAGGAGCTCAGGAGAGACTGTACCGGAGATGGCAACAATGTTGGCAATGATGGAGCATCTTGCTGCAGCAGCACCCAGGCTGGACGCCCAGGCTCCTGACCCTCATGAGGGTCCCAGAGAGACTCTGCCACCAGGTCAGGCAGCTCAGCCTCCCTGACCACCCGTGGGCTCCAGCCTGAGGATGAGGCTGGTTATATTGCTCATCACAGGACAGCAGCCTTAGCACTTGCAGAGCGCAGTGGACCAGAGTGGTGGGGAGTGAGACAGAAACCCATGAGGCCTCAGCCTCCCCAGCACAGGGGGACTGCACAGAGCCCTGGTTACACTGCCCCACACAAGGACAAGAATGCAAGCCACAGCAGTGTGAGCAGGTCAGCATTCTTTAAAAAACTAGTGAGGGCTGGCGCCGCAGCTCAATAGGCTAATCCTCCGCCTTGCGGCACCGGCACACCGGGTTCTAGTCCCGGTCGGGGCGCCGGTTTCTTTCCCGGTTGCCCCTCTTCCAGGCCAGCTCTCTGCTGTGGCCCGGGAGTTCAGTGGAGGATGGCCGAAGTGCATGGGCCCTGCACCCCATGGGAGACCAGGAGAAGCACCTGGCTCCTGCCATCAGATCAGCGCACCAGCTGCGGCGGCCATTGGAGGGTGAACCAACGGCAAAAGGAAGACCTTTCTCTCTGTCTCTCTCTCACTGTCCACTCTGCCTATCAAAAAAACTTATGGGGTACAGCAAAAGCAGTGTTAAGAGGAAAATTTATAGCAATAGGTGCCTACATCAAGAAATTGGCAAGGCACCAAATAAATGAGCTTTCAATGCATCTCAAGGATCTAGAAAAACTGCAGCAAACCAGACCCAAATCTAGTAGGAGAAGAGAAATAATTAAAATCAGAGAAGAAATCAATAGGATTGAATCCAAAATAACATTACAAAAAATCAGCCAAACGAGGAGATGGTTTTTTGAAAAAATAAACAAAATTGACACGCCATTGGCCCAACTAACTAAAAGAAGAAAAGACCCAAATCAATAAAATCAGAGATGAAAAAGGAAACGTAACAACAGACACTACAGAAATAAAAAGAATCATTAGAAATTGCTACAAGGACTTGTATGCTAGCAAACAGGGAAATCTACCAGAAATGGATAGATTCTTGGACACATACAACCTACCTGAATTGAAGCAGGAAGACAAAGAAAACCTAAACAGACCCATAACTGAGTCAGAAATTGAAACAGTAATAAAGGCCCTCCCAACAAAGAAAAGCCCAGGACCAGATGGATTCACTGATGAATTCTACCAGATATTTAAAGAAGAACTAACTCCAATTCTTCTCAAACTATTCAGAACAATCGAAAAAGAGGGAATCCTCCCAAACTCTTTCTATGAAGCCACCATCATCTTAATTCCTAAGCCGGAGAAAGACACAGCATTGAAGGGAAATTACAGACCAATATCCCTGATGAACATAGATGCAAAAATCCTCAATAGAATTCTGGCCAATAGAATGCAACAACACATCAGAAAGATCATCCACCCAGACCAAGTGGGATTTATCCCTGGTATGCAGGGATGGTTCAATGTTCGCAAATCAATCAATGTGATACACCACATTAACAGACTGCAGAAGAAAAATCCATATGATTATCTCAATAGATGCAGAGAAAGCATTCGATAAACTACCACACCCGTTCATGATGAAAACCCTAAGCAAATTGGGTATGGAAGGAACATTCCTCAATACAATCAAAGCAATTTATGAAAAACCCACAGCCAACATCCTATTGAATGAGGAAAAGTTGGAAGCATTTCCACTGAGATCTGGTACCAGACAGGGATGCCCACTCTCACCACTGCTATTCAATATAGTTCTGGAAATTTTAGCTAGAGCTATTAGGCAAGAAAAAGAAATTAAAGGGATACAAATTGGGAAGGAAGAACTCAAACTATCCCTCTTTGCAGATGATATGATTCTCTACTCAGGGGAAAAACCAACAGCCCAGGTACTGCATGTGTGAATTCAAATAATTGCAATCCCGGTTCCAACAACAGATCTAAGGCCAGTAATGACCCTTTCTATTGGACATTATGCTTTGGGATTCTGGATTCACTGAAGAGCAGATTTTCAATCATAAATCTGTTGCTGGCACTGAGAACAACAGAGAAGCAATACATTATGCCAGGGGAAGCGGCCCAGTAGGCTGGGCTGCATCACAGGGGTCCTTGTGAATTAGACAGAAACTAGGAAGCTGCAGGAACCAGCTGGGCTCTAGGGCTTCCTGACCATGGGGAGGCTTGTGCCCTTCTGCCAGCAGGGGGCGCTGTGGATACTTCGGATTCCTACACAGCTGTTCCTCCAGGACCATTCATGCAAAGGGAGTGGCTTGGGGTTGGGCAAGGTTTTCACTGATGGGGACTCAATATCTGTGTCCCCTGAGGCCTGGCAGAGTCCCTTAGCAAAGATCATTTGTCTTATGTCGCAGGTGCTTCCTCTCAAGGCCCCAGGAAATGAAGCAAACATTGATTCTTCTCTGTCTGCTTAGGGGCAGAGCCCAGCACCAGGGCTCAGGGAGGGGCGGGGCAGGTACTGGACAGGAACTCATTTGCAATAAAATTGCCCCCATCACACATGAGTTTCAATGACTTCAGTACCCCATGGCCATGAAGGCCCCCACGGGCACATTTTAGTTCCTTACCTCATTCCAGGCCCACAGGAGGACAGCACGTCCCATTGCCAGTGGGCTGCAGAGTTTCTCTTCCATCTACCTCATTCCTGCCCCCTCACTCTCCAGAATAGAAACACCGGCTCTCACGGAAGAGTTTGTGTAAGATCTCTAGGGGGACAGCAGTGATGTGCAGCAGGTGCACACACCACAGCTTCCAGCCTACATCAACTCCATCTTCCCACATTTGCCAGGAGATCCAGTCGTGCACATTCTAATACCATATTGTTTCCAGATTCATTGGATCTACCACCATGGAACTGAGTACTTTATTTAATCAACGGGTGTTGACTACATTGATCTTTGATTCATACAGTGCCCCCCCCCACTTCCTTCAGAGCCTGCTGCTCTCTGTGTCTTCTGTCGGTGACGTCTGCTCTCAGCCCAGGCTTCCTACGTGTGCCTGCTGGCCCAATTTCCATTCAAATCTCAGAGAATCTAACCAGGTGCTCCTTCCTGGAAAAAAATAGGTCCCTCATTTCTGTCTCATCCAAACAGAGCTCATTCGCTCTGGGATGGTAATTCAATCCAAAAACCAAAATTGAGATGAAATGTCTTAACAAGATGAGTGGTACTTAGCACATTTGAATAGACAGGAAGACTTAAATACACCGTGAGCATGAGATGCTGAGCAGAGACCTCCTGGGCACTGATTAGAGTTCTGACAGGTGCTGGTGGGGGAGGGAGGAGCCCTGATCACCAGCACCTAGGCAGCATGTAAGTGTCTCCTGCATCCACCAGAGGGAGCTGTGGTCCAGGCACCTGCTCAGGGTTCCACAGCTCCTCCGCTGCTTTCCTGCCTGTTGGTGGAGTTCCTGTTCCGTCCACACGGTGGAGCCCTTTCCCCCTTATAGGGTCTTTCCAATTCTCAAGCAGAATGCAGGCTGAGGTCAAGGGTGGGGTGGGGGGGCGCTTGCACAGCCTCCAGAGTGAGAAACATTTGCATGGAGACCTCCCACTCTGAGGGCCAGAAGAGCAGATAAGAAGGGAGGCTGGCTCAGCCCTCACTGTGGGCTCAGGAAGCAGGGACTTGGGCATCTCAGCCATGGCCTGGGCTCCACTGCTCCTCACAGTCCTGGATCACTGCACAGGTGGCTGCCTGCAGGGCATTCTGGGAGCGCACCTGGGTGGCACCTTGGATGCTGCCAGCTTCCCCTAACTTGGGGGTCGTTCTGACCTGTCCTCACGGATGTGTGTGTGTCTTCTCTCCTGCAGGGTCCTGGGCCCAGTTTGTGCTGTCTCAGCCCCAGTCTGTGTCGGGATTCCTGGGGCAGACGGTCTCCATATCCTGCAAACGCGACAGTGACAACATTGAGGATTACTATGTGCACTGGTATCAGCAGCACCCAGGCAAGACCCCCACCATAGTCATCTATAAAGATGATCAGAGATCGTCGGGGGTTCCTGATCGGTTCTCTGGCTCCACCGACAGCACCTCCAACTCTGCCTCCCTGACCATCACTGGGCTGCTGGCTGAGGACGAGGCTGACTACTTCTGTCAGTCTTCTGATAGTGATGCTAATCCCACAGTGATCCAGACTCATGGGGAAGTGAGACGGAAACTCCCCAGGCTCCCCGCCCAGCTGTGCCCCAGCCTGTGCCCAGCAGGAGGTTGCTCTTTGCCCTGTGTTCTGCTGGAGGCCTGGGGTTGGAATCCATGCACATGGATCCTCTCTGTTCTTCCCAGCATGAAGATGTGCTGTTCCCCCATGTTTATGGATGGCCTCCTGCTCCCTTCTCAGTCACTCATGGAACAGCTGTGGTGCACAACTGGGTTTTTGAGCCTGGGAGCTGTGCATGTGATGGGCAGGTCCTTCTTTGTGGGGAGGGTTCTTCAGTGCAGAGCAGGACATTGGGAAACTAAGGTAGGTCCAGCCTGGGCAGATGCCTGTAGCCCTCTAATCCCAGTTCAGACAAATGGAATGATCTTCAGGCATCTTCAAACATTTTTGGTGCCATGGGCATGGAATGGTCCCAGTGTGATTTGGACTGGATCAGAGTCCCCTGCTGTAAGCTCCAGGCAAGATTATGGCTTAAATCTCCTTTGTGTCCTGCAGCTGTCCACAGGCACAGGGAATTTGTCTCTGTGATGCTGATTCCCTTTGACCATCCAAAATATTCACACAGAGTCAAATGGTTTCACTGGTCCATGATTAGTGTTCTAAGCACATGCGGTCAGTCTACTTGTTACCCAATAAGATGGAGTCTTCCCCCAACCAGAATGGTAAGCATGAGTGTTGACCAAACACGTATGCACTTAGTGCTTCCAAAACTAAGAATAGAAAATGCAAACATCATGGTGGCTTCTCTAAAGAGCATCTTCTATAAGCACGGCATAAAGAAGGAATAAGTAGTGTGAAGGTCTGCACTCTCTCTGTTTCCACTTTGGGGTGGACGTCAGACAAGCAGACAGGAGCAGCAACATAGCTGGGTGACAATGCTGTCAGGTCTTTTGCCCTGTGGACTGGCTTCACATTATATCCTCCACTACCTCGGTGCTATCGTAATTGTCCAGTCCAGTGCAGTCCCCATGAACTGTGTGTGAATGCTCATGCTTAAATTTGCATTATTTAAAATTCAATAAAATTACAAGTTATGGCAGTCCCGTTCATGGTGCTTCACCTGTGTGTCAAATGACTTTCCCTTGGTTATCCCCACGTTTGTGCTCCTCCCTCCAGACTGGCGCTCAGGGCATCTTCTGTTATCAGGACTCCCAGATGCCACAGCCAGGAGTCTGAGGCCAGCCTTCAGCAGACTATGGGATTTTGAAATCACTCTGAGTGTTGCTGAACAGGGGACCCATGATGTGCCCATGAAGCAAAGCTGTCAGTAAGGAGGACACTGAACATCTTTATTCTGATGGTTCATGTTCCAGGATTCCTGTGCTTGGCCTTATCAGCCCATCTAATCCTCTGCCACATTCAAAGAAAGTATTGGATCTTGTCTCATTCTGTCAGAATGTGATTTTCAAATACTGGAAAGTTATTGACAAACGTAGTTGGTCTCTCAAACAGCTCATGTAAGTAACTAAGGTATGTTTTTGGACAACAGTGGGTATATACTCATCAGATTATAGCTCATGTTATGAGGAATAGGCACATCCCCAGTTGTGAATATTTTCATAGATCTTTTGTCCAGCAAGGTGAAGGCATTTTTGACCTAAGTCTCCCTGAGGCAGCACTGAGGTAAACCAGCTCTCTGCAAACACCTGCTCTCTCACCCCATCACACGCTCTCCCTGGAGCACACTGGGCTCACTGCCATGACCCTGGGATGACCAGCAGCACACAGGCCATGTTTTGTGTGTCCTGTCCTATGCTGCTGTCAGTACTCGCACAGCACAGTGGTCAGTGCCCGCATAGGTCCAACAGTGATGCTCCATGCTCTCCCTTCTCAGTGGGAATTACATTGAAACTGTCGATTGGCTTTTCAAAACACCATCACCATCAACTCCACCCAGATATTCAGTTGTCTACCGTTATCAGACACTGGCCATGGTGTGGCTCAGGAATGGCCTTTGCAGCCCCTTGCAGAGTGAACTTGAAAATGGAGCATCTCTCTCTCTCTCTCTCTCTCTCTCTCTCTCTCTCTCTCTCCCCAGTTGAACATTAGAAATGAATAATTAAACTAATAATTGGTAACAACAAAATGTGTGTCCTATATGTCAGGTCTGCTGCAGGGGTTAGAAATGACAGTAACTACACAGGTCATCAGGTCCCAGCTTCTACAATCAGGCCGTGGGTGTGTGAGTGGACACAGTGACTGGGGAGCTGCAGGATTTCTGTGGTCCTCAGGTCTCTGGGTCATGGGAAAGTGTATGCATCACCACCAGCAGGGGGCGCTGTGGGTCTGCCTTGTGGACCCTGTGCTCACTGATGGGGATGGGGCAGCTGTGCCCTCTGAAACGTGAAAGGGTCCCCGGAGCAAGGACCGTTGTCTCGTCTCACAGGTGCTTCCTCTCCCTCAAGGCGTCCCAGGGAGGGTAACAAACCCTCTTCCTCGTCAGTCTGCAGTGGGAGCTGAGCCCCAGCACCAGGGCTCAGGGAGGGGCGGGGCAGGCACTGGGTGGGGCCTCATTTGCATGAGCAGCCCCTCCTCTGGCACAGGCTGGGGAAGAAAAGGAGGCCTGGGGCAGCACAGCCCACTGTGGGTGTCAGGGGCTGTGACCACCATGGCCTGGGCTCCTCTGCTCCTGCTGCTCCTCTCTCACTGCACAGGTAGGGACGGCCCTGGGGACCAGGTCCCAGCCTGGCTCACACCCCTTGCTCAGAGCCCTGAGGGACGTGAGCCTGACCTCTGCCCCCTCCCCGTGTTCTGTGTCTGCAGGGTCCCTCTCCCAGCCTGTGCTGACTCAGCCGCCCTCCCTGTCTGCGTCTCTGGACACAATGGCGAGATGAGAGGAAGTGAGACAAAAACCCTGCACCACAGTCCTGGGCTCTGTGGCTCTTTGCAGAGATCAGAGTCTGTAGAGCCCCCTTAGGACACACTTCTCTGCAGCAGGCTCTGCTCAGGGAGAAGGCAGGTGGACTCACCCAGGTTACACCAGACCCTGAGCCACACAGGGCATCTGGGGGAGGCACAGACAGATGCAGACACCAGGCCGAGAGCACAGCCCTCAGATCTCGGTTAAGTGGACAGGAAGAAGTCCTGTGCTCAGCCCTGGAAGTGCTGACGTCAGAAACACAATCATCCTCAGTTTCCCTTCTCACCCCACACAGTGGGCGCTGGGGTGAGCAGTGACCCCCCAGCGTGGGCGTATGCATGCTGCCCCTGCACTAGACATGTGTGCTCTCTCTGCACCACGGCACACAGCATGGATGTGGCCTCCACTCACTCTCCCTGCCCACGGCCTCACCCCTCCCTCCTCACTCCCCTCTGCCCTGCACCCCTCAGGCCTCCTGCACCTCCCATGATTTTCTATTCCAGAAGGGACAGGAAGTGCGCTGAGATCTCAGGACCCAGCACAGACACTGATCCTGCAGAAACAGCAGCTGCAGTGAGGGCTGTGCCAGCTAAGACAAAGGGAAGAAACCTCCATGTGTGAACTCTTACAGTGATAGTATCAGGCTGTGTTTCCAGACAGTGCAAATGCTTCCGAGACCATAAAATGGTAAAACAATGTGACTGTTAGTGGGAAGGATTCTTCAAAACACATGTCATCTATTAGTCTTATCTTCCCAAGAAATTCTTTGAAATTTAACTTTCAGTACCTTAGAGTGCGTCGTCCTTGGAACCTAGGATCATTGCTATGAGAATTAGCTGAGCGGATGCCGTCCTGGATTCGGTAGCCTTGTGACCCTGCAGAGCTGAAGAGACAGGGAGATACGAGGAGAATCAATGTGAAGAAGCAGAGAGATAGAGAGACCAGGGAGGTGCAGGCCAGGCACCCCAGTGATTCTCCTGCAACCTCTTATGAAGATGCTGAGGTCGAGAGGATTCCCCCTGGGCTTCAGAGGAAGCATTTCTCTGTTCTGGGGCCAGGAACTTTCATCATTCAGATCTGGGCCTGCACAAGTTCTTGTGTCTGAGCTGCCCATTTTGTGAGTATTCATCATGAGACTGTAGGAAACTAAAACAGTAAGAAACTAAATCGATGTAAGCATCTCTCAGGATCTACACAATTCTGGACACCATGGCTCGAAACTTTGCACAATTCTGTCTGTATTCAAATTTCTACCATTTCGACACAGCTGTTGTTGTTTATGATAGAACCAAGACCCTGCTGATTGACCAAGTGGTCATCCAGGGAATCAAAAGGGAAGTAGAAGCCTTCCTGGAAATGAATGAAGATGCCAATGCAGCCCATCACTCACAGGATACAGCGGAAGCTGTGTGAAGAGGGAAGTCTATAGCAATTAGTGACTATGTCAAGAAACTGGAAATATATCCACTAAATGATCTAAGAAATCATCTATAAGGCCTAGAAAAACAAGAAAAACAAATTCAAAATTAGTACAAGGAAAGCAGTAATTTAAATAAAAAAATATGAAAGTGAAACCAACAATAGAGAAAGTTAAGTGAGATTCTGAAGAGCTGTTTTTTGAAAAAATCAACAAAATCAATAAACCACTGGTTCCACTAACCAAAAAAGGGGGCAAGGACAAGACTCAAATTAATAAAAAATCAGAGATGAAAAAGGAGATGTTACATCAGATAACACAGAAATCCAAAGAATCACTAGGTCATACTACAAACAACTCTATGTCAAATAATTTGAAAATCAAAATGCATAGATCTGGATACATACCAGCTACCAACATTGAGTCATCGAGCCACAGGAAACCTCAATAGACCAATAATGAAGTGTATTATATTATATCAGCCTGTTTGTATCAGCATATCCATCTACCTTTTCAAAATACTCAACTTGATTCAAATTGTGGGAACTAAGGCAAAGTTAACATGTTTAACTCAGTTAAATTTCTTACTGGTATGGGTAAAGTGTGACTATGGTCTTACATTCTGGTCATTCCTCAGATTTTGTGATAAGGAGTGGATTCCCGAGACTTTTATTGGAAAAACTCTGGTGAATTATTGTGAACAATGTGGGAAAATGGAGCGTGTCTGGACATCCAGGAAGCACCATTGGCTGAGGCTTTGGGATCAAGTCCAGACACAGATCTTCCCAGGTTTCCCACCTGGCTGAGACCAGTGCTGCTCAGACGATGCCCTGCACAGGAGGCCCTGGGATGTTCTCTGTGTGGATTCTGATTCAGGACCAAGGACAGGGCCTTGGAGTCTGCATTTCTAGAATCTTGCACAGGAGATCCACGTGCATCAGGTAACACAACAACATTCACAGACATTTTGTAACTGGAAAGCAAAATGTATTGGACAAAACCGAAAGCAGACACCCGTGTCCGATGTAAGGAAGGGGTTAAGGAGCAATGCAGATTCCATGCATGCAGCCTACAGAGGTGAGAGCCACAAGCCTGCTGTGGGCCTCTTTCCAGGAGGCAGAGCGCAGGTGATGCTCACAGGCACCAAAGCTCATCCCGCCCCGGCCTCGCCCTGACTCTACCCACCTTCCACTGCTTCTGCTCCAGGCTTTCCCAATGTGCAGACCACCTGAACCTATGGCTGCTCATCGTCTCTGATCCCCGGCCTCCTCCTCAGTCCTGAGTCTCCCCCTCCCTCCTCACCTCTGTCTTCTCTATGACCGCTTGGTCACTGCCAAGGTCCTCAGAGTGGCCTGTGACCTTTCACCAGAGTTTTCTAGGAGTCACTGCTTATCCCTCCTGCCCCCCGCATCCTTGGAACTGTCATCCACTCATTTTCAAAGATTCTAAGTTTCTCACTCCCACTCCTTTGTTTCAATCTCACTGGGACTGTCCCCTTGTCTGTCCTAGGGCTCTCTGCATTTTCCTGTAGTCCCGTGAATCCTACAAGCGAGTGAGTTTCTTCTCCCAAATCCTCCCTACACTACCCCTGTGTGCTGCTCTGCAAGGATTCAGTCGGGGAGAGGGAGCCTTCTGTGGAGTTGGTTCTCAGCTCAACATTCACTGTTCTCTGTCTCTTTCACTTTGGCTGATTCCTGTCTCTGCTGGTTGACTGTGTTCTAGGGCATGTGTGAGGCCACTGTTTCCTAAGGGACCTAATCCGGTGGGGAGAACCCTGTGTGCTGTGCACCCTGAGGAAGCCCAAACAGAACACGAAAGAGTGAGAGCATGTGGGAGGCTGCTCTGAGTAGGGGCTCGCAATGACTTTGGGCAGGAGTGGGCTGCAGGCTGGGGGAGGCTGCCAGGACACCTGCCACCTGTCACAGCCACTGTGGATCTGGCCCTGGCCAGCAGGGGTGCTGTGGGCCTGCTGCTGAGGGGTCTGGTGGGCTCTCAGTTGGGCAGCCAGACACCTGCATCCTGGTCTGTGGTCAGTGCTCACTGAAGCAGAAGTGAAGTCTCCTGTGTGCCCAGAGAGCCTCAGGGGCTGTCCTGAGGTCACGGACTGACCTCGCCCAGGCCTTCAACTGAGAAATGACTCACAGATCTTGGGCTCTCTCAAAAGCCTGGGTACTGCGTGGTTGGCCAGAGGAAGTGGGTTGAATTTGCATGAAGTTCTCCCACCCTCCTAAGGCTCCATAGAGTGCATAAAAGTGCATGGCTGGCCAGCGCCGCGGCTCAATAGGTTAATCCTCTGCCTTGTGGCGCCGGCACCCCAGGTTCTAGTCCCAGTTGGGGCGCCGGATTGTGTCCTGGTTGCTCCTCTTCCAGTCCAGCTCTCTGCTGTGGCCTGGGAGTGCAGTAGAGGATGGCCCAAGTCCTTGGGCCCTGCACACATATGGGAGACCAGGAGAAGCACCTGGCTCCTGGCTTCAGATCTGTCGCTCCCCGTCTTCGTGGAGGAACGACACAGGACCCTGCGCTGTTCTTTCGTCTGCTCGGCCCTCCCCGGGTTTGCTGCTGGTTCTTCCCGGGTTGGCTACTGTCCCTTCCACCTCCGTGGAAGGGCGGTTCCCCCTGGCCACATTCCCCACTTCCGCAGGGGAGCGGCACTCCGCCGGCCGGCTCTCTGGGGGCTGCACAGGTGTTCCCCTTAGATGTTCCCCTTAGATGTTCCTGGTGCATGCCGTCTCTCTCCTCCTTTATAGTCCTCCTCCGCCAATCCTAACTCGGCTGCCCACACGCCGAGTACGCTGCTTTCCAATCAGGAGCAAGTCCTACAGTTTATTGGTTGAACTGGAGGCAGCTGTGCGGAAGCTGTTTACTTCTCTCCCAGCGCCATATTGTGGGAGAGCAGATGCATAGAATAAGTCTTAATTCCAGTAACTCAGTCCAGTCCGGATTGCTCCCCACAGATCCCCCTTTCTTTTTATTTTTGGCGTTGATACGCGCCTGTCTTCGGTGCCCCGTGGCACACACTCTGCTCTGCTTGCTAGAGTTGCCACAGGTTCTTACAAGTCCTATCAATCAGGCAAACCGAATCCGGGTCCTCTCTTCGCCATGTTGTGAGGAGGTTTTTAGACGCTGATGTGTGCTTGTATTCGGTGCCCTGCAGCGCATGCTCTGCTCTGCCTGCAGGGGCTTACAAGCCCTAACAATCAGGCAAACCGAATCCAAGCCTTCTCATTGCCGTATTGTGGGGGAGACTTATTAGTGTTGGTTCGTGCCTATCTTCGGTGACCTGTAGCTCATACTCTGGTCGAGCTGCTTGCTGGTGCTTACCGCCTTAATCAGGCAGACCGAATCCAAGCCTCCTAATTGCTGTATTGTGGGGAGGCCTTACTGATGTTAATTCGTGCCTGTCTTCGGTGACCTGCGGCGCATAAGCTGCTAGCCGCCCGCAGGTGCTCATCGCCTCACTTAATCAGGCAGACCGAATCCAAGCTTTCTCATTGCCATGTTGAGGGGAGGCCTTTCTATTTCTCTATTTCTCTATCTCCGGGCATTCCTATTTCTCCCATTTTACTTCTATCTTCCAGCATTCCTATTTCTCTCCTTTTACTTCTAAACTTCTGTTTCTCTTATCCCTGCGGCTTCCCGGCGGCGCTCGCCCCGAGGCTGCTTCTCGGCACCTCGCCCTGCGGCAGCTTCACGGCTCTGCGCGGCTTCATCCTCCCTAACATTTTTCTCTACCCGGTATGTTTCCTTAAGTTTTCTTCCAACAATATTCCTCTCATTTCTCCTGGCTACTCCCCACAGTCCGTATCCGAGTCCAAGCCTCCTCCAGGTTTCACTTTCGCTTTCAATCTCCTAGCTTCCCCGCCATAGTCTGCATCTGAGTCTATGAAAGCTTTCACTTTCGCTTTCAATCCTAACTTCTTTCCCACAGTCCATATCCGAGTCTATGCCTAGGCTTTCAATAGCTTCTTCCGGCACCTTTTCCGTCCAGCTTTTCCCTAGGCTGTTTGCTAGTCTCTCTCTCCGGTATTTTCCCATTTCTTTCCTCCTAAGTTTCCTATCCGTCCTAGGTTTCCTATCCGTCCTAGGTTTCCTATCCGAGTCACGGCACCATTATGTCGCTCCCCGTCTTCGTGGAGGAACGACACAGGACCCTGCGCTGTTCTTTCGTCTGCTCGGCCCTCCCCGGGTTTGCTGCTGGTTCTTCCCGGGTTGGCTACTGTCCCTTCCACCTCCGTGGAAGGGCGGTTCCCCCTGGCCACATTCCCCACTTCCGCAGGGGAGCGGCACTCCGCCGGCCGGCTCTCTGGGGGCTGCACAGGTGTTCCCCTTAGATGTTCCCCTTAGATGTTCCTGGTGCATGCCATCTCTCTCCTCCTTTATAGTCCTCCTCCGCCAATCCTAACTCGGCTGCCCACACGCCGAGTACGCTGCTCTCCAATCAGGAGCAAGTCCTACAGTTTATTGGTTGAACTGGAGGCAGCTGTGCGGAAGCTGTTTACTTCTCTCCCAGCGCCATATTGTGGGAGAGCAGATGCATAGAATAAGTCTTAATTCCAGTAACTCAGTCCAGTCCGGATTGCTCCCCACACAGATCAGCGTGGTGCGCCGGCCGCAGCGGCCTCTGGGGGTGAACCAACGGAAAAAGAAGACCTTTCTCTCTCTCTCTCTCTCTCTCTCTCACTGTCCACTCTGCCTGTCAAAATTTTTTTTAAAAAAGTGCATGGCTGTGCGTCAGCCTGAGCAGAGCCCAGGGCAGCAGCACCATGGCCTGGAGCCCGCTCTTCCTCCCCCTCCCCCTCCTCCACTGCACAGGTCAGGATGGTGCTCGGCATCTTACCCCTCATCCGCCTGACACCGCCTCCAACTTTCTTACAGATGTGCCCCCCGTGCTTCCTCCAGGGTAATGGGTGTTTGTGTTTTCAGGGTCCCTGTCCCAGCCTGTGATGGCTCAGTCGCCCTCTGTGTCTGCCGCCCTGGGAGCCTCGGCCAAACTCACCTGCACTCTGAGCAGTGCCCACAGCACCTACACCATTGACTGGTATCAGCAGAAGCCAGGGACTGCTCCTCAGTACCTGATGTGGCTTAAGAGTGATGGAAGCTACACCAAGGGGACCGGGGTCCCTGATCACTTCTCAGGCTCCAGCTCTGGGACTGACTGCTACTTGATCATCTCCAGCGTCCAGGCTGATGACGAAGCCAAGTACATTTGTGGTACAGACTATAGCAGTGGTGAATCCTATGATTAAACACAGTGACCCAGATGAATGGGAAAGTGGGACCAAAACCTAGTTCTCTGTTCTGTTACCAAGACTGCCTGTGGCCCTTGAGCATCATCCAGGTTTCCCATCACACTAATATACGGATCCTCTGTAAAGCTTTGCAAGAAGAGAACCAGTGCCTCTCCCTTCCCACGAGCTCCCTGGGAGCCACACGGCCAGGCCAGGCTCCCAGAGAGTGCGCACATCTGTAGGATGCTGCAGACCTCACAGAAACCTTGCTGTCCCCTGCTCTCTGCTACATCCCCACACATCCTGTGGAGAGACCTCATGAGGAACCATGCACGGTTCTCTAGGTTCTGCGTCTGCACCGGAGAACATTCTGTCAGAGAGGGCTGGAAGAAGAGCTCAGGTGAGAGGTCAGAGGTCGTGGGTTCCACTCATGACCTTGTTTTTACCTGGACGGCACAAGGGGAATGCCAGCCGGAAGCATTAGGATCCTGTGTGCCTGCTCCACGCTGTTTATTATAACAGTATGCACGTGAACTAAATGCGAGTTAAAAGCACAAATCCAGTGACATCATAGTAGACGAATGCATTGTCGAGAGTGCAAGATGAGCACAGACAAGGCACGTGTTTCAAATTCCAGCCCAAGAGCAGGTGTGACGATTGTGCCTCTCCCCCTGACCACAGATGCAAGTGCCAGGCAGTGAGAAACCAGTCCTCACACACAGTGGGCGGGAACCCCGGTCTCCAGGTCCAGGAGGGAGAGTCCTAACAGTGTGGTCCCTTGTCAGTAAGGGAGACTCACGTGATCAGTGCCTTTGGATATCAGGTTCTGTGCACCCAGGTGGCCAACGGGATGAGCTGGAGCACTGCAACCTGCAGGGATTAAAGCCTCTAAGATTCCCTATTTTGTTACCTGAGGAAGTGGTGATGTCACACAAACAGAAAAGGAATGGTATTTGAACTTCTTTCACGGAGACAGGAAAACCACTTCCAGTTTAGGAATCAGTGTTGTGTCTGGATTTAGTAGACTGTATCTTTTTTCTCCGAACAATAAAAGAAGGTTCCATCCCCACCTTCCCTTCACTTAAGAGAGCTTTGTGCAGAACATGCATGAATGACAGTCACACCTGCAGTTCCTGGGCTGATCTCACAGGTGCCTGAGCACACAGGTCACCACTGGACGCACAACTCTCTCCTCTGGATTCGAAGCACAATTCACAGGATTCCCTGGGGGCCTCTTCCCAGCACCAGCTCTCAGGGGCAGGTCCACAAGTAGGTGAGAAAGAGCTCACACAGCCAAGTGCAGAGGAGCAGGTTTGCAAGAAGAGCCCAGCTCTCCCCAGGAGAGGAAGAAACTCAGGAGAAGTAGGTCTTTCATCCTCCACTAGGGGGCGTCAGGGAGCAGCGCTCACAGGTGCATCCCCACAGCCCCTCCTCCTCTCACCTGCTCCCCACTCTCTTCTCTCCAGAGCTCAGCTGGTGCAGACTCAGAGCTGCTGGAGAGACCTGCACAGCCCAGGGTGTCCCCTGGAGGCAGGTCCCCAACTCATCTCTGCTGGCTCCTACACTGCAGGAGAGTGTGTGTCCACGTGTCCAGGGTGGGATATGAGAGCCGCAGGCCTCAGCCTTCAGAGGGGGAAGAATTGCCTCCCAGTGCAACAGGATGGGAGGAGAATGAGGAGTCAGAAGTGGCCCCAAGCCTCTGCGCTCCTCTCTGCCAACACCACCCAGTGTGCACATCACGTGGAGTTGATGCCTGGGATTGAAATGTTGATTTTTAAGAGTTTTTCTCTATTTCTATTATTTATCTCTTTTGGCCAAGAAAGAGGCCCAAGCAGGAGGGTCAGGTCCTGTGGGTCTGTGAGAGGTCCCAGGCTGCCAGGGAAGATGGGAGAGAGAGGGGCTCCTGGAGACCCCCAGGGAGGTGTCAGCTCTGTCTCCCCTCAGCTTCCCACTCTGCTGCACCCAGGGCAGCTCCACCAGGGAGGCCGAGAGCCCAGGTGTGTCCTGTGAGCAGCCTGAGAGCTGGGCAGGAGTCAGGTGTGGGAGGCTGTGTCCGTGTCTGAGACGAAGGTGTGGTGTGGCCTGCACAGCCCAGCGAGAGTGGACAAGGGCATGCACAGGGGACAGGAACCCAGACTGGGCTGTGTATGTGACTCAGCCAACAGAGTGCACTCTGGCATTTCACTGATGCATCTCAGCTGGAAACCGCCCACTGGCCATAGTCTGCTGCCCCTGCTCAGGCTCCCTGGGGCCCAGAAACTGTGTCCTCAATGACCCTAGAACTACAGACAGTCAAAAATCCCCAGCTGTGGCCCCGGGGACAATATTTGAATGGTGAATGAATTCTGGGTATAGACCAGGCTGGGACAGTGAGGAGGAGTGGTCTATTTGCATGAAGGGTCTCGCCCTCAGCTCAGGGTGCTGCAGGGGATAAGAGGGAAGAGAGGAGCCCAGGATCAGCCGAGGGTCCTCAGGACAGAGCTGCAGGAGGGTCTCACCATGGCCTGGGCTCCTCTGCTCATCCTTCTCACTCTCCGCACAGGTGCCTGGTGCAGGGAAAGGAACTGTGGGAGCCTCTGTGTGTCCTCGTGCACTGAGTGCCTCTCTCATCCCGAATCTCTTCTCATGTTCAGGGTCTTGGGCCGAGGCTGCCCTGACTCAGCCAGCTGCAGTGTTGGGGGCTGTGGGGAAGGCGGTCACCATCACCTGCACTGGAGGCACCAGCAACGTGGGGCGTGGACATCCAGACTGGTACCTGCAGCTGCCCAGCAGGCCCCACAGCATGCTCATCCATGATGGCAGTATGCGGCCCTCAGGGGTGCCGGACAGGTTCACAGGGTCCGTGTCTGGGAACACGGCCTCCCTCACCATCGCTGGGCTGCAGCCTGAGGATGAGGCTGATTACTACTGTGCCGCATGGGACAGCAGCCTGCATGCTGACACAGTGCTGTGGGCCAGGGGGGAAGTGAGACAGAAACCCAGGGGCTCCTGACCTCCCCAGCACAGGGTGACTGCACAGAGCCCTGCTTCACTGCCACACACAAGGACAGGGCTGAGCTGTGAGACGTGTGTGTGCTCTTGAGGATGATTAAAAATAAGGGTGTGGGTTAACATGATGGAGCCTGCGTTACCCCCAAACACATATATAGTGGTCATCCCTGGGGACATGACTGTGACTGCAGAGTCTCTCATCTGGACACACACACTGCTGGCTGGTGTAACTGCTAAGGAAGCCTTCATTTTCCATGTTTTTGTTTTCTATTTCGCTGGGACTGGTGGATGCAGAGGGTCCCCGTTCTGGCCCTGGGAGGCTGCTCAGCCAGGTCCTCAGAGCCTCACTCTGCCCTCTTCCCCTTTTCTGTCTGCTTTTGGGTTCTGCCCTGCACCTGCCCTGACGTCTCATGATGTGTCACAGGGATCACTGAATCTCTCTGTAGATCCAGGTCCATCAGTCACTGTTTATCGAGTGCAATACTTTCTGTGAATTCGCTGGAGGAACTCACAGGTTTGTAAGACTCATCACAGGGAACCTGCATCTAGAAATTTAGAATCAGAGCAGCTCAGAGTCCTCCTTACAAACATCATAGCGGAGAGGACAGATCATTGCTTTGAGGTGTTGGTTCCCTCTGGGTTCATATACCTTTGCCATGTGTCACCAAGCAGGGGAGAGTCCATGGCTTTGGTATTTGTTAGCTTTATTTATCCGTTTAATTGAAAGAGTGAGAGAGAGGGAAATATGAGAGAGACATAGAATATCTTCCATGTGCTGGTTCACTCCCCAAATGGCCACAACCACTGCAGGAGCCCAGACTCCATCCATGTCTCCTACATGGGAGGCAAGGCAGGGGCATAAATTGCTGGGACATCTTCTGCCACTTCCCAGGCACATGGGCAGGAAGCTGGATTGGAATTGCTACAGTCAGTACTCGAAGCCCCACCCTTTGGAATGTAGTCGTCACAGACGGTGGCTTAACCTGCTGTGCTACTCTGGCAGCCCTCACACACAGTGGTTTAACCCTCTGGACCACAATGTAGCCTGCCGTGATGTTTTTTAAAATTTATTTATTTACTTAAAAGGCAACGTGACAGAGAAGATGACTGAGGGTTTTTCCACCCACTGATTCTTTTCCCAAATGCCCACATTACCAGGGCTGGGCCATGCTGAAGATGGGGACCAAAACTCCATCTGGAGCTCCTGCATGACTGGCCAGGAACCAAGTGCCCCAGGAGCCATCATCCTCTGCCTTGCTGTGTGCAGAGAGCAGGAAGCTGGAACAGAAGGGGGAGCCAGGACTCTACCCCAGCCAATTCAATGGGTTACGGGCATCCAAGCGGTGTTTAAAACAATGCTCCCTAGCCCTTGTGGAGGACTTTACAATACCTTTTATACAGATGCTGGCATAGTTTCCTCGGTAAATGAATGAAAATTTTCCCATCATACATCAGTTTCAATGACTTTAGTACCCCATGGCCATGAAGGCCCCCACGGGCACATTTTAGTTCTGTACCTCATCCCAGACCCACAGGAGGACAGCACGTCCCGTTGCCAGTGGGCTGCAGAGTTTCCCTTCCATCTACCTCATTCCTACCCCCTCACTCTCCAGAATCGAAACACTGGCTCTCACGGAAGAGTTTGTGTAAGATCTCTAGGGGAACAGCAGTGATGTGAGCAGGTGCACACACCACAGCTTCCAGTCTACATCAACTCCGTTTTCCCACATTTGCCAGGGGACCCAGTCGTGTACATTCTCCCCCATATTGTTTTCAAGTTCATTGGATCAGAGACTCAACAGTCTTCCACCATGGAACTGAGTACTTTATTTAATCAAAGGGTTTTGACCACATGGATTATCAGGTCCAAGCTTCTACATCAGGCCGTGGGTGGGTGAATGGACACAGTGACTGGAGAGCTGCAGAATTTCTGTGGTCCTCAGGTCTCTGGGTCATGGGGAAGTGTATGCATCACCACCAGCAGGGGGCGCTGTGGGACTGCCGTGTGCACCCTGTGCTCACTGATGGGGATGCAGCCCCTGTGCCCTCTGTGACGTGACAGAGTCCCCTGAGCAAGGAGCGTTGTCTTGTCTCAGAGGTGCTTCCTCTCCCCCAAGGCGTCACCAAGGATGATAACAAACTCTCATCCTCCTCAGTCTGCAGTGGGAGCAGAGCCCAGCACCAGAGCTCAGGCAGGGGCTCTTCCTTCTGTTGGTTCACTCCCCATATGGCAGTAGTCAGGAGTGGGAACCAGGCCCCACGGGGAGCGTGGTCAGGGCTCAGCCAGGAGGACCTGTGTCCAGGACTCTGTTTCCTGAGTGTTTCCCCCGCTGTGCTCCAAGCTCCTAGAGAGCAGGGAGCTTCTCTCCTGTGGTTGTTCCTGCTGCATCCACAGAGCCCAGACACTGCCCGGCTCAGGGGAAAAACCAACAGCCCAGGTCAGTGAATGTGTGAATTCAAATAAATTGGAATCCCAGTTCCCACACAGAACTAAAGCCAGATAGTGATCCCTTCTATTGCACATTGTGAGTCTGGGATTCTGAATGACTGAGGAGCAGATTTTGAATCATAAATCTGTTGCTAGCACTGAGAACAAAAGAGGAGCATGGATTCAGCCAATGGGAAGCAGACCACTAGGCTGTATTAAGCAGGAAGTCAGGAATTTAGCATCTGTGTGTGTGAGATGGACCCGAACAGCAGCATCTATGTGGAATATCCAGAAACCCAGCATCTTGCACTGCAAAATCCTGCTCACACCCCGGTAAGAGTCCAGGTGTTCCCAGTCTTGCCCACAGGGAAAGCTCTTAGGAGAATTCTCTCTTCAGTTCCAAATGGGTTCCCTGACCTGAATACATGGGCAGTAAAACCTTCACGGACTCCCTTAGAGAAACCCCTCTACTCTGCCCGGTGCCAGCAAATCTGGGGAGGAATTTGCTAATTTTCACCCAACAAACCCTTCCTCCAGGACTCTCCATCCTTTGTCCTAGAGGAGAGGGGGAGGTGGGTACACAGACTCCCTTAAAAACCAGGAATTAAACAGACTGTGTGCTCAGCTCTCTGCTCTCTGCTGAGCCACCCGCCTGGCCTGCCCAGGTGAATTCTCTCCATATAACCTCGCTCTCCCCCAGCCTGAGTGACTGGGCGCTCTCTGTCTGTCCCGTCCATTCTGAAATACACCCTATCCCCAATAAAACCTTATCACTTCACTCTCTGTCTCATGGTAGAATTCTTTCTTGCATAAAGACAAGAACCCCATGGTTCCACAGCCTTTTCTCTGGTGACATTTCTGGTGACCACAGAGGTCCCCACGCACAAAGGATCCACCAAGAAATCCAGGAGGAAATTCACAGAGGGGTCAGAAAGGGATTGAAAGAAAAGTCCATCCAGGTCTGTGTACCCACCCTCAGGGATTTCATGGGTTCCTGAGAAAGGAGACAGAAAGTGCAGAACTGCAAAAACCAGCTGGGCTCTAGGGCTTCCTGACCACGGGAAATTTTGTGCCTTTCCGTCACCAGGGGGCGCTGTGGGACAAACTTCGGATTCCTACACAGCTGCTCCTTCCTTCACCACCATTCATGCAAAGGTGCCCTGGCTTGGGGGTTGGGCAACGTCCTCACTGATGGGGCCTCAGCATCTGTGTCCCCCCAGGCCTGGCAGAGTCCCTGGGCAAAGGTCCTTTGTCTTATGTCACAGGTGTTTCCTCTCAAGGCCCCCAGGGAATGAAGGAAATGTTGACTTTACTCTGTCTGCAATAGGAGCAGAGCCAGGCACCAGGGCTCAGGGAGGGGCGGGCAGGCACTGGGTGGGGCCTCATTTGCATGTGCAGCCCCTCCTCTGGCACAGGCTGGGGAAGAAAAGGAGGCCTGGGGCAGCACAGCCCACTGTGGGCGTCAGGGCTGTGACCACCATGGCCTGGGTTCCTCTGCTCCTGCTGCTCCTCTCTCACTGCGCAGGTAGGGACGGCCCTGGGGACCAGGTCCCAGCCTGGCTCAGACCCCTTGCTCAGAGCCCTGAGGGACGTGAGCCTGACCTCTGCCCCCTCCCCGTGTGTCTGTGTCTGCAGGTTCCCTCTCCCAGCCTGTGCTGACTCAGCCGCCCTCCCTGTCTGCGTCTCTGGGCACAACAGCCAGACTCACCTGCACCCTGAGCACTGGCTACAGTGTTGGCAGTTATGGAATTGGCTGGTACCAACAGGTGCCAGGGAGGCCTCCCAGGTATCTCCTGACCTACCACACAGAAGAAATTAAACACCAGGGCTCCGGGGTGCACAGCCGCTTCTCTGGATCCAAGGATGACTCGGCCAATGCAGGCGTCCTGAGCATCTCTGGGCTGCAGCCCGAGGACGAGGCCGACTATTACTGTGCTACAGCTCATGGTAGTGGGAGCAGCGTTGGTTTTCACAGTGCTGCAGATGACGAGGAACTGAGACAAAAACCTCCCTCTCAGGACACCACGCGTCCATGGCCCAAGCCCCACTGACTCACCCTGATGTCAGCCCTCAAACCCTCCCTCCTCCCCCCTGCATCTCCACAACTCCTGATCTCCCCCGTGGGGACTCAGGTCACAGCCACCCCCACGCTGTGTTCAGACAGACGGAGCAGCTGTGCTGCAGGCTGCACTCTTCCTGGCCTCCACCTCCAGCCCAGAGACGAGCACGGCAGCCTCCACCCTGCACTGTTGGCCCCTCCCTGCCTGCTCCCCTCCTCCCACCCCTCAGTCTCCAACACGACACGGGAACTGATTCTGCACCACTCACTCAACATACTTGTCTCTCACACATTAGATGTTACAATTGACTTTTCTTCCACATGGGTTGCACATTTGAATGGAAAATCACAGTGGAACCCACAACTCGCCTTTGGAGTCGTCCATGAGCTGTGGGGCATGGACAGGACACTGCCAACAGCAGCCCAGAATGCACAGTGTCCACCCACTCTGCCCCTCCAGAAGACTCCACTGTGCTGAGTACAGGATCATCTTCCATCCCCTGCCCAGCAGAAGCAGGAGGAACCCCCAGTGTCCAGTGGCCTCTGGTCAGTGGGGACCAGTGTGCACCTGAGACCCTTCCTCACCGGGAATCAGCAGGCCTGAGCACAGAGTGCAGTCGGGGACAGTGAGAGCCCCAGTTCCTTCCCCTCGCCTTTCATAGGCTGGGCCCTGTGGGGATCTGAGCTGCACCTCAGCAGTGAGACTGGGTCAGCGGACAAGCTGAGCGAGGCTGCCCTGCAGGAGACTCCAGTGGTGTCTGTGGGGCCCGGGGAGGAGCTGAGCCCGGGTCTGCCCTGGGATAAAGCAGTGCTGAGTGGGGAAGGGGAGGAGAGCAGGCAGTGGTGGACTTGAATTTGGGTGACGAATCCCACAGTGCAGCCTCGCACTCCAATCCTGGGGCTCAGCTTAGGATCCTGATTCCTGCTAATATGCACCACGGAGACACCAACAGCTTATGATTCCTGTACTCGGGGCCTTCCTCCCATGGGGTAGACTGGTGTTGAACTCTGAGTTCCTCGCTTTGGCCATCTCTAGTTTAGAAAAATCAAGCAATGAGAACACTACCAGATGTGGGGGAGTGGACAGAGGAGACACCAACTCATTTGTCCAGTCCACTAACTGCTGCAGGGTGGCACGTTAAGCCACACGGAGAGGTGAATTCCACGTCCACCTCATAGCAGCAAATCCACTCCACGCAGCCCTGGGCTTCTCTCTCCTGATGGCCGTGGAGCCCTGTGGGGAGCGAACCCAACTGCGCCCCCTAGCGCTGCAGTCAGGGAGCATCACTGCTCCAGGCTCCACCACAGAAACCGTTCTGCACCACATAGCACAGCACCTCACGGTGCCCACACTTCTGCTGCACAATGGAGAGGTCCCCTTGGCTGATCAGGACCTCGGGAAGCTGGGACTGGAATGAGAAATGAAAAATGCAAACCACGGACTCCAATGCTGAGACGATGTTGATGTTCAAGTCGTGACAGTGATCTTCCAACAGCCGTTCTATGTTCTTTTAAAGAAACTTTAAAGTGTTTTTGAAACAAAGGGGAATGATGTTAAATAAGGAAATATTTTATAAATGGAAACAAGTTGATATTATGAAAGTGTAAATATTAAAAAGTGACATGAAAAGAAATGTTCCCGTAGAAACTAAAAACACGGTTAATCACTATGTAAAATGCAGACACTGGGGAGATTTTAATGGCACAGCATGACAGGAAATGAAGGACGTACAGATTCCAAGTAACAACAGCAAAACACAAATACTAATCTGATTGAAGCTGGAGGAGGTGAAATGGAAAAGAAAACTCCATGTTTGCTGGAAGGAAAAAGCGCTGCTGGACCTTATGGAGAATTCTCCCGGCCATTCCCATTCTGTGGTTCATGTCACCAGGGGGCGCTGTGGACCCATCCAGGAGTGAGCAGTGTCTGAAGCAGATTCAATCTGTTCCTGGTTATAGCGCCGTGGACACAAGTAATATGGGGCATTGGAGGAGCCATAGCAGGTGCTTTCTCCCCAGGGACCCAGGCAGCACTCGCTGATAACTCACAGCTCCCTGGCCGTGGACTCAGAATTGGCTGCTGCTGGAGACCGAGGGGGAGGGGAGGTCTTAGGCAGTGTGACCGTGGCTGCTCCTCTCCCTCTACTCTGACCTCACCGAATCTCCCACTTCCCGTGCCTGGGCTGCTCCCCACTTCCCAGAGAATCCAGGGTGCCCCTCCCAGGGGGGATCATTCTCCCAGCGCTCCCCACCCTGTTCCCTGTGGGTTCGGCTGTGAGGGGCCCAGGAGGACGAGGGCAGCCTGCTGTCCTCAGCCACCAGCAGGTGTGCTCAGGGCCGACTGGCACCGTGGTCAGCTGTGATCACATCTGCTCCTGTGTGTGTTCACTGTGGGTGCACTGGGTGTCTGAGACCGCGTTCCACAAGGACGCCCTGTCAAGTGGGTGGAGCCACCTGCTGCTCCCACTGAGGAGGCAAAGAGAACAGGGAAGTGAGGGACCAGGTGGGGGCTGCCCCTGAAAAGGAGCCCAGAATGCCCCAAAGAACCCCCAGACACAGGGGCTGCACACGGGTTCCAGCAGGGCCAAGTTGCTCAGACCAAGAGGAGCAGATTTGCATGAAGGACGTCTCAGGGTCTTCGGGGTTAGGGTGGGGAAAAGAGCCCTGCAGAGCGTCGGCCTCGGCTGAGCCCGGGGGAGCCTGCACCATGGCCTGCACCCCGCTCCTCCTCCTCTTCACCCTCCTCCAGAGCACAGGTCAGGAGGGGCCTCACATCGAGGCTCCCAGGTCACCTAACTCCCCCACCTCCTGGGAGCAATGCGCCCACCCTGTGCTTCCTCCAGGGTAACAGTGTCTGTATTTTCAGGGTCCCTGTAGCAGCCTGTGCTGACTCAGTTGCCCTCTGCGTCTGCCGCCCTGGGAGCCTCGGCCAAGCTCACCTGCACTCTGAGCTCTGAGCACAGTGACTACACCATTGACTGGTAGCAGCAGCACCTGGGGAAGGCCCCTCAGTACCTGATGTATCTTGAGAGTGATGGAAACCATGAACAGGGGACCGGGGTCGCTGATCGCTTCTCGGGCTCCAGCTCTGAGGCTGACCACGACTTGATCATCTCCAACATCCAGGCTGAGGATGAAGCCGACTACATCTGTGGTGTAGTTTCTCTCATTGATGGCTCGCATAGTTAAACACAGTGACCCAGATGAGCAGGGAAGTGGGACACAAACTTGTTTCTCTCTTACCAAGACTGCCGAATAGCTCTTGAAAGGTTGTCTTGTCTCCTCATCCCTCACTTTGCCTTTGTGTACAATCCTCCCAGGAGGGAACCAGATACATTGTACTCCCCATGGTTCTGCCCCGGGATCCCTGGGAACCACATGCTGATCCCAGTTCCTACAGAGTGTACCCATCTGCAGCCATGATGCAAACATAACGGAATCCTGTCACCCCCTTCTCATTGGCTGAGGGATCACTCCATGTGGGTGGAAGAACATGACATGACTGTGCCTCCTCCATGTTTATTTGACTGACAACTCCTGCAAAATACCTGTGGTGGCTTCACCTACTACTCCCTGGCAGAGTGCTCAGACATCTCACGCCTCACTCTGACAGCTCTGGTACTTCTCCCACCACCTGCAATGTAGCTTCAACCAGATCCTCCTGGGACAACACACACTGCTGAGTGCTGGTTGTGCCTGGTTCTACACACACTGCACAACAGCCTGAGTACAGCTGGGGACAGCATTTAAATATTCAAAAATGGTAATGTAGTGTTCTATGTTTTTAAAAATACAAAGCCATGTAATAAAAATTAATGTTTGCCCATCTCAGGGTAGTCAGTGTGTGTTTGGTTCTAAGTGGTGATGGACAGTGATGGGGCTGGGAGATCAGAATGATTTAGAGAGGAATGTCCTGTCCCTTAGTTCCGTATCCTCCTTGCCTGTAGCATCTGCTTCTGCCTTTGTCCCAGCACAGGAGGGACAGGTAAGGCAGGAACTGGGAACAAACAGTGGTGACCCCTGAAAATCCCCGTGTGAGATACTTGAGTGTTTTTTTTCAGTTTGTTAGAGATAGAGTGGAAGGGAGATTTCCATGCAAGAAGAATCCTTATCAGATGCAGGTATTTGAACTATCACTCAGAGCATGGTTTAAGGAGTGAAGGATCATGGGGTTCACGGTAGGCAAATCCCCCAGGAGGCTTCCTAGCCCCGATGAACTGTGAAGGACATGGGCACCAGGATTAGGTCAGGGGCGGCAGACTGGGGGATGCTTGGACAAAGCTTGGAGAAGTGTGGTGTCTGTGTCTCATGGGAGACAAGCAGCTCCCAGTAGTCAGGAGTGGGAACCAGGCTCCCAGGGGGAGCGTGGTCAGGGCTCAGCCAGGAGGACCTGTCTCCAGGACTCTGTTTCCTGAGTGTTTCCCCCGCTGTGCTCCAAGCTCCTAGAGAGCAGGGAGCTTCTCTCCTGTGGTTGTTCCTGCTGCATCCACAGAGCCCAGACACTGCCCGGCTCAGGGGAAAAACCAGCATCCCAGGTCACTGAATGTGTGAATTCAAATAAATTGGCATCCCAGTTCCAACAACAGATCTAAGGCCTGTAATGACCCTTTCTATTGGACATTATGCTTTGGGATTCTGGATTCACTGAAGAGCAGATTTTGAATATAAATCTGTTGCTAGCACTGAGAACAATAGAGAAGAAATACACTCTGCCAGGGGAAGGGGCCCAGTAGGCTGGGCTGGATTCGTGGGTCCCTGTGAATTGAGACAGAAACCAGGGAGCTGCAGAAACCAGCTGGGCTCGAGGGCTTCCTGACCATGGGGAGGCTTGTGCCCTTCTGCCAGCAGGGGGCGCTGTGTGACAAACTTCGGATTCCTCCACAGCTGCTCATCCGGGACAATTCATGCAAAGGTGCCAGGCTTGGGGGTTGGCAAAGGTTTTCGATGATGGGAACTCAGCATCTGTGTCCCCTCAGGCCTGGCAGAGTCCCTTAGCAAAGGTAATTTGTCTCATGTCGCAGGTGCTTCCTCTCAAGGCCCCAAGGAATGAAGCAAACATTGATTCTACTCTGTCTGCATTAGGAGCAGAGCACAGCACCAGGGCTCAGGGACGGCAGGGCAGGTACTGGGCAGGACCTCATTTGCAATAAAATTGTCCCCATCACACATGAGTTTCAATGATTTTAGTACCCCATGGCCATGAAGGCCTGCACGGGCACATTTTAATCCATACCTCATTCCAGGCCCACAGGAGGACAGCATGTTCCATTGAACGTGGGATGCAGAGTTTCCCTTCCATCCACCTCATTCCTGCCACCTCGCTCTCCAGAATAGAAACACCGGCTCTCAGGGCAGAGTTTGTGTAAGATCTCTAGGGGGACAGCAGTGATGTGCAGCAGGTGCACACACCACAGCTTCCAGCCTACATCAACTCTATTTTCCCATATTTGCCAGGAGATCCAGTCGTGCACATTGTAATCCCATATTATTTTCAGATTCATTGGATCAGTGCCTCAACAGTCTACCACCATGAAACTGAGTACTTTATTTAATCAATGGGTTTTGACTACATTGACCTTTATTTATACAGTGCCCCCCCACTTCCTCCAGAGCCTGCTGCTCTCTGTGTCTTCTGTCGGTGACGTCTGCTCTCAGCCCAGGCTTCCTCCGTGTTCCTGCTGGGCCAATTTCCACTCATATCTCAGAGAATCTCACCAGGTGCTTCATCCTGGAAAAAATAGGTCCCTCATTTCTGTCTCCTTCCAAACAGAGCTCATTCTCTCTGGGATGCTAAATCAGTCCAACAACAATAATTGAGACAAAATGTCTTAACCAGATGAGTGGTGCTTAGCACATTTGATTAGACAGGAAGACTTAAATTCAACGTGAGCATGAAATGGGGAACAGAGACCTCCTGGGCACTGATTAGAGTTCTGACAGGTGCTGGTGGGGGAGGGAGGAGCCCTGATCACCAGCACCTAGGCAGCATGTAAGTGTCTCCTGCATCCACCAGAGGGTGCTGTGGTCCAGGCACCTGCTCAGGGTCCCACAGCTCCTCTGGTGATTTCCTACCAATTGTAGGAGTTTCTGTTCCGTCCACACGGTGGAGCCCTTTCCCCCTTATAGGGTCTTTCCAATTCTCAAGCAGAATGCAGGCTGAAGTTGAGGGAGGGGCTTCGCAGCCTCCAGAGTGAGAAACATTTGCATGGAGACCTCCCACTCTGAGGGCCAGAAGAGCAGATAAGAAGGGAGGCTGGGCTCAGCCCTCACTGTGGGCTCAGGAAGCAGGGACTTGGGCATCTCAGCCATGGCCTGGGCTCCACTGCTCCTCACAGTCCTGGTTCACTGCACAGGTGGCTGCCTGCAGGGCATTCTGGGAGTGCACCTGGGTGGCACCTTGGATGCTGCCAGCTTCCCCTAACTTGGTGGTCGTGCTGACCTGTCCTCACGGATGTGTGTGTGTCTTCTCTCCTGCAGGGTCCTGGGCCCAGTTTGTGCTGACTCAGCCCCAGTCTGTGTCGGGATCCCTGGGGCAGACAGTCTCCTTATCCTGCTAACGCGACAGTGGCAACATTGGGAGTAACTAAGTGCACTTGTACCAGCAGCACCCAGGCAGGGCCCCCACCACGGTCATCTACAGTGATGATCAGAGACCCTCGGGGGTTCCTGATCGATTCTGTAGCTCCATCAACAGCGCCTGCAACTCTGCCTCCCTGACCATCACTGGGCTGCTGGCTGAGGACGAGGCTGACTACTTCTGTCAGTCTTATGATAGCAGTGCTATTCCCACAGTGATGCAGACTCATGGGGAAGTGAGACAGAAACTCCCCCAGGGTCCCCGCCCAGCTGTGCCCCAGCCTGTGCCCTGCAGGAGGTTGCTCTTTGCCCTGTGTTCTGCTGGAGGCCTGGGGTTGGAATCCATGCACATGGATCCTCTCTGTTCTTCCCAGCGTGGAGATGTGCTGTTCCCCACACATTCATGGATGCCTCCTGCTCCCTTCTCAGTCACTCATGGAACAGATGTGGTGCACAACTGTCAGTAAGGTGGACTCTGAACATCTTTATTCTGATTGTTCATGTTCCAGGATTCACTGTGCATGGCCTTGTCAGCCTATCTAATCCTCTACCACATTCAGAGACAGTTTGGGACACTTGTCTCAATCCTTCAGAAACTCAATGTCTGTATGATTTTCAAATACTGGAAACGTACTGGTAAAATGAGTCGGTCTCTCAAAGGTCTTATGGGAGTAACTAAGGTATGTTTTTGGACAACAGCGGGTATATACTCATCAGAGGGTAGTTCATGTTGTGAGGAATGGGCACATCCCTGGTTGTGAATGTTTTCATAGGTATTTTGTCCATCAAGGTGAAGACATTGTGGAACCAACTCCCCCAGAGCCAGCTCTGAGGTTGACCAAACGTCTGCACACACCTGCTCTCTCACCCCATCACACAGCTCTCCCTGGAGCCCACTGGGTGCAGCCCGAAGACCCTGGGAGGACACTAAGAACACAGGTAGTGTCTTGTATGAGCAGTGCTATTCTGGTGTCAGCACCCCGACATCACAGAGTTCAGGGGCCCCCACAGGTCCAATGCTGATGCGGGAAGCTCTCACATTAGGATTAGGATTTCCGTCTCAGTGAGAATTACATTGAAACTGTCCATTTGTTTTGCAAAACATCGATCATCATCAACTCCACCCAAAGCTTCAGTTGTCTACAGTTATCAGATACTGGCCACGGAGCAGCTCAGCCCTGGACTGTGCAGCCACTTGCATTGTGAACTGACTAATGGAAGCACTCTCTCTCTCTCTCTCTCTCTCTCTCTCTCTCATTCTCCCTCTCTCTGTAACTCTGACTTTGAAGTCAATATATAAACCTTTAAAAATGATAGGCACCTGGGATTCCGGCCTCTCTAACCAGGGTGCCTGGGATCAAGTCCGGCTCTGCCTCTGACCTAGCTTCCTGCGCATGGATGGGGGCAGCAGGTGCTGGCCAAAGGCTTGGGTACCTGTCACTCAGGTTGCAGACCTTGATGCAGTTGTGGGCTCCTGACTTCACCTGGCTTAGCCTTGTTTTGGACATTTAGAGTGAAACAGAGATTGGAGGATCTCTCTCTTTCTATCGCTCTTGCTCTCGCTCTCTCTCTCCCCCTCCATTGCATCTTTCAAATAAATAATTAAAGAAGTGGTGACAACTCACTGTGTGCCCTATATGTCAAGTCTGCTGCAGCTTTTAGAAATGACAGTAACTGCACAGATTATCAGGATGCCAGCTTCTAAAGTCAGGCCATGGGTGTATCCTTTTAATAAAAAATGTCAAATGCTTAGAAACAAATGGAAATGTGAAAGTGAAACCATATAAGCTACACATGCAAAGCAGGTGTGAATTATGAAAGTGTATTTTTCAAAGTGACATAAAAAAGAAAAATTCCCATAGAAATAAAAACAGAGTTAATATTTGAAATGAAATTCTGACACTGGGGAGATTCAATGACACAGCAGGGCAGGAAGTGAAGGTCGCACAAATTTGAGATAGCAACAGCGAAACACAAACAATCCTCTGTCTGAGCTGGAGGACGTGCAATGGAAAATAAAATTCCATGTTTGTTCAAAGGGAAAAAGCACTGCTGAACATTCTGGGGAATTCTCCAGGTCATTTCCATTCAGTGGTTCATGTCACCAGGGGGCGCTGTGGATCCATGCAGCAGTGAGCAGGTTTGACTCAGATTCAAACTGGTGCTGCACTCTGATCTCAGAATCAACCCTTAAGGAATTCGTATCGGGCTAATTGGGGAGTGAGCCATCGAATGGAAGACCTCTCTTTCTCTGCCTCTCTTCTCTCTGTGTAACTCTGACTTTCAAATAAATAAATAAATCTTTAAAAAAACGTGTTGTATAAAAAATTAAAAAAAAAAAACTGTTGCTAGTTATAGCGTTCAGGGCACAAGTTCTATGGTGCAAGGGAGAAGCCATAGCAGGTGCTTCCTCCCCAGGGACCCAGGCAGCACTCGCAGCCTCCCTAACCTCACTGATAACTCAAAGCACCCTGGCCGTGGACTCAGAATTGGCTGCTGGTGGGGACGGAGGAGGAGGGGTATCTTAGGGAGTAAGACCCTGGCTGCTCCTCTCCCTCTACTTTGACCTCGCTGAATCTCCCCTTTTAGTCCCTATAAAGTGGGTGGAGCCACCTGCTGTCCCACTGAGGAGCAAAGAGAAGGTTGGAGCCTGGATGAGGAGGGGGCTGCCCCTAGGAGGGGTCACTGTGACCTTGGGTTGGGGGGCTGGTGTAGATGTGCAGGGGTTGGACTGGGGGTTCTCAGCCTGGTATTCAGACACTGCTTCCTGGGCCTGATGCAGGATGCTCTGGGGCCAGCAGCTGGGCCTTCCACGGGCCCCTGAGCAGCATTAGTACAGGATCAGCCTCAGCCTTCCTCTTTGCAAAAGCACACCCCGCCATGGTGACTGCACACGGGTCCCAGTGGGGCGTGGTTGATCAGAGCAAGAGGAGAGATTTGCATGAAGGCCTTCTCATGTTCCTCTGGGCCAGGGTGGGGATAAGAGCCTTGCAGAGTGTCAGCCTCGGTTGAGCCCTGGGGAGTCTGCACCATGGCCTGCACCCCGCTCCTCCTCCTCCTCACCCTCCTCCAGAGCACAGGTCAGGAGGGGCCTCACATTGAGACCCCCGGGTCACCTAACTCTCCCACCTCCTGGGAGCAATGCCCCCTCCCCGTGCTTCCTCCAGGGTAACGGTGTCTGTACTTTCAGGGTCCCTGTCCCAGCCTGTGCTGACTCAGTCGCCCTCTGCGTCTGCCGCCCTGGGAGCCTCGGCCAAGCTCACCTGCACTCTGAGCTCTGAGCACAGTGACTACACCATTGACTGGTAGCAGCAGCACCCAAGGAAGGCCCCTTGGTACCTGATGTATCTTGAGAGTGATGGAAACCATGAACGGGGACCGGGGTCCCTGATGGCTTCTCGGGCTCCAGCTCTGAGGCTGACCGCTACTTGATCATCTCCAGCATCCAGGCTGAGGATGAAGCTGACTACATCTGTGGTGTAGTTTCTCTCATTGATGGTTCGCATAGTTAAACACAGTGACCCAGATGAGCGGGGAAGTGGGACACAAACTTGTTTCTCTGTTACCAAGTCTTCAGAATGGTTCTTGAAACATTGTATGGTCTCCTCATCCCTCAAACACTTTGCCTTTGTGCACAATGCTCCCAGGAGTGAACCAGATGCATTGTACTCCCCCATGGTCCTGCTCTGGGATCCCTGGGAACCACATGCTGGGCCCAATTCCCACAGAGGGTACCCATCTGCAGCCATGGTGCAAAAATAACAGAACGCTTCTCGCCCCCTGTAGGTCGGCTGAGGTATCACACCATTGTGGGGGGTGTAAAGGACCTGACCTGACTCTGCCTCCTCCATGTTTATTAGACTGACCACTCCTGCAAAATTCCTGTGGCGGCCTCACCTGCTGCTCCCTGGCAGAGTGCTCAGTCATCTCACTCCTCACTCTGAGAGCTCTGGTGACTTCTCCCACCACCTGCAATGTAGCTTCAACCAGATCCTCCTGGGACAACACACACTGCTGAGTGCTGGTTGTGCCTGGTTCTACACACACTGCACAACAGCCTGAGTACAGCTGGGGACAGCATTGAAATATTCAAAAGTGGTAATGTAGTATTCTATGTTTTTACAACAATAAAAACCAAAGTATAAAAATAAACGTTTGCAATTCTCAGGGTGGTGGTCAGTGGTGTGTGTTGGGTTCTAAGTGGTGATGGACAGTGATGGGGCTGGGAGATCAGAATGACTTAGAGAGGAATGTCCTGTCCCTTAGTTCCGTATCCTCCTTGCCTGTAGCATCTGCTTCTGCCTTTGTCCCAGCACAGGAGGGACAGGTAAGGAAGGAACTGGGATTCCCAGAGAAACCCTGTGTGAGATATTTGAGAGATTTATTTCATCTTGTTGGAGATAGAATTTATTTATTTATTTATTTATTTGACAGGCAGAGTGGACAGTGAGAGAGAGAGACAGAGAGAAAGGTCTTCCTTTTGCCGTTGGTTCACCCTCCAATGGCTGCCGCGGCCGGTGCGCTGTGGCCCTCTCACTGTGCCGATCCGATGGCAGGAGCCAGGTACTTCTCCTGGTCTCCCATGGGGTGCAGGGCCCAAGTACTTGGGCCATCCTCCACTGCACTCCCTGGCCACAGCAGAGAGCTGGCCTCGAAGAGGGGCAACCGGGACAGAATCCGGTGCCCCGACCAGGACTAGAACCCGGTGTGCGGGGGCCACAAGGCGGAGGATTAGCCAAGTGATCTGTGGCGCCGGCCGGAGATAGAATTTAAGGGAGTTTTTCAAGCAGGAAGTATCCTTATCAGATGCATGTATTTGAACTATTACTCAGAGCATGGTTTAAGGAATGAAGGATCATGGGGTTCACAGTAGTAAAATCTCCCCAGGAGGCTTCCTAGCCCTGGTGAACTGTGATGGACACCGGCACCAGGATTAGGTCAGAGGGTGGCCAAGCTGGCGAGGCTCTGGACAGAGCCTGGGGGAGGGTGGTGTCTGGGTCTCCTGGGAGACAAGCAGCTCCCAGTAGTCAGGAGTGGGAACCAGGCTCCCAGGGTGAGTGTGGTCAGGGCTCAGCCAGGAGGACCTGTCTCCAGGACTCTGTTTCCTGAGTGTTTCCCCCGCTGTGCTCCAAGCTCCCAGAGAGCAGGGAGCTTCTCTCCTGTGGTTGTTCCTGCTGCATCCACAGAGCCCAGACACTGCCCGGCTCAGGGGAAAAACCAGCATCCCAGGTCACTGAATGTGTGAATTCAAATAAATTGGAATCCCAGTTCCAACAACAGATCTAAGGCCTGTAATAACCCTTTCTATTGGACATTATGCTTTGGGATTCTGGATTCACTGAAGAGCAGATTTTGAATCATAAATCTGTTGCTAAACTGAGAACAATAGAGAAGAAATACACTCTGCCAGGGGAAGGGGCCCAGTAGGCTGGGCTGAATTCGTGGGTCCCTGTGAATTGAGACAGAAACCAGGGAGCTGCAGAAACCAGCTGGGCTCTAGGGCTTCCTGACCATGGGGAGGATTGTACCCTTCTGCCAGCAGGGGGCGCAGTGTGACAAACTTCGGATTCCTCCACAGCTGCTCATCCGGGACAATTCATGCAAAGGTGCCAGGCTTGGGGGTTGGCAAAGGTTTTCACTGATGGGAACTCAGCATCTGTGTCCCCTCAGGCCCAGCAGAGTGCCTTAGCAAAGGTAATTTGTCTCATGTCGCAGGTGCTTCCTCTCAAGGCCCCAAGGAATGAAGCAAACATTGATTCTACTGTGTCTGCATTAGGAGCAGACCCAGCACCAGGGCTCAGGGACGGCAGGGCAGGTACTGGGCAGGACCTCATTTGCAATAAAATTGTCCCCATCACACACGAGTTTCAATGATTTTAGTACCCCATGTCCATGAAGGCCCCCACGAGCACATTTTAGATCCGTACCTCATTCCATGCCCACAGGAGGACAGCACGTCCCATTCCCAGTGGGATGCAGAGTTTCCCTTCCATCCACCTCATTCCTGCCACCTCGCTCTCCAGAATAGAAACACCGGCTCTCACGGAAGAGTTTATGTAAGATCTCTAGGGGGACAGCAGTGATGTGCAGCAGGTGCACACACCATAGCTTCAGCCTACATCAACTCCATTTTCCCACATTTGCCAGGAGATCCAGTCGTGCACATTCTAATCCCATATTGTTTTCAGATTCACTGGATCAGTGCCTCAACAGTCTACCACCATGAAACTGAGTACTTTATTTAATCAATGGGTGTTGACTATGCAGGCATGGAGAGAGAGAAAGGATTAGAAGGCCCTTTTAGTGAGATACTAGCAGAGAACTTTCCAGGTTTGGAGAAGGACAGAGACATCCTAGTACAGGAAGCTCATAGAACCCCCAATAAACATGACCAAAAGAGATCCTCACCATGACACGTGGTAATTAAACTTACCACAGTGAAACATAAAGAAAAGATCCTAAAATGTGCAAGAGAGAAACGTCAGATTACTCTCAGAGGATCTCCAATCAGACTCACAGCAGACTTCTCATCAGAAACACTACAGTCTAGGAGGGAATGGAGAGACATAGCACAGGTGCTAAGAGAGAAAAATTGCCAGCCCAGAATATTATATCCTGCTAAGCTCTCATTTGTGAATGAAGGTGAAATAAAGACCTTTCATGGCAAACAGAAATTGAAAGACTTTGTGGCCACTCGTCCGGCCCTGCAAAAGATGCTTAAAGATGTGCTACACTCAGAAACACAGAAACACGGCCATCAATATGAAAGAAGGGAAAGGAAGAACACCTACCAGTAAAAGAGCATGGGAAGCTCAAAGCATATACTAGAAAATATCTCCGTGAAAATGGCAGGGCAAAGTCACTATGTATCAATAGTCACATTAAACATTAATGGTCTTAACTTTTCAGTTAAAAGACACCGATTGGCTGATTGGCTCAAGGAACACAACCCAACTATTTGTTGCCTACAAGAAACACATCTCTCTAACAAAGAGGCATGCAGACTGAAAGTGAAAGGTTGGAAAAAGATATTCCATGCCAACAGAAACCAAAAAAAAGCAGGTGTAGCCATATTAATATCAGATAAAATAAACTTTAATACAAAAACTGTTAAGAGAGACAAAGAGGGACACTATAAAATGATTAAGGGTTCAATTCAACAGGAAGATGTAACTATTATAAATGTATATGCACCTAATTACAGGGCACCGGGCTATTTAAAAGATATGTTAAGGGACTTAAAGGGAGATTTAGATTCCAATACAATAGTACTGGGGGAAGTTTTAGCCAGAGCCATCAGACAAGAAAAAGAAATTAAAGGAATACAAATTGAGAAGGAAGAAGTCAAACTATCCCTCTTTGCAGATGATATGATTCTTTACTTAGAGGATCCAAAGAACTCTATTAAGAGACTATTGGTACTCATAGAAGTTTGGCAGAGTGGCAGGATATAAAATCAATGCACAAAAATCAACAGCCTTTGTGTACACAAGCAATGCCACGGCTGAGAAAGAACTGCTAAGATCAATCCCATTCACAATAGCTACAAAAACAATCAAATACCTTGGAATAAACTTAACCAAGGACGTTAAAGATCTCTACAATGAGAATTACAAAATCTTAAAGAAAGAAATAGAAGAGGATACCAACAAATGGAAAAATCTTCCATGCTCATGAATTGGAAGAATCAACATCATCAAAATGTCCATTTTCCCAAAAGCGATTTATAGATTCAATGCAATTCCAATCAGGATACCAAAGACATTCTTCGCAGATCTAGAAAAAATGATGCTGAAATTCATATGGAGGCACAAGAGACCTCGAATAGCTAAAGCAATCTTGTACAACAAAAACAAAGCCGGAGGCATCTCAATACCAGACTTCAGGACCTACTACAGGGCAGTTGTAATCAAAACAGCATGGTACTGGTACAGAAACAGATGGATAGACCAATGGAAGAGAATTGAAACACCAGAAATCAACCCAAACATCTACAGCCAACTTATATATATTTTTTTATCTTTTATTTAATGAATATAAATTTCCAAAGTACGACTCATGGGTTACAATGGCTTTCCCCCCCATACCGTCCCTCCCACCACCACCCTCCCCTTTCCCACTCCCTCTCCCCTTCCATTCACATCAAGATTCATTTTCGATTATCTTAATATACAGATCAGCTTAGTATACATTAAGTAAGGATTTCAACAGTTTGTTCCCACACAGAAACATAAAGTGAAAAATAATAGATGATTTTTTTTAAATGATGATGAAATCAGATCAGACCTATTGTCATGTTTAATCCCAGTGAGAGTCAAGTTGGGAATTGATAATTTCTTTTCTTTTTTTTTTTACAGAAGATCAGTTTAGTGTACATTAAGTAAAGATTTCAATCGTTTGCACCCCCATAGAAACACAAAGTGAAATATACTGTTTGAGTACTCGTTACAGCATTAAGCCTCAGTGTACAGCACATTAAGGACAGAGATCCTACATGAGGAGTAAGTGCACAGTGACTCCTGTTGTTGACTTTACAAATTGACACTCCTGTTTATGGCATCAGTAATCTCCCTATGCACCAGTCATGAGTTTCCAAGGCTATGGAAGCCCCTTGAGTTCTCCGACTCTTATCTTGTTTAGACAAGGTCATAGTCAAAGTGGAGGTTCTCTCCTCCCTTCAGAGAAAGGCACCTCCCTCTTTGAAGACCTGTTCTTTCCACTGGGATCTCACTCACAGAGATCTTTTTGCCGGAGTGTCTTGGCTTTCCATGCCTGAAATACTCTCATGGGCTTTTCAGCCAGATCCGAGTGCCTTTAGGGCTGATTCTGAGGCCAGAGTGCTATTTAGGACATCCGCCATTCTATGAGTCTGCTGAGTATCTCACTTCCCATGTTGGATCACTCTCCCCTTTATTTATTCTATCGGTTAGTGTTAGCAGATACTAGACTTGTTTATGTGCTCCCTTTGACTCTTAGTCCTTTCATTATGATCAATTGTGAACTGAAATTGATCACTTGGAATAGTGAGATGGCATTGGCACATGCCACCTTGATGGGATTGAATTGGAATCCCCTGGTATGTTTCCAACTCTACCACTTGGGGCAAGTCAGCCCGAGCATGCTCCAAATTATACATCTCTTCCCTCTCTTATTCCCACTTTTATGTTTAACAGGGATCACATTTCAGTTAATTTTCAACACTTAAGAATAACTGTGTATTAATTACAGAATTAAACCAGTCATATTAAGTAGAACAGACAAAAAAAAAATACTATGAGGGATAATGTATTAAGTTGTCCATTAGCAGTCAGGGCTATGCTGATCAAGTCACCATTTCTCATAGTGTCCATTTCACTTCAGGAGGTTTCCTTTTTGGTGTTCAGTCAGTTGTCACCGATCAGGGAGAACATATGGTATTTGTCCCTTTGGGACTGGCTTACTTCACTCAGCATGATGTGTTCCAGATTCCTCCATTTTGTTGCAAATGACTGGATTTCGTTGTTTCTTACTGCGGTATAGTATTCTAAAGAATACATATCCCATAATTTCTTTATCCAGTCTACCGTTGATGGGCATTTAGGTTGGTTCCAGGTCTTGGCTATTGTGAATTGTGCTGCAATAAACATTAGGGTGCAGACCGCTTTTTTCTTTATCAATTTAAACTCCTTTGGGTAAATTCCAAGGAGTGGGATGGCTGGGTCGAACGGTAGGGTTATCTTCAGGTTTCTGAGGAATCTCCAGACTGATTTCCATAGTGGCTTGACCAGTTTGCATTCCCACCAACAGTGGGTTAGTGTCCCTTTTTCCCCACATCCTCGCCAGCATCTGTTGTTGGTAGATTTCTGTATGTGAGCCATTCTAACCGGGGTGAGGTGAAACCTCATTGTGGTTTTGATTTGCATTTCCCTGATTGCTAGTGACCTTGAACATTTTTTCATGTGCCTGTTGGCCATTTGGATTTCCTCTTTTGAAAAATGTCTATTGAAGTCCTTGGCCCATCTCTTAAGTGGGTTGTTGGTTTTGTTTTTGTGGAGTTTCTTGATCTCTTTGTAGATTCTGGTTATTAACCCTTTATCTGTTGCATAGTTTGCAAATATTTTTTCCCATGCTGTCGGTTGTCTCTTCACTCTCCTGACTGTTTCTTTTGCAGTACAGAAACTTCTCAATTTGATGCAATCCCAATAGTTGATTTTGGCTTTGACTGCCTGTGCCTCCCGGGTCTTTTCCAGAAACTCTTTGCCTGTGCCAATATCTTGAAGGGTTTCTCCAATGTTCTCTAATAACTTAATGGTGTCAGGACGTAGATTTAGGTCTTTAATCCACGTTGAGTGGATTTTTGTGTAAGATGTAAGGTAGGGGTCTTGCTTCATGCTTCTGCACGTGGAAATCCCGTTTTCCCAGCACCATTTATTGAATAGACTGTCCTTGCTCCAGGAATTAGTTTTAGATCCTTGATCAAATATAAGTTGGCTGTAGATGTTTGGGTTGATTTCTGGTGTTTCAATTCTGTTCCATTGGTCTATCCATCTGTTTCTGTACCAGTACCATGCTGTTTTGATTACAACTGCCCTGTAGTAGGTCCTGAAGTCTGGTATTGTGATGCCTCCGGCTTTGTTTTTGTTGTACAAGATTGCTTTAGCTATTCGAGGTCTCTTGTGTCTCCATATGAATTTCAGCATCATTTTTTCTAGATCTGAGAAGAATCTCTTTGGTATCTTGATTGGGATTGCATTGAATCTATAAATTGCTTTTGGGAGAATGGACATTTTGATGATGTTGATTCTTCCAATCCATGAGCATGGAAGATTTTTCCATTTTTTGGTATCCTCTTCTATTTCTTTCTTTAAGGTTTTGTAATTTTCATCGTAGAGATCTTTAACGTCCTTGGTTAAGTTTATTCCAAGGTATTTGATTGTTTTTGTAGCTATTGTGAATGGGATTGATCTTAGCAGTTCTTTCTCAGTCATGGCATTACTTGTGTATACAAAGGCTGTTGATTTTTGTGCATTGATTTTATATCCTGCCACTTTGCCAAACTCCTCTATGAGTTCCAATAGTCTCTTAGTAGAGTTCTTTGGATCCTCTAAGTAAAGAATCATATCGTCTGCAAAGAGGGATAGTTTGACTTCTTCCTTCTTGATTTGTATTCCTTTGATTTCTTTTTCTTGTCTGATGGCTCTGGCTAAAACTTCCAGAACTATGTTAAATAGCAGTGGTGAGAGTGGGCATCCCTGCCTGGTGCCAGATTTCAGTGGAAATGCTTCCAACTTTTCCCCATTCAATAGGATGCTGGCTGTGGGTTTTTTATAAATTGCTTTGATTATATTGAGGAATGTTCCTTCTATACCCAATTTGCTTAGAGTTTTCATCATGAAAGGGTGTTGCCTTTTATCGAATGCTTTCTCTGCATCAATTGAGATAATCATATGGTTTTTCTTCTGCAGTCTGTTAATGTGGTGAATCACATTGATTGATTTGCGAATGTTGAACCATCCCTGCATACCAGGGATGAATCCCACTTGGTCTGGGTGGATGATTTTCCTGATGTGTTGTTGTATTCTATTGGCCAGAATTTTATTGAGGATTTTTGCTTCTATGTTCATCAGGGATATTGGTCTGTAATTTTCTTTCAGTGCTGCATCTTTCTCTGGCTTAGGGATTAAGGTGATGCTGGCTTCATAGAAAGAATTTGGGAGGATTCCCTCTTCTTCGATTGTTCTGAATAGTTTGAGAAGAAATGGGATTAGTTCTTTAAATGTCTGGTAGAATTCAGCAGTGAATCCATCTGGTCCTGGGCTTTTCTTTGTTGGGAGGGCCTTTATTACTGTTTCAATTTCTGTTTCAGTTATGGGTCTATTTAGGTTTTCGATGTCTTCATGGTTCAATTTTGGTAGATTGCATGTGTCCAGGAATCTATCCATTTCTGATAGGTTTTCCTGTTTGCTGGCATACAGGTCCTTGTAGTAATTTCTGATGATTCTTTTTATTTCTGTGGTGTCTGTTGTTACGTTTCCTTTTTCATCTCTGATTTTATTGATTTGGGTCTTTTCTCTTCTTTTTTTAGTTAGTTGGGCCAATGGGGTGTCAATTTTGTTTATTTTTTCAAAAAACCAGCTTCTCGCTTGGCTGATTTTTTGTAGTGTTTTTTTGGATTCAATCCTGTTAATTTCTTCTCTGGTTTTAATTATTTCTCTTCTCCTACTAGATTTGGGTTTGGTTTGCTGCAGTTTTTCTAGGTCCTTGAGGTGCGCTGAAAGCTCATTTATTTGGTACCTTTCCAATTTCTTGATATAGGCACCTATTGCTATAAATTTGCCTCTCAATACTGCTTTTGCTGTATCCCATAAGTTTTGATATGTTGTGTTGTTGTCTTCATTTACTTCCAGAAAGTTTTTGATTTCTCTTTTGATTTCTTGAATGACCCAGTGTTCATTCAGGAGCATGTTGTTCAGTCTCCATGTGTTTGCATACTTTCTGGGGTTTCCTGAGTTGCTAATTTCCAGCTTCATCCCGCTGTGGTCTGAGAAGCTGCATGGTTTGATTCTAATTCTTTTAAATTTGCTGAGACTTGCTTTATGGCCTAGTATGTGATCAATCCTAGAGAAGGTTCCATGCGCTGCTGAGAAGAATGTGAAGTCTGTAGATGTAGGGTTGAAAGTTCTGTAGATATCTGTTAGATCCATTTGGGCAATAGTGTCAATTAAATCTGCTGTTTCCTTGTTGATCTTCTGTCCGGATGATCTGTCTATTTCTGAGAGTGGAGTATTGAAGTCCCCCAGTACTATTGTATTGGAATCTAAATCTCCCTTTAAATCCCTTAACATATCTTTTAAATAGACCGGTGCCCTGTAATTAGGTGCATATACATTTATAATAGTTACATCTTCCTGTTGAATTGAACTCTTAATCATTATATAGTGTCCCTCTTTGTCTCTCTTAACAGTTTTTGTATTAAAGTTTATTTTGTCTGATATTAATATGGCTACACCTGCTTTTTTTGGTTTCTGTTGGCATGGAATATCTTTTTCCAACCTTTCACTTTCAGTCTGCATGCCTCTTTGTTAGAGAGATGTGTTTCTTGTAGGCAACAAATAGTTGGGTTGTGTTCTGTGAGCCAGCCAGCCAAACGGTGTCTTTTAACTGAAGAATTCAGACCATTAATGTTCAATGTGACAATTGATACGTAGTGACTTTGCCCTGCCATTTTCCCGGAAATATTTTCTAGTATATGCTTTGAGCTTCCCATGCTCTTTTACTGGTAGGTGTTCTTCCTTTCCCTTCTTTCATATTGATGGCCGTGTTTCTGTGTTTCTGAGTGTAGCACATCTTTAAGTATCTTTTGCAGGGCCGGATGAGTGGCCACAAAGTCTTTCAATTTCTGTTTGCTATGAAAGGTCTTTATTTCACCTTCATTCACAAATGAGAGCTTAGCAGGATATAATATTCTGGGCTGGCAATTTTTCTCTCTTAGCACCTGTGCTATGTCTCGCCATTCCCTCCTAGCTTGTAGGGTTTCTGATGAGAAGTCAGCTGTGAGTCTGATTGGAGATCCTCTGAGAGTAATCTGACGTTTCTCTCTTGCACATTTTAGGATCTTTTCTTTATGTTTCACTGTGGTAAGTTTAATTACCACGTGTCATGGTGAGGATCTCTTTTGGTCATGTTTATTGGGGGTTCTATGAGCTTCCTGTACTAGGATGTCTCTGTCCTTCTCCAAACCTGGAAAGTTCTCTGCTAGTATCTCACTAAAAAGGCCTTCCAATCCTTTCTCTCTCTCCATGCCTTCAGGAACTCCTAGAACTCGAATGTTGGTTTTTTTAATAGTATCCTGTAGATTCCCAACAATATTTTTTAGGTTTCTAATTTCCTCTTCTTTTCTTTGGTTTGACTGTATGTTTTCCTGTGCTCTATCTTCTAAGTCCGATATTCTCTCTTCTGCTTCACCCATTCTGTTTTTAAGGCTTTCTAATGTGTTTGTCATTTGATCTATTGAGCTCTTCATTTCATTTTGATTTCTCTTGACTATTACACTTTCCTGTTCTACTAGTTTCTGAGTTTCATTTTGACTCTTCCTTAAAATTTCATTTTCACGAGAAAGATTTTCAATCTTGTCCATTAAGGATTTCTGTAGTTCAAGGATTTGCTTTTGAAAACTTCTAAATGTTCTTATCATAAATTTTTTGAAATCCGTATCTTGCATTTCTTCTATCTCATCATCTTCATACTCTTGGCTTGGGGTGTTTTGCTTATTTGGAGGCATCATAGTGTCATCGTTGATCTTGCTCCCTCTATTTCTGTGTTTGTTACTTGGCATAGTTAATTCTTCTTGCGTCACTGTGCGCTTTTTTTTTTCTTTTTTTTTTTTTTTTATACTGTGTCCGTGTTAAGTGGACTGCCTGCTGTTGGAGGAGCCTTGGAGGCTTGAGATGGGTGTGGCCTGAGAGCTCTGCCTGGTTCTTCCTGGTTAAGGGTGTGCAAAGGTGACACCCTCAGGTTATGCGTGGTAAATCTCTCTCTTTTTATTTATTTATTTATTTATTTTATTTATTCAGGGGGTAAGTAACACCGCAGGGCAGGGCTGTGAAGAATTGATGGTATTTAGCTTCCAGTCTTTGGCTCCTCTGGACTCCCACTGGGTTGCCTAGGCTACTGAATTGTAGTGACTCAGTTCCTTAACTCTCACCCATTGATATGTAAATCCAAAGAGGAGGCCTGCTCTTTGTCTCTTGGGAATTCTTCAAGCCTTGCAGCCTTGTAACCTTTGCAAGGTTAGGGGGAAGAGAAACCCCGAAGCTTTTTTTTTCCCTTCTTTCCGGTAGTGAGTTTGCTGCACTTTCCGGCCCCCCTCTAGATTCTGACCCCCGTTTCCCCACCCATGTCTCGGGTTATTGAGCTCACCTCCCCTTCCAGCGCCGATGTGTGGACTCGGAGCCCTGAGCGTCCCAAGTCTCCCTGCTGTTTTCTGTGTGGCATGCACTCCCCTTGGAGCACTGTCGCGCAGACCCTGGGGCTTCTGCGGCTGGGTCCCGCAACTTGGCTTCCGCGTGGTGGGCGACCTTGTTCTCCCAGTAGGTCCTCCAATTCACGCCTGCTCCATCCAGAAGGGTTTCCCCTGCAATTTTTTGTTTGGTTCTATTTTCTGCGGCTACCGTAACTCCCCTTTTACTTAACTAAATTTTCCCGGACTATCGGTGCGCGCACTCACTATTCCGCCATCTTGGCTCCGCCTCAACGTATATTTGATCAAGGATCTAAAACCAAGGACAGTCTATTCAATAAATGGTGCTGGGAAAACTGGATTTCCACGTGCAGAAGCATGAAGCAAGACCCCTACCTTACAGCTTACACAAAAATCCACTCAACGTGGATTAAAGACCTAAATCTACAACCTGACACCATCAAGTTATTAGAGAACATTGGAGAAACCCTTCAAGATATTGGCACAGGCAAAGAGTTTCTGGAAAAGACCCGGGAGGCACAGGCAGTCAAAGCCAAAATCAACTATTGGGATTGCATCAAATTGAGAAGTTTCTGTACTGCAAAAGAAACAGTCAGGAGAGTGAAGAGACAACCGACAGCATGGGAAAAAATATTTGCAAACTATGCAACAGATAAAGGGTTAATAACCAGAATCTACAAAGAGATCAAGAAACTCCACAAAAACAAAACCAACAACCCACTTAAGAGATGGGCCAAGGACTTCAATAGACATTTTTCAAAAGAGGAAATCCAAATGGCCAACAGGCACATGAAAAAATGTTCAAGGTCACTAGCAATCAGGGAAATGCAAATCAAAACCACAATGAGGTTTCACCTCACCCCGGTTAGAATGGCTCACATACAGAAATCTACCAACAACAGATGCTGGCGAGGATGTGGGGAAAAAGGGACACTAACCCACTGTTGGTGGGAATGCAAACTGGTCAAGCCACTATGGAAGTCAGTCTGGAGATTCCTCAGAAACCTGAAGATAACCCTACCGTTCGACCCAGCCATCCCACTCCTTGGAATTTACCCAAAGGAATTTAAATTGGCAAACAAAAAAGCGGTCTGCACCCTAATGTTTATTGCAGTTCAATTCACAATAGCCAAGACCTGGAACCAACCTAAATGCCCATCAACGGTAGACTGGATAAAGAAATTATGGGATATGTATTCTTTAGAATACTATACCGCAGTAAGAAACAACGAAATCCAGTCATTTGCAACAAAATGGAGGAATCTGGAACACATCATGCTGAGTGAAGTAAGCCAGTCCCAAAGGGACAAATACCATATGTTCTCCCTGATCGGTGACAACTGACTGAACACCAAAAAGGAAACCTCCTGAAGTGAAATGGACACTATGAGAAATGGTGACTTGATCAGCATAGCCCTGACTGTTAATGAACAACTTAATACATTATCCCTCTTAGTAGTTTTTTTGTCTGTTCTACTTAATATGACTGGTTTAATTCTGTAATTAATACACAGTTATTCTTAAGTGTTGAAATTTAACTGAAATGTGATCCCTGTTAAACATAAGAGTGGGAATAAGAGAGGGAAGAGATGTACAATTTGGGACATGCTCAAGCTGACTTGCCCCAAATGGTAGAGTTAGAAACATACCAGGGGACTCCAATTCAATCCCATCAAGGTGGCATGTACCAATGCCATCTCACTAGTCCTAGTGATCAATTTCAGTTCACAATTGATCATAATGAAAGGACTAAGAGTCAAAGGGAGCACATAAACAAGTCTAGTACCTGCTAATACTAACCGATAGAATAAATAAAGGGGAGAGTGATCCAACATGGGAAGCGAGATACTCAGCAGACTCATAGAATGGCAGATGTCCTAAACAGCACTCTGGCCTCAGAATCAGCCCTAAAGGCACTCGGATCTGGCTGAAAAGCCCATGAGAGTATTTCAGGCATGGAAAGCCAAGACACTCCGGCAAAAAACAAAACAAAACAAAAAAAAAAAAAAACAAAAAAAAAACAACCACCACCACCACCACCTCAATGAAAGATCTCTGTGAGTGAGATCCCAGTGGAAAGAACAGATCTTCAAAGAAGGAGGTACCTTTCTCTGAAGGGAGGAGAGAACCTCCACTTTGACTATGACCTTGTCTAAACAAGATAAGAGTCGGAGAACTCAAGGGGCTTCCATAGTCTTGGAAACTCATGACTGGTGCATAGGGAGATTACTGATGCCATAAACAGGAGTGTCAATTTGTAAAGTCAACAACAGGAGTCACTGTGCACTTACTCCTCATGTAGGATCTCTGTCCTTAATGTGCTGTACATTGAGACTTAATGCTATAACAAGTACTCAAACAGTATATTTCACTTTGTGTTTCTATGGGGGTGCAAACTGTTGAAATCTTTACTTAATGTATACTAAACTGATCTTCCAAAAAAAAAAAGAAATTATCAATTCCCAACTTGACTCTCACTGGGATTAAACATGATAATAGGTCTGATCTGATTTCATCATCATTTAAAAAATCATCTATTATTTTTCACTTTATGTTTCTGTGTGGGAGCAAACTGTTGAAATCTTTACTTAATGTATACTAAGCTGATCTTCTGTATATTAAGAGAATCGAAAATGACTCTTGATGTGAATGGAAGGGGAGAGGGAGTGGGAACGGGGAGGGTTGCCGGTGGGAGGGACGTTATGGGGGGAAGCCATTGTAATCCATAAGCCGTACTTTGGAAATTTATATTCATTAAATAAAAGTTAAAAAAAAAAGAATTCCAGAAGACTTAGCCAAGAGTCTGAGTCCAGCCTTCAGCCGTCCATGGGACTTGATATAACTCTGGGTGTTTCTGAACACAGGATCCATGCTGTGCCCGTGAAGCAATGCTGTCAGGAAGGAGGACTCTGAACGTTGTTATTCTGAGTGTTCTCATGCCATGTTGCCTGTGGTCAGCCTTGTATTCCTATATATTCCTCTACTGCCTTCTAAGAAAGTATTGGGCACTTGTCTTATTCTAGCAGAAATGGACAATTCCTATATGATTTTTCAATCTTGGAAATGTACTGGTAAAGTTACTTGGTCTCTCAAACAGCTATTGTCAAGTAATTAATGTAGGTTTTGGACAACAGTAGGTATATACTCATCAGACAGTAGGTCATGTTATGAGGAATGGGCACATCACCAGTTGTGAACATTTTCATAGATCTTTTGTCCATGAAGGTCGAGACACTGTTGATCCAAGCCCTCCATAGCCAGCTCTGAGGTTGAGCAGCTGTCTGCACCCACCTGCTCTCTCACTACATCATACAGCTGTCCCTGGAGCCCACTGGGTCCACCCCCAAGAACCTGGTACCCCCAAGACACTAAGTACAAAAGGCAGTGTTTTGTGTGTCTAATGCTATGCCACTGTCAGTACCCAGAAAGCACAGTGGTCAGTGACCCCCATAGGTCCAACACTGATGCTTCATGCTCTCACATGAGGATTTCCGTCTTTTCAAAACATCGACACCTTCAACTCAACCCAAATCTTCAGTTTTCTTCTGTTATCAGATACCGGACATACAGTGGCTCAGCCTTGGCTTTTGCAGTCACTTGCAGAATTAACTGGTGAATGGAAGATCCATCTCTCTCCCCCTTCCTCCCTCCCTCCCTCTTTCTCCCTAACTCAAACTTTCAAATAAATAAATAGATCTTTGAAAATGGTACACATATGGAATTCCAGCATCTCAACCAGGGGGCCTGGGATCAAGTCCTGCTCTGCCCCTGACCCAGCTTCCTGCACATGGCCTGGGGGCCGCAGGTGCTGCCCAAACACTTGGGTTCCTGTCACTCATGTTGAAGCCCTGAGTGTAGCTGTGGGCTCCTGGCTTCAGCCTGGCTCAGCCCTGTTTTGGATATTTGGAGTGAACCACAGATCAGAGGATCTCTCTCTCTCTCTCTCTCCTCTCTCTCTCTCTCTCTCTTTCTCTCTCTCTCCTCCCTTGCTCTCGCTCTCACTACTCTCTCTCCCTCCTTCCATTGCACTTTGCAATAAATAATTAAATACCTGCTGACAACTTACTTTGTGCCCTATGTGTAGGTCAGATACAGGGAGTTAGAAGCACAGTAACTACACAGATTATCAGGTCCCAGCTTCTACAATCAGGCTGTGAGTGTGTGAATGGGCACAGTGACTGGTGAGCTGCAGAATTTCTGTGGTCCTCAGGTCTCTGGGTCATGGGGAAGTGTATGCACTGTCACCAGTAGGGGGCGCTGTGAGACTGTCCTGTGTTACCTGTGCTCACTCCTGGGGATGCAGCAGCTGTTCCCTTGAAACTTGGTAGAGTGTCCTGAGCAAGAACCTTTGTGTTGTCTCACAGGTGCTTCCTCTCCCTCAAGGCATCCCCAGGGAGGGCAACAAACCCTCATCCTCCTCAGTCTGCAGTGGGAGCTGAGCCCCAGCACCAGGGCTCAGGGAGGGGCGGGGCAGGCACTGGGCGGGGCCTCACTTGCATGTGCAGCCCTCCTCTGGCACAGGCTGGGGAAGAAAAGGAGGCCTGGGGCAGCACAGCCCACTGTGGGCATCAGGGGCTGTGACCACCATGGCCTGGGCTCCTCTGCTCCTGCTGCTCCTCTCCCACTGCACAGGTAGGGATGGCCCTGGGGACCAGGTCCCAGCCTGGCTCAGACCCCTTGCTCAGAGCCCTGAGGGACGTGAGCCTGACCTCTGCCCCCTCCCCATGTGTCTGTGTCTGCAGGTTCCCTCTCCCAGCCTGTGCTGACTCAGCCGCCCTCCCTGTCTGCGTCTGGACACAACGGCCAGACTCAGCTGCACCCTGAGCACTGGCTACAGTGTTGGCAGCTTTGGTGTACTTTGGCTCCAGCAGGTGCCAGGGAGGCCTCCCAGGTATCTGCTAGCCTACCACACAGATGAAGAGAAACACCAGGGCTCTGGGGTCCCCAGCCGCTTCTCTGGATCCAAGGACACATCAGAGAATTCGTTTGTCCTGAGCATCTCTGGGCTGCAGCCCGAGGACGAGGCCGACTATTACTGTGCTACAGCTCACAGTAGCGAGGGCAGCGCTACTTCCTCACAGTGCTGCAGACGACGAGGAAGTGAGACAGAAACCCTGCACCACAGACCTCGGCTCTGGGGCTCTTTACAGAGATCAGAGTCTGTGGAGACCCCTGAGGACACACTTCTCTGTAGAGCAGGCTCTGCTCAGGCAGGTGGAAAGGGACACACCCAGGTTATACCTACTGTGAGGCACACAGGGAAAGTCATCACAGTATGGACCTTTGTCAGGAAAGAGACCCACGTGATCAGTGCATTGGGAATATCAGGTCTCGTGCACCTATGTGGCCAGCAGGGTGCGCTGCAGCATTAAGGCCTGCAGGGAGGAAGGACTCTGATTTCCGAATTGTGAACAGAGGACATGATGACGTCATACAAGCAGAAAGGGAATGTTAGTTGAGCACCTTTCATGAAGAGAAGAGAAAAACTTCTGGTTTACGAATGGATGTTGTCTGGATTAAGTAGGCTGTATCCTGTTTCTCCAAACAACTAAAGAAGGCTCTGTCCCCACCTTACCTTCACTCCAAAAAGCTTTGTACAGAACATGCGTGGGTGACATCACACCTGCAGTTCCTGGGCTGATCTCACAGGTGCATGAGCACACAGGGCACCACTGGACTCACACCTCCTTCCTGTGGATGACAGTCATAATGGAAATTGAATTTGACAAATATTTTCATACGCAAAGCTGTAGTCTGATAGGTACAGCCTACATAGCACCCACTGAGACCCCTAACTGCAGGTCCCATGGCAGTTGGGTGGACAGAGACATGTGGCAGGACCTCAGCCCTGGAAGAGCATGGGACTTGGCACTGTCCCCTGAGAGTCCAGGGAGGGCCCCATGATGATCCTGGCCAGGGGCTCTGTCCAGGGCTCACTGTCCCAGCTGCTGTCCTCCTAGAGCCCCTGGGCTTGCCCATCACAGGATTCGCTGGGGGCCTCCTCCCAGCACCAGCTCTCAGGGGCAGGTCCACAATTAGGTGAGAAAGAGCTCACACAGCCAAGTGCAGAGGAGCAGGTTTGCAAGAAGGGCCCGGCTCTCCCCAGGAGAGGAGGAAACTCAGGAGAGGTGGGCCTTTGAGCCTCCTCTAGGGGGTGGCAGGGAGCAGCACTCACAGGTGCATCCCCACAGCCCCCTCCTCCTCTCACCTGCTCCCCATTCTCTTCTCTCCAGAGCTCAGCTGGTGCAGACTCAGAGCTGCTGGAGAAACCTGCACAGCCCAGGGCCTCCCTGGAGGCAGTGTCCCCAAACTCATCACTGCTGGCTCCTACACTGCAGGAGAGTGTGTGTCCACGTGTCCAGGGTGGGATATGAGAGCCACAGGCCTCAAGCTTCAGAAGGGGAAATATCGCCTCCCAGTGCAACAGGAAGGAGGAGAATGAGGAGTCAGAAGTGGCCCCAAGCCTCTGCGCTCCACTCTCCCAACACCACTCTGTGTGCAAATCACTCTGGAATGGATGCCTGGGATTGACAATGTTGATTTTTGAGGGGTTTTTCTCTATTTCCACTATTTCTCTGTTTCTTCCAAGAAAGAGACCCTAGTATGAGGATCAGGTCCTGTGGGTTTGTGAGAGGCCCCAGGCTGTCCTAGGGATATGGGAGAGAGAGGCTCTCCTGGAGACCTTCAGGGAGGTGGCAGCTCTGTCTTCCCCTGGGCTCCCCGGGCCTCCCCAGCACAGGGTGACTGCACAGAGCCCTGTCTCGCTGCTACACACAAGGACAGGGCTGAGCTGTGAGTGAGCACTGTGTGTGCTCTTGAGGATGATTAAAAATAAGGGCCTGGGTTAACATGATGGAGCCTGCGTTACTACCAAACACGTATGTGGTGGCCACCCCTGGGGATGTGGCTGTGACTGCAGAATCTCTCATCTGGGACACACACACTGCTGGCTGGTGTAACTGCTAAGGAAGCCTTCATTTTCCGTGTCTTTCATTTTCTATTTCGCTGGGACTGGTGGATGCAGAGGGTCCCCGTTCTGGCCCTGGGAGGCTGCTCAGCCAGGTCCTCAGAGCCTCACTCTGCCCTCTTCCCCTTTTCTGTCTGCTTTTGGGTTCTGCCCTGCACCTGCCCTGACGTCTCATGATGTGTCACAGGGATCACTGAATCTCTCTGTAGATCCAGGTCCATCAGTCACTGTTTATCGAGTGCAATACTTTCTGGGAATTTGCTGGAGGAACTCACAGGTTTGTGAGACTCATCACAGGGAACCTGCATCTAGAAATTTAGAATCAGAGCAGCTCAGAGTCCTCCTTACTAACATCATAGCGGAGAGGACAGATCATTGCTTTGAGGTGTTGGTTCCCTCTGGGTTCATATACCTTTGCCATGTGTCACCAAGCAGGGGAGAGTCAATGTCTTTGGTATTTGTTAGATTTATTTATCTATTTAATTGAAAGAGTGAGAGAGAGGGAAATCAGAGAGAGACATAGAATATCTTCCATGTGCTGGTTCAATCCCCAAATGGCCACAACAACTGCAGGAGCCCAGACTCCATCCGTGTCTCCTACATGGGAAGCAAAGCAGGGGCATAAATTGCTGGGACATCTTCTGCCACTTCCCAGGCACATGGGCAGGAAGCTGGATTGGAATTGCTACAGTCAGTACTCGAACCCGCACCCTTTGGAATGTTGTCGTCACAGACGGTGGCTTAACCTGCTGTGCTACTCTGGCAGCCCTCACACACAGTGGTTTAACCCTCTGGACCACAATGTAGCCTGCCGTGATGTCTTTTAAAATTTATTTACTTACTTAAAAGGCAACGTGACAGAGAAGATGACTGAGGGTTTTTCCACCCACTGATTCTTTTCCCAAATGCCCACATTAGCAGAGCTGGGCCATGCTGAAGATGGGGACCAGAAACTCCATCTGGAGCTCCTGCATGACTGGCCAGGAACCAAGTGCCCCAGGAGCCATCATCCTCTGCCTTGCTGTGTGCAGAGAGCAGGAAGCTGGAACAGAAGGGGGAGCCAGGACTCTACCCCAGCCAATTCAATGGGTTATGGGCATCCAAGTGGTGTTTAAAACAATGCTCCCTAGCCCTTGTGGAGGACTTTACAATACCTTTTATACAGATGCTGGCATAGTTTCCTCGGTAAATGAATGAAAATTTTCCCATCATACATCAGTTTCAATGACTTTAGTACCCCATGGCCATGAAGGCCCCCACGGGCACATTTTAGTTCTGTACCTCATCCCAGACCCACAGGAGGACAGCACGTCCCGTTGCCAGTGGGCTGCAGAGTTTCCCTTCCATCTACCTCATTCCTGCCACCTCGCTCTCCAGAATCGAAACACTGGCTCTCACGGAAGAGTTTGTGTAAGATCTCTAGGGGAACAGCAGTGATGTGAGCAGGTGCACACACCACAGTTTCCAGTCTACATCAACTCCGTTTTCCCACATTTGCCAGGGGACCCAGTCGTGTACATTCTCCCCCATATTGTTTTCAAGTTCATTGGATCAGAGACTCAACAGTCTTCCACCATGGAACTGAGTACTTTATTTAATCAAAGGGTTTTGACCACATGGATTATCAGGTCCAAGCTTCTACATCAGGCCGTGGGTGGGTGAATGGACACAGTGACTGGAGAGCTGCAGAATTTCTGTGGTCCTCAGGTCTCTGGGTCATGGGGAAGTGTATGCATCACCACCAGCAGGGGGCGCTGTGGGACTGCCGTGTGCACCCTGTGCTCACTGATGGGGATGCAGCCCCTGTGCCCTCTGTGACGTGACAGAGTCCCCTGAGCAAGGAGCGTTGTCTTGTCTCAGAGGTGCTTCTTCTCCTCCAAGGCGTCACCAAGGATGATAACAAACTCTCATCCTCCTCAGTCTGCAGTGGGAGCAGAGCCCAGCACCAGAGCTCAGGCAGGGGCTCTTCCTTCTGTTGGTTCACTCCCCATATGGCAGTAGTCAGGAGTGGGAACCAGGCCCCACGGGGAGCGTGGTCAGGGCTCAGCCAGGAGGACCTGTGTCCAGGACTCTGTTTCCTGAGTGTTTCCCCCGCTGTGCTCCAAGCTCCTAGAGAGCAGGGAGCTTCTCTCCTGTGGTTGTTCCTGCTGCATCCACAGAGCCCAGACACTGCCCGGCTCAGGGGAAAAACCAACAGCCCAGGTCACTGAACGTGTGAATTCAAATAAATTGGAATCCCAGTTCCCACACAGAACTAAAGCCAGATAGTGATCCCTTCTATTGCACATTGTGAGTCTGGGATTCTGAATGACTGAGGAGCAGATTTTGAGTCATAAATCTGTTGCTAGCACTGAGAACAAAAGAGGAGCATAGATTCAGCCAATGGGAAGCAGACCACTAGGCTGTATTAAGCAGGAAGTCAGGAATTTAGCATCTGTGTGTGTGAGATGGACCCGAACAGCAGCATCTATGTGGAATATCCAGAAACCCAGCATCTTGCACTGCAAAATCCTGCTCACACCCCGGTAAGAGTCCAGGTGTTCCCAGTCTTGCCCACAGGGAAAGCTCTTAGGAGAATTCTCTCTTCAGGTCCAAATGGGTTCCCTGACCTGAATACATGGGCAGTAAAACCTTCACGGACTCCCTTAGAGAAACCCCTCTACTCTGCCTGGTGCCAGCAAATCTGGGGAGGAATTTGCTAATTTTCACCCAACAAACCCTTCCCCCAGGACTCTCCATCATTTGTCCTAGAGGAGAGGGGGAGGTGGGTACACAGACTCCCTTAAAAACCAGGAATTAAACAGACTGTGTGCTCAGCTCTCTGCTCTCTGCTGAGCCACCCGCCTGGCCTGCCCAGGTGAATTCTCGCCATATAACCTCGCTCTCCCCCAGTCTGAGTGACTGGGGACTCACTGTCTGTCCCGTCCATTCTGAAATACACCCTATCCCCAATAAAACCTTATCACTTCACTCTCTGTCTCATGGTAGAATTCTTTCTTGCATGAAGACAAGAACCCCACGGTTCCACAGCCTTTTCTCTGGTGACATTTCTGGTGACCACAGAGGTCCCCACGCACAAAGGATCCACCAAGAAATCCAGGAGGAAATTCACAGAGGGGTCAGAAAGGGATTGAAAGAAAACTCCATCCAGATCTGTGTACCCACCCTCAGGGATTTCATGGGTTCATGAGAAAGGAGACAGAAAGTGCAGAGATGCAAAAACCAGCTGGCTCTAGGGCTTCCTGACCACGGGAAGTTTTGTGACTTTCCGCCACCAGGGGGCGCTGTGGGAGTAACTTCGGATTCCTACACAGCTGCTCCTTCCTTCACCACCATTCATGCAAAGGTGCCCTGATTTGGGGGTTGGGCAACGTCCTCACTGATGGGGCCTCAGCATCTGTGTCCCCTCAGGCCTGGCAGAGTCCCTGGGCAAAGGTCCTTTGTCTTATGTCGCAGGTGCTTCCTCTCAAGGCCCCCAGGGAGTGACAAAAACATTGGTTCTACTCTGCACTAGGAGCAGAGCCAGGCACCAGGGCTCAGGGAGGGGCGGGGCAGGCACTGGGTGGGGCCTCATTTGCATGAGCAGCCCCTCCTCTGGCACAGGCTGGGGAAGAAAAGGAGGCCTGGGGCAGCGCAGCCCACTGTGGGCGTCAGGGCTGTGACCACCATGGCCTGGGCTCCTCTGCTCCTGCTGCTCCTCTCTCACTGCACAGGTAGGGACGGCCCTGGGGACCAGGTCCCAGCCTGGCTCAGACCCCTTGCTCAGAGCCCTGAGGGACGTGAGCCTGACCTCTGCCCCCTCCCCGTGTGTCTGTGTCTGCAGGTTCCCTCTCCCAGCCTGTGCTGACTCAGCCACCCTCCCTGTCTGCGTCTCTGGGCACAACAGCCAGACTCACCTGCACCCTCAGCACTGGCTACAGTGTTGGCAGCCTTGGTGTACTTTGGCTTCAGCAAGTGCCAGGGAGGGCTCCCAGGTATCTCCTGACCTACAACACAGATGAAGAGAAACACCAGGGCTCTGGGGTCCCCACCCACTTCTCTGGATCCAAAGACACCTCAGAGAATTCGTTTGTCCTGAGCATCTCTGGGCTGCAGCCCGAGGACGAGGCCGACTATTACTGTGCTACAGCTCATGCCACTGAGAGCAGCCTCCATGCACACAGTGCTTCAGACGATGAGGAAGTGAGACAAAAACCCCGGTTCCTCAGCCATGGGCTCTGAGCATCTTTAGTGGTGAATATCTGTGGAGACCTCTGAGTGCAAGTTCAGTGCAGCAGGCTGTGCCCAGGACCAGGGGCCAGTGACACACACAGGTGCAGCCTGACCCTGAGCCACCAGGGCATCTGGGAAAGGCAGAGACAGAGGAGGTCTCAGAGCCCAGGACACAGCCCTGTGCATTCTGCAATAAGCTGGGACATGGATGAGATATGAAAATGCAAACCTCAGACTCCAGTGCTGAGACGATGTTGAAGTTCAAGTTGTATGACAGAGACCTCCGAAAAGCTGTCACTAAGTCCTTCTGATAGTGAACGTCTAGGCCAGCGCTGCAGCTCACTAGGCTAATCCTCCGCCTTGCGGCGCCGGCACACCGGGTTCTAGTCCCGGTTGGGGCGACAGATTCTGTCCCAGTTGCCCCTCTTCCAGGCCAGCTCTGTGCTGTGGCCAGGGAGTGCAGTGGAGGATGGCCCAGGTCCTTGGGCCCTGCACCCCATGGGAGACCAGGAGAAGTACCTGGCTCCTGCCATCAGATCAGCGTGGTGCGCCGGCTGCAGCGCGCCGGCCGCGGCGGCCATTGGAGGGTGAACCAAATGCAAAAGGAAGACCTTTCTCTCTGTCTCTGTCTCTCACTGTCCACTCTACCTGTCAAAAAAAAATAGTGAACGTCTAATGCTTTAGAAACAAATGGAAAACATGTGGAAGTATAATATATAAGGCATACATGGGAACCAGGTGTAAATTATGAAAGTGCATTTTTTTTAAAAGTGACATAAAAAAGAAAAATTCTCATAGAAATAAAAAAAAACAAAGTTAATACTTAAACTGAAATTCAGACATGTGGAGATTCAATGGCACAGCAGGCCAGGAAATGAAAAACCTACAAATCCAAATAACAAGAGCAAAACACAAAAAAATAGTCTGCTTGAGCTGGAAGAGGTGGAATGGAAAACAAAATTCCATGTTTGTTCAAAGGGAAAAAGCACTGGTGAACATTATGGGGAATTCTCCAGGTCATTCCCATTCAGTGGTTCATTCACCATGAGGCGCTGTGGATCCATACAGCAGTGAGCAGGGTTTGATGCAGATTCAAACTGGCACTGCACTCTGGCCTCAGAACCAGCCCTTAAGCCATTCAGATTTGGCTAAAAAGCCCATGAGAGCATTTCAGGCATGGGAAGCCAAGACACTGTGGCAAAAAATGACCTCAATGAAAGAGCTCTGTGAGTGAGATCCCAGTGGAAAGAAGGGGCCATTAAAGAAGGAGGCACCTTTCTCTGAAGGGAGGAGAGAACTTCCAATTGGATTATGGCCTTGTCTAAATGAGATTAGAGTCTGTGGACTCAAGAGGTTTCCATAGCCTTGGCAGCTCATGACACGGGCCTCGGGTGATTACCAATGTCATAAATAAGAGTGTCAATTGTTAAATCAACAACAGGAGTCACTGTGCACTTGCTCCCCATGTAGGACCTCTGTCCTTAATGTATTGTACTATAAGAATTAATGGTAAAACTAGTCTTCAAACGGTCCTTTATACTTTATGTGTCTGTGTGGGTGCAAGATGTTGGAATATTTACTTAGTATAGAGTTGATCTTCTGTATAGAAAGATAACTAAAAATGAATCTTAATGAAGAATGGAATTAGAGAGGAAGTAGGAGATGGGATAGTTTGTGGGTGGGAGGGTGTTTATGGGGTGGAAGAACTGCTATAATATAAAAGTTGTACTTTCAAAATTCATATTTATTTAATAAATGTTTTCTATAAAAATTAAAACAAAACTGTTGTTATAGAGTCCTGGACACAAGCTAAATGACACGAATAAGAAGCCATAGCAAGTGCTAACTCCCCCGAGACCCATGCAGAACTCCCAGCCTCCCCAGCCTCACTGTTAACTCACAGCTCCCTGGCCTTGGACTCAGACTTGACTGCTGGTGGGGACGGAGGGGGAGGGGAGGTCTCAGGAAGTGTGACCCTGGCTGCTCCCCTCCTTTCTACTCTGACCTCAGAAATCTCCCCCGTTTCTATTCCCTATAAAGTAGGTGGAGCCACCTGCTCCTCCCACTGAGAGCAAAGAGAAGGTTCGAACCTGGACGAGGTGGGGGCTGCACCTGAGGAGGGGTCACTCTGACCTAGGTGGAAGGAGAGCAGTCAGTGGTCAGAGCACTAGGGGTGCAGGAGATCACTCAGGACATCTTGTCGCTGCACAGTCACCATGCGCATGGGTCTGAGCAAGAGGGACTGAGGTGGGTGCACAGGGGCGGGGTGCGGGCTCTCAGCCTGGTATTCAAATCTGCTTCCCGTCAGCAGGGGGCGCTGTGGGACTAACATCGGATTCCTACACAGCTGCTCCTCCAGGAGCATTCATGCAAAGGATCCCTGGCTTGGGGGTTGGGCAACGTTCTCACTGATGGGGCCTCAGCATCTGTGTCCCCTCAGGCCTGGCAGAGTCCATTGGCAACATCCTTTGTCTTATGTCACAGGTGCTTCCTCTCAAGGCCCCCAGGGAATGACGGAAATATTGATTCTACTCTGTCTGCATTAGAAACAGAGCCTAGCACCAGGCCTCAGGGAGGGGCGGGGCAGGCACTGGGCGGGGCCTCATTTGCATGTGCAGCCCCTCCTCTGGCACAGGCTGGAGAAGAAAAGGAGGCCTGGGGCAGCACAGCCCACTGTGGGCGTCAGGGCTGTGACCACCATGGCCTGGGCTCCTCTGCTCCTGCTGCTCCTCTCTCACTGCACAGGTAGGGACGGCCCTGGGGACCAGGTCCCAGCCTGGCTCAGACCCCTTGCTCAGAGCCCTGAGGGACGTGAGCCTGACCTCTGCCCCCTCCCCGTGTGTCTGTGTCTGCAGGTTCCCTCTCCCAGCCTGTGCTGACTCAGCCGCCCTCCCTGTCTGCGTCTCTGGGCACAACAGCCAGACTCACCTGCACCCTGAGCACTGGCTACAGTGTTGGCGAGTACCCTTTAGTGTGGCTCCAGCAGGTGCCAGGGAGGCCTCCCAGGTATCTCCTGACTTACCACACAGAAGAATTTAAACACCAGGGCTCCGGGGTGCACAGCCGCTTCTCTGGATCCAAAGACACCTCAGAGAATTCGTTTGTCCTGAGCATCTCTGGGCTGCAGCCCGAGGACGAGGCCAACTATTACTGTTTTACTGCTCATGCTACTGAGAGCAGCCTCCATGCACACAGTGCTTCAGACGATGAGGAAGTGAGACAAAAACCCCGGTTCCTCAGCCATGGGCTCTGAGCATCTTTAGTGGTGAATATCTGTGGAGACCTCTGAGTGCAAGTTCAGTGCAGCAGGCTGTGCCCAGGACCAGGGGCCAGTGACACACACAGGTGCAGCCTGACCCTGAGCCACCTAGGGCATCTGGGGAAGGCAGAGACAGAGGAGGTCTCAAAGCCCAGGGCACAGCCCTGTGCATTCTGCAATAAGCTGGGACACGGATGAGATATGAAAATGCAAACCTCGGACTCCAGTGCTGAGACGATGTTCATGTTCAAGTTGTGTGACAGAGACCCCCCAAGAGCTGTCACTAAGTCCTTTTAATAGTGAACGTCTAATGCTTTAGAAACAAATGGAAAAGATGTGGAAGTATAACATATAAGGCATACATGGAAACCAGGTGTAAATTATGAAAGTGTATTTTTTGAAAGTGACACAAAAAAGAAAAATTTTCATAGAAATAAAAACAAAGTTGGTACTTAAAATGAAATTCAGATATGTGGAGATTCAATAGCACAGCAGGCCAGGAAATGAAAAACCTACAGATTCCAAATAACAACAGCAAAACACAAAAAAATAATCTGCTTGAGCTGGAGGAGGTGGAATGGAAAACAAAATTCCATGTTTGTTCAAAGGGAAAAAGAGCTGCTGAACATTCTGGGGCATTCTCCAGGTCATTCCCATTCTGTGGTTCCTGTCACCAGGGGGCGCTGTGCATCCATGCAGCAGTGAGCAGTGTTTGATGCAGATTGAAAGTGTTGCTGGACTCTGGCCTCAGAATCAGCCCTTAAGGCATTTGGATCTGGCTAAAAAGCCCATGAGAGCATTTCAGGCATGGGAAGCCAAGACACTGTGGCAAAAGTGACCTCAATGAAAGATCTCTGTGAGCCAGATTATGGTAGAAAGAAGGGGCCATCAAAGAAGGAGGCACCTTTCTCTGAGAGGAGGAGAGAACTTCCACTCTGATTATGGCCTTGGCTAAATAAGATCCGAATTTGTGGACTCAAGAGTCTTCCATAGCCTTGGCAGCTCATGACAAGAGCCTCGGGTGATCACTGACGTCATAAATAAGAGTGTCAATTGTTAAATCAACAACAGGAGTCACTGTGCACTTGCTCCCCAAGTAGGACCTCTGTCCTTAATGTGTTGTGCTATGAGAATTAACGGTAAAACTAGTCTTCACATGGTATTTTATACTTTGTGTGTCTGTGTGGGTGCAAAATGTTGAATCTTTATTTAGTATCAGGTTGATCTTCTGTATAGAAAGATAATTAAAAATAAATCTTAATGAAGATTGGGATGGGAGAGGGAGTAGGAGATGGGATGATTTGTGGGTGGGAGGGTGGTTATGGAGGAAAGAACCGCTATAATCCAAAAGTTGTTTTTTGAAATTTAGACTTATTCAATAAAAGTATTCTATAAAAAATTTAAAAGAAAACTGTTGCTCGTTATAGGGTCCTGGACATAAGCTAAATGGCAACAGGGGGAAGCCATAGCAGGTGCTTCCTCCCCAGAGACCCAGGCAGCACTCCCAGCCTCCCCAGCCTCACTGATAACTCACAGCTCCCTGGCCGTGGACTCAGAATTGGCTGCAGGTGGGGACGGAGGGGGAGGGGAGGTCTTAGGCAGTGTGACCCTGGCTGCTCCTCTCCCTCTACTCTGACCTCACTGAATCTCCCACTTGCTGTTCCTGGGTTGCTCCTCACTCCCAGTGAATCCAGGGTGCCCCTCCCAAGGGGGGTCATTCTTCCAGCGCTCCCAACCCTGTTCCCTGTGGGTTCAGCTGTGAGGGGCTCAGGAGGACGAGGGCAGCCTGCTGTCCTCAGCCACCAGCAGGTGTGCTCAGGGCCGACTGGCACAGTGGCTGGCTATGATCATGTCTCCTCCTGTGTGTATTCACTGCGGGTGCGGTGGGTGTCTGCGGTGGGTGTCCATGAGGATGCCCTGTCAAGTGGGCGGAGCCACATGCTGCTCCCACTGAGGAGGCAAAGAGAACACGGAAGCCAGGGATGAGGTGGGGGCTACCCTGAGTAGTGGCCCGGGACTCCCCCAAAGGACACCCAGCCATGGGGGCCGCACATGGTGTCAAAATGGGGCATGGTTGCTCAGAGCAAGAGGAGCAGATTTGCATGAAGGACGTCTCAGGCTCCTCAGGGCCAGGGCGGGGATAAGAGCCCTGCAGAGCTTTGGCCTTGGCTGAGCCCTGGGGAGTCTGCACCATGGTCTGCACCCTGCACCTCCTCTTCCTCACTCTCAGTGCACAGGTCAGGAGGGGCCTCACATCAAGACCCCCAGGTCACCTAACTCTCCCACCTCCTGGGAGCAATGCCCCCACCCCGTGCTTCCTCAGGGTAATGGTGTCTGTGCTTTCAGGGTCCCTGTCCCAGCCTGTGCTGACTCAGTCGCCCTCTGCATCTGCCACCCTGGGAGCCTCGGCCAAGCTCACCTGCACCCTGAGCAGTGTCCACAAGACCTACTATATTGAATGGTGTCAGCAGCAGTCAGGGGAGTCCCCTCAGTACCTGATGTGGCTTAAGAGTGATGGAAGCGGCCAGCGCCGCGGCTCCCTAGGCTAATCCTCCGCCTTGCGGCGCCGGCACACCGGGTTCTACTCCTGGTCGGGGCGCCGGATTCTGTCCCGGTTGCCCCTTTTCCAGGCCAGCTCTCTACTGTGGCCAGGGAGTGCAGTGGAGGATGGCCCAAGTACTTGGGACCTGCACCCCATGGGAGACCAGGATAAGTACCTGGCTCCTGCCATCGCATCAGCGCTGTGCACTGGCCGCATTGCGCCGGCCGTGGCGGCCATTGGAGGGTAAACCAACGGCAAAGGAAGACCTTTCTTTCTGTCTCTCTCTCTCTCACTGTCCACTCCGCCTGTCAAAAAAAAAAAAAAAAAAAAAAAAGAGTGATGGAAGCTACACAAGGGGACCGGGGTCCCTGATCATTTCTCGGGCTCCTGCTCTGCGGCTGACCGCTGCTTGATCATTCTCAGCATCCAGGCTGAGGACGAAGCAGACTACATCTGTGGTGTACCTGTTAGCAATGTGTACACACAGTGACCCAGCTGAATGAGGAAGTGGGACAAAAACCCCCTTCTTTGTTCTCTGATCAAGGCTGTCGCATGGTCTCTGACTGCTGAGGTCCTGAACACTCAGAAATCATCATGTTTTCTTTTTTCCTTTCTTTCTTTCTTTCTTTCTTTCTTTCTTTCTTTCTTTCTTTCTTTCTTTCTTTCTTTCTTTCTTTTTCTTTCTTTCTTTCTTTCTCTCTCTCTCTCTTTCTCTCTCTCTCTCTTTCTCTCTCTCTTTCCTTCCTATTTGTACATTGCAAGGAGAGTGCAAGAAGGCTCATGATTGCTGCCCAGAGGTTTCTGGGAAGACTCAGAGCCAGACACCCACAGAGGACACAGCAGTCATGATAGTGAAGTCATGTAACAGATCCTGGCTCACGTGGGCGACCACACTGTTAGTCCGTGGGCATCAGATGAGTTTTCCAGGTGCTCCCACGTCCAGATGGGGCTCAGGGTGCCTTCACTGCTGCTTCCTCCAGATCCATTTCCATGGCCTCATCTAGAACAGCCTAAGGATGCTCTGACGTAAGACACTAGAATACTACCAACAGGGTAGGAAGAACGCCTGCATAAATGGAGACAGAGCTCAGGAACAGGTGTGCTTATGGAGGCAACTCCTTCAAGCCTCTTCTGCTTTCCAAATTCTCACTGTCTTCTGTGCCTGATTTGGGTGCAAGGGGCAATAAGAGAAATTGTTTCCTTGCAGGAGGAACTTTATCCATGCAGGAGAAGACGGAAAATGACATGCAATACATTTTTAAGAAAATGGAAAGTGAAATAGAGGAGTCACCATAAAGTCAGCCCTGCAGTTCGCTTCCTGAAGAGTGGATCTTGTCGCTTCATTCATTCTGACGCTTCGTGTGTTTGTGTAGTGGAATATCACTCTGATTCAGTTTAGCATTGCTCAGATCCATGATGATAAATAGATCTCTTTGTTTCACTCAAAACTGATTCTGAACCAGACCTGTTCATCCATCCACTGAATGTCTGCACCGCACGTTAGGGGCTTCTTTCTCTTCTCTTTGTCATCATCTGAATTTTTTTTCTTCTGCATCCCTCATCTCACCCAGAGACCCTGCAGCAGGGACACCTGGCAGGGATTCAAAAAGGGGGCGGGGTTTGGGCCAGCTCCACCCCTACAACTCATGGATTGGATTCAGCCTCAGAATCTCTCTTTGCCAAGAGCTCCCAGGTGGGCCTTCAGCCATGGAATCTATTTTTTTAAACCACAATGCACTCAAAAACTTATCTCTCAAACATTAGAGGTTACAGTTGAATTTGCTTCCATAGAGGTTGTACATTTGAATGGAAAAACAAGTGAAACCCACAACTCGCCTTTGCAGTCATCCATGAGCTGTGGGGCATGGACAGGACACTGTCAACAGCAGCCCAGAATGCACAGTGTCCACCCACTCTGCCCCTCCAGAAGACTCTGCTGTGCGGAGCACAGGATCATCTTCCATCCCCTGCCCAGCAGAAGCAGGAGTGGCCCAGTGCCCAGTGGTTTCATGTCAGTGGGGTCCAGTGTACACCTGAGCCCCCATCCTCACCAGGCATCAGCAGGCCTGAGCACAGAGTGCAGTCGGGGACAGTGAGAGCCCCAATTCCTTCCCCTCGCCTGTCACTGCTGTGCCCCGTGGGGATCTGAGCTGCAGCCTCCAGCCCTCAGCAATGAGGCTGGGTCAGGAGGAGAAGCTGAGCGAGGCTGCCCTGCAGGAGTGTCCATGGTGTCTGTTGGGCCTGGGGAGGAGCTGAGCCCGAGTTTGTCCTGGGATAAAGCAGTGCTGGGTGGGGAAGGGTGGGAGAGCATAGAGTGGTGGACTTGAACTTGGGTGACAATCCCATAGTGCAGCCTTGTACTCCAGTACATGACTCAGCTTAGGATCCTGATTCCTGCTAATATGCACCACGGAGACACCAACAGATTACAATCCCTGTACTCAGGGCCTTCCTCCTATGGGGTAGACTGGTGTTGAGTTCTGGGCTCCTGGCTTTGGCCTGGGCCAGCTCTGAGTGCTGGGGACCTTTGCATAGTGAGGCTGCAAATGGAGATCATTTTCTGTCACTCTCTCTCTGTCTGTCTTTTATCTTTCACACTGTCATTCAGATAAGTAAAGCATTTAATACAGTACCGGTTGTGGAGTTGTGGAAAGAGAAGACACCAGTTCATTAGTCCAGTCTCCTACCTGCTGCAGGGCAGCCACATTAACCACACAGGGAGGTGAATTCCACATCTGTTGCTGTGGATTCGTTCTGAGAGGAGAAGCTTGGTGGGGGCAAGAGTCGTGGAGTCAGGACAGAGACCCCAGGAGTGGGTTAAAGCAGGCCAGACGTGAGCAGCCCGCAGACTTATTTATTTCAATTGGTATAGCAGCTTATATAGTCGAGGCAGCCAATCCAGTCAAGGGGTGGTTTATGCCCTAACCAACCACAGCCTGTTGCCAGGCAGGCTCCTTTGCCATGTGGTTTCTATAGTCATCAACCACAGCCTGTTGCCAGCCAGGCTCCTTTGCCAGTGGCCATCTTGGCACGGCCTTCTCATTCCACCACATTTCTCCCTTTTCATTTATTTTTGAGCAATGGGAGGCATGATTCTTGGCCATACCATTGTTGACTCCATTTCCATGTGGTCTCCGTATACAGCTGTGCCTGTCTTAGGTTGTCCCCCAGGGGATCTTACCCATCGTTGACTAACAAGTGCTCAAAACAGGAGACCACAGGAGTGCTTGCTCAGATGGGGGTAGGAATGAGGAACAATGGTAATCAGGAATGGCGTGACCGCACGCAGGCTGTGGGCCCTTTGGTTGACCAGAGCTAGTGGGGTATAAAACAGTGTCTATGCGGCTATGGGCAGTTCCTCAGGGCAGAATGATAGGGCATCAGCTTGACAATCGGTAGCAGGTGTGTCCAGTAACAAGGTGAACTCTCAGTCTTGTTCAGCTGGTTCCGGTTGGCTGTCAGTTGCACACTTGATGTTTCTGGCTGTACCCAAATGGGCTGTCCCACATTTTTTGGAAAGACACAAGCATATTTTTGGCCCTTGGTTAGCAGAAGCCTTTTATGGGCGTTGGAATCCAGGGCTTGAATTCTGCGTCTGCTCCTACATTAATGGCAAACATATGGTGGCATGGGGTCTAGCAGCTGCTCTGAGAGCCTGGGGTGCCTGAGGACTGCCACAAATGTGGGGATCCTCACTGGGTGCAGATGGGATGACCTCGCATGGGTTATTGCCTCAAGGTCGTCGAAGTTCATCCCACGGGTATATGGGGGGTGGCTGACTAGGCATTGCTGTGTTGTCTGCTGTCATGTCACTTTCACTGTCAGAGCTCTCTCTCCCTAAGTCATCAGTTGTTGCCTGTGAGGCAGCAGCCTGGAGTGACAGGCTCTTATCACTCACAGATTCATTATTTTTGGTAATCTGTATGGGTTTCTGAGAGGGGGTATCTTTCCCATGTTTGAGCACTTCAGAGTGGCACGCCATGCCAACTCTAGCCAAAGGAAAGACATGCACAGCACTTCCTCCATAACTAAACAGATTCCTAGCACCTCAGTGGCTGATGGCATCATGCAGGGGGTTCCCTATGTTAGAGAAACAGACAGTGGTGTATCCGATCGTAAGTATGTCCTGTACTTAGTGGGGGACTTCCTTGATTCGTTAGATCAAGGCCGTATGCCCACACGGTGTCTCCAGAGCATCACCTCTCCCGAGTGAGGAAAGATGACTTGGTTCTGAATCCTGGGATGATCAGTCCCTTATGTGGATCTGACAGGCAAACCGAAAGTAAAAGGGGAGCCGAGAAGTGGCGTTATGCTTCTGGGCGGTGTGTGACTAACCTGGGGTCACTTCGACCGAGGACAAGGACAAGGAAAAGGGTGTAGGAGGGGGTTCTGTGCTCACCCTCACAGAGCCGAGCAGCACACAAAACACCCAAGAGCCTTCTTGCCAAAATCAAGGGGGAACTTCGCCAAGTCCGACACACTGTCTCTCTCTCTCAGTCACATTGGGGATCAGATGCTGCTGTGGATTCATTCTAAGAAGAGGAGTGTGGTGGGGCAAGAGGCATGGAGTCAACACACAGACCAAGGGAGTTGGGTGAGAGCAAGCCAAAGGGGAGCAGCCTGCAGACTCGTTAATTTCAGTTGGTACAGCAGCTTATACAGCCGAGGCAGCCAATCTGGTCAAGGGGTGGTTATGCCCTAATAAATTACTGCCTATTGCCAGGCAGGCTCCTTTGTCATGTGGTTTCCGAAGCCATCCAATCACAGCCTGTTGCCAGGCAGGCTCCATTGTGAGTGGCCGTCTTGGCATGACCTTCTCTTTCCACCATACATATCCACCTCACAGCAGCAAAGCCGCCCCATGCAGCCCTGGGCTTTCTTGCTCCTGATGGCAGTGGAGCCCTGTGGGGAGCAAACCCAACAGTGCCGCTTAGCAATGCAGTCAGTGAGCATCCCTACTCTATGCTCCACCACAGAAACCATTCTGCACACATAGCACAACATCACACGGTGTCCACACTTCTACTGTACGAAGAGAAGTCCCCTGGGCTCATCAAGATGAGGGAAGCTGGTGCATGGACGAGAACTTAGAAAATCCAAACTACGGACTCCAATACTGAGATATGTTCATGTTCAAGTTGTCTGACAGAGATCTACTCTATAGCAGTCACTAAGTCCTTTCAATTAAAAAATTCAAATATTTTTGAAACAATGCAAATGATGTGAAAGTAAAGAAATAAAAGTCAAATATGGAAAGCCTGAAAGTGCAAATATTAAAAATGACATAAAAGGAAAAATGCCTGTAGAAATTAAAAACACAGTTGATATTAAAATGAAATTCAGACCCTAGGGAGATTCAATAGCACAGCACTCCAGGAACTAAAGGACGTAAGAATTCCAAATAAAAACAGCAAAACACAAGCAATCTTCTGCTTCAAGCTCGAGGAGGTGAAACAGAAACAAAATTCCATGTTTGCTGGAAGGAAAAAGAGCTGTTGAACATTCTGGGGAATTCTCCAGGTCATTGCCATTCCGTGGTTCATGTCACCAGGGGGCGCTGTGCATCCATGCAGGAGTGAGCAATGTCTGAAGGAAATTCAAATTGTTCCTGTATATGGCATCCTGGACACAAGATAAATGACAAAAGGGAGAAGCCGGCCGGCGCCGCGGCTTACTAGGCTAATCCTCTGCCTAGCGGCGCCGGCATACCGGGTTCTAGTCCCGGTCGGGGCGCCGGATTCTGTCCCGGTTGCCCCTCTTCCAGGCCAGCCCTCTGCTGTGGGCAGGGAGTGCAGTGGAGGATGGCCCAGGTGCTTGGGCCCTGCACCCCATGGGAGACCAGGAAAAGCACCTGGCTCCTGGCTCCTGCCATCGGATCAGCGCGGTGCGCTGGCCGCAGTGCGCGGGCCGCGGCGGCCGTTGGAGGGTGAACCAACGGCAAAAGGAAGACCTTTCTCTCTGTCTCTCTCTCTCACTGTCCACTCTGCCTGTCAAAAAAAAAAAAAAAAAAAAAAAAAAAAAAAAAAAAAAAAAAGGAGAAGCCATAGCAGGTGCTTCCTCCCCAGGGACCAGGCAGCACTCACAGCCTCCCCAGCCTCATTGGGGAGTGGCCAGAATTGGCTGCTGGTGGGGACAGAGGGGGAGGGGAGGACTCAGCAAGTGTGACCCTGGCTGCTCCTCTCCCTTCTGCTCTGACCTCAGTGAATCTCCAACTTCCCTGCCTGGGCTGCTCCTCACTTCCCAGTGAATCCAGGGTGCCACTCCCGGGGGGAATCATCCTCCCAGTGCTCCCGACCCCACTCCCTGTGGGCTTGGCTGTGAGGGGCCCAGAAGGACGAGGGCAGCCTGCTGTCCTCAGCTACCAGCAGGTGTGCTCAGGGCCGACTGGCACGGTGGTCAGCTGTGATCACGTCTGCTCCTGTGTGTGTTCACTGCAGGTGCACTAGGTGTCTGAGACCCGCGATCCCACGAGGATGCCCTGTCAGATGGGCCGAGCCACCTGCTGCTCCCATTGAGGAGGCAAAGTGAGTACATGAGCCAGGGACAAGATGGGAGCTGCCCCTGAGGAGGGGCCCTGGATGCCGCAAAAGACCCCCAGCTACGGGGGCTGCACACGGGTCGCAGTGGGATGTGGTTTCTAAGAGCAAGAGGAGCAGATTTGCATGAAGGATGTCCCAGTCTCCTCTGGGGCCAGGGCGAGGATAAGAGCCCTGCAGAGCGTCGGCCTTGGCTGAGCCCTGGGGAGTCTGCACCATGGCCTGCACCCCGCTCCTCCTCCTCCTCACCCTCCTCCAGAGCACAGGTCAGGAGGGGCCTCACATGAAGACCCCCGGGTCAGTTAGTTCCCTCACCTCCTGGGAGCAATGCCCCCCATGCTTCCTCCAGGGTAACGGTGTCTTTGCTTTCAGGGTCCCTGTCTCAGCCTGTGCTGACTCAGTCGCCCTCTGCATCTGCCACCCTGGGAGCCTCGGCCAAGCTCACCTGCACCCTGAGCAGTGCCCACAGCACCTACTATATTGAATGGTATCAGCAGCAGCAAGGGGAGGCCCCTCGGTACCTGATGCAGCTTAAGAGTGATGGAAGCTACACCAAGGGGACCGGGGTCCCTGATCGCTTCTCGGGCTCCAGCTCTGGGGCTGACCGCTACTTGATCATCTCCAGCGTCCAGGCTGAGGACGAAGCTGACTACATCTGTGGTGTAACTGGCAGTAATGTTTATGCACAGTGGCCCAGCTGAACGAGGAAGTGGGACAAAAACCCTCTTCTTTGTTCTCTGATCAAGGCTCGCATTGTCTCAGACTGCTGAGGTCCTGGACACTCAGAAATCATGTGGTTGGGGCAAAAGGCATGGAGTCACCACACAGACCAAGGGAGTGGGGTGAGAGCAGGCCAAAGCGGTGCAGCTTGCAGACTCGCTAATTTCAGTTGGTACAGCAGCTTATACAGCCGAGGCAGCCAATCTGGTCAAGGGGTGGTTATGCCCTAATAAATTACTGCCTATTGCCAGGCAGGCTCCATTGTGAGCGGCCATCTTGGCATGACCTTCTCTTTCCACCATACATATCCACCTCACAGCAGCAAAGCCGCCCCATGCAGCCCTGTGCTTTCTTGCTCCTGATGGCAGTGGAGCCCTGTGGGGAGCAAACCCAACAGTGCCGTCAGTGAGCATCCCTACTCCATGCTCCACCACAGAAACCATTCTGCACACATAGCACAACATCACACGGTGTCCACACTTCTACTGTACGAAGAGAAGTCCCCTGGGCTCATCAAGAGCTAGGAAAGACGGGACTTGGATGATAAATGAGAAAATGCAAATATGGACTCCAGTTCTGAGATGGGGTTGATGTTCAATTTGTAACCAAGATCTTCCAACAGCAGTCACTAAATCCTTTTAAAGAAAGCCTTCAGATGTTTTGGAAACAAATGGAAATGTTGTGAAGAAAAGCAATATGCTATAAATGGAAACCTTGGATAGGAAAGGTTAAATATTAGAAAGTGACATGGAAAAGAACAGTTCCCACAGAAATTATAAACAGTTAACCCCTGTGTAAAATTCAGACACTGGGGCGATTCAATCGCAAAGCAGACCAGGAAATGGAGGACTTACAAATTCCAGATATCAACATAAAAACACAAACAATCATCTGCTGAGAGCTGGAGGAGTTGGAATTTAGACAAAACTCCATGTTGGCTGTCAGGAAAAGCACTGCTGAACGTTCTGGGGAATTCTCCAAGTCATTCCCATTCTGTGGTTCATGCCACCAGGGGGCGCTGTGGACCCATCCAGGAGTGAGCAGTGTCTGAAGCAGATTCAATCTGTTCCTGTTTATAGCTCCCTGGAGAAAAGTGCTATGGTGCAAGGGAGAAGCCATAGCAGGTGCTTCCTCCCCAGGGACCCAGGCAGCACTCGCAGCCTCCCCAGCCTCACTGATAACTCACAGCTCCCTGGCCCTGGACTCAGAATTGGCTGCTGGTGGGGACCGAGGGGGAGGGGAGGTCTTAGGCAGTGTGACCCTGGCTGCTCCTCTCCCTTCTGCTCTGACCTCAGTGAATCTCCTACTTCCCTCCCTGGGTTGCTCCTCACTTCCCAGTGACTCCAGGGTGCCACTCCCAGAGGGGGATCATTCTCCCAGCGTTCCCCACCCTGCTCCCTGTGGGCTCGGCTGTGAGGGGCCCAGGAGGACGAGGGCAGCCTGCTGTCCTCAGCCACCAGCAGGTGTGCTCAGGGCCCACTGGCACGGTGGTCAGCTGTGATCATGTCTGCTCCTGTGTGTGTTCATTGTGGGTGCACTGGGTGTCTGAGACTGCGTTCCACAAGGACGCCCTGTCAAGTGGGCGGAGCCACCTGCTGCTCCCACTGAGGAGACAAAGAGAACACGGAAGTGAGAATCCAGGTGGGGGCTGCCCCTGAGGAGGGGCCCTGGACTCCCCCAAAGGACACCCAGCCATGGGGGCTGCACACGGGTCCCAGAGGTGCATGGGTGCTCAGACCAAGAGGAGCAGATTTGCATGAAGGACGTCTCAGGCTCCTCTGGGGCCAGGGCGGGGATAAGAGCCCTGCAGAGCATCGGCCTCGGCTGAGCCCTGGGGAGTCTGCACCATGGCCTGCACCCCGCTCCTCCTCCTCCTCACCCTCCTCCAGTGCACAGGTCAGGAGGGGCCTCACATCGAGACCCCCAGGTCACCTAACTCTCCCACCTCCTGGGAGCAATGCCCCCACCCCGTGCTTCCTCCAGGGTAACGGTGTCTTTGCTTTCAGGGTCCCTGTCCCAGCCTGTGCTGACTCAGTCGCCCTCTGCATCTGCCACCCTGGGAGCCTCGGCCAAGCTCACCTGCACCCTGAGCAGTGCCCACAAGACCTACACCATTGCATGGTATCAGCAGCAGCAAGGGGAGGCCCCTTGGTACCTAATGAAGCTTAAGAGTGATGGAAGCTACACCAAGGGGACCGGGGTCCCTGATCGCTTCTCGGGCTCCAGCTCTGGGGCTGACCGCTACTTGATCATCTCCAGCGTCCAGGCTGATGACGAAGCCGACTACTATTGTGGTGCAGGTTATAGCAGTGGGTATGCACAGTGACCCAGATGAACGGGGAAGTGGGACAAAAACTTGTTTCTCTCTTACCAAGATTGCCAAATGGCTCTTGAAAGATTGTCTGCTTTCCTGATCCTCAAACACATACGTTTTATGTTCATCCACCCAGGAGTGAACAGGATGCTTTGTGCTCCCCATGGTCTCCCCACCCCAATTCCCTGGGAACCACATGCCGGGGCCAGTTCCTACAGAGTGTGCACATCTGCAGATGTGATGCAAACAAAAGCACTCATCGGGGCCAGCCCCCTGGCTCACTTGGTTAATCCTCCGCCTGCATCCCCAGCATCCCATATGGGCACTGGTTCTAGTCCTGGCTGCTCCTCTTCCAGTCCAGCTCTCTGCTGTGGCCTGGGAAGTTAGTGGAAGATGGCCCAAGGGCATGGACCCTAGCACCCGCATGGGATTCTGGGAGGAGGCATCTGGCTCTTGTCTTCATTGGCGCAGTTCTGTTCATGGTGGCCATTTGGGGAGTGAACCAACAGAAGGAAGACCTTATTATCTGTCTCTCTCTCACTCACTGTCTATAACTCTACCTGTCGAATAAAAAAGTACTCTTGTCGCCCCCTGCTCATCGACTGAGGGATCACTCCATGGAGGGGGGGTGCAAGGACATGACAAGATTGTGCCTCCTCGACTTCATTGGACTGGCCATACCTGCAAAATACCTGTGGCAGCCTCACCTGCTGCTCCCTGGCAGAGTGCTCACTCATCTCACTCCTCACTCTGAGAGCTCTGGTGAATTCTCCCACCACCTGCAACATCAGCTTCAGCCAGATCCTCCTGGGACAACACACACTGCTGAGTGCTGGTTGTGCCTGGTTCTACACACACTGCACAACAGCCTGAGTACAGCTGGGGACAGCATTTACAGTATTCAAAACTAATGTAGGGCCAGCGCTGCGGCTCACTAGGCTAATCCTGCGCCTTGCGGCGCCGGCACACCGGGTTCTAGTCCCGGTCGGGGTGCTGGATTCTGCCCCAGTTGCCCCTCTTCCAGGCCAGTTCTCTGCTGTGTCCCAGGAGTGCAGTGGAGGATGGCCCAAGTGCTTGGGCCCTGCACCCCATGAGAGACCAGGAGAAGCACCTGGCTCCTGCCATCGGATCAGCGCGGTGCCCGAGCCGCAGCATGCCAGCCGCAGTGGCCATTGGAGGGTAAACCAATGGCAAAGGAAGACCTTTCTCTCTGTCTTTCTCTCTCACTGTCCACTCTGCCTGTCAAAAAATAAAAATAAAAATAAATAAATAAATAAATAAATAAATAAAATTGGGTAATGTTTAAAAAAACTGGTAATGTAGTATTCTATGTTTTTACAACACTGAAAAGCAAAGTGATAAAAATATACACTTGCTATTCTCAGGGTGGGCAGTGGTGTGTGTTTGGTTCTAAGCTGTGATGGACAGTGATGGGGCTGGGAGATCAGAATGACTTAGAGAGGAATGTCCTGACCCTTGGTTCCGTATCCTCCTGCCTGTAGCATCTGCTTCTGCCTTTGTCCCAGCACAGGAGGGACAGGTAATGCAAGAACTGGGAACAAACAGAGGCTGATCCCAGAGAATCCTTGTGTGAGATACTTGAGAGATTTATTTCATATTGTTGGAGATAGAATTTAAGGGAGATTTTCAAGCAAGAAGTATGTTTATCAGATGCAGGTATTTGAACTATTACTCAGAGCATGGTTTAAGGAATGAAGAATCATGGGATTCACAGTAGGCAAATCCCCCAGGAGGCTTCCTAGCCCTGGTGAACTGTGATGGACACGAGCACCAGGATTAGGTCAGAGGGCGGCAGACTGGGGGAGGCTCTGGACAGAGCTTGGGGGAGGGTGGTGTCTGTGTCTCCTGGGAGATGAGTAGCTCCCAGTAGTCAGGAGTGGGAACCAGGCTCCCAGGGTGAGCGTGGTCAGGGCTCAGCCAGGAGGACCTGTCTCCAGGACTCTGTTTCCTGAGTGTTTCCCCCGCTGTGCTCCAAGCTCCTTGAGAGCAGGGAGCTTCTCTCCTGTGGTTCTTCCTGCTGCATCCACAGAGCCCAGACACTGCCCGGCTCAGGGGAAAAAAACCAGCATCCCAGGTCACTGAATGTGTGAATTCAAATAAATTGGAATCCCAGTTCCAACAACAGATCTAGGGCCAGAGTGTGATCCTTTCTATTGGACAATATGAGTGTGGGATTCTGAATTCATTGAAGAGCAGATTTTGAATTAAAAATATGTTGGTAATACAGAGAACACAGATGATAATGGACTTCAGTCGTGGGGATGGGGTCCAGTAGGCTGGGTGGATCTCATGGGTCCCTATGAATGGAGAGAGAAACTGGGGTGCCTCAGAAACCAGCTGGGCTCCAAGGCTTCCTGACCATGGGAGGATTGTGCTCTTTTGCCAGGAGGGGACGCTGTGGGACTAACTTCTTGATTCCTACACAGTTGCTCCTTCACCACCATTCATGCAAAGGTGCCTGGCTTGGGGGTTGAGCAAGGTTCTCACTGATGGGGCCTCAGCATCTGTGTCCCCTCAGGCCTGGCAGAGTCCCTGGGCAAAGGTCATTTTCATATGTTGCATGTGAATCCTCTCAAGGCCTCAGGGAAGGAAGCAAACCTTCATTCTTCTCTGCACTAGGAGCAGAGCCCAGCACCAGGGCTCACGGAGGGGCGGGGCAGGCACTGGACAGAGCCTCATTTGCATGTGCAGCCCTCCTCTGGCACAGGCTGGGGAAGAAAAGGAGGCCTGGGGCAGCACAGCCCACTGTGGGCGTCAGGGCTGTGACCACCATGGCCTGGGCTCCTCTGCTCCTGCTGCTCCTCTCTCACTGCACAGGTAGGGACGGCCCTGGGGACCAGGTCCCAGCCTGGCTCACACCCCTTGCTCAGAGCCCTGAGGGACGTGAGCCTGACCTCTGCCCCCTCCCCGTGTGTCTGTGTCTGCAGGGTCCCTCTCCCAGCCTGTGCTGACTCAGCCGCCCTCCCTGTCTGCGTCTCTGGACACAACAGCCAGACTCACCTGCACCCTGAGCACTGGCTACAGTGTTGGCAGTTATGGAATTGGCTGGTACCAGCAGGTGCCAGGGAGCCCTCCCCGGTTACTCCTGTACTACTACTCAAGTACATCACTGGGACTTGGGGTGACCAGCCGCTTCTATGGATCCAAGGACCCCTCAGCCAATGCAGGCGTCCTGAGCATCTCTGGGCTGCAGCCCGAGGACAAGGTTGACTATTACTGCAAAGTATGGGATAGCAGCTCAAAGAAACACAGTGTTCCTGACTTGTGAGGAAGTGAGAAAAAACTTCCCCTGGGTGCTCCTGACCTAGGGTCGTCCCTGATGCTGCTGCCTCTGACCCCGTCCAGCACAGGAGGTGACCTCAGCCCTCACCTCCTCTGTCATCACCAGATTGTCCTCAGCTGCTTGATGTCAGATTACCATCTCCCTCTCTCCACCTCCAGATTGGCAGGGAGCCATTGCCCACGTGGCCCTCACAATGCTTCTACCCCCGGGGAGCCCTGGTAAGAGGGCAAATCCCTCCGAGGGGGCTGCAGGGGAACCAGGGCTGGACTAAGTCATGCACAGCTCTGGTCTGTGAGTGACTCTGGGACACTTCCTGTCTGAGCATCATCAGGGCTCCAGGGCACAGACCCACCTGCTGATGGGAGCTGCCTTCTCCACACCACCAGGCACACACACGCATGCATAGCCACAACCAATGCCTCTTACAGCAGCCGAAAAATAAAACACAGTTGAGAATAAATGTAACAGAATTTGAGGGTCTGGTTCAGTAAAAGCTATAAAATAAATAAAATATAAATCTGATAAAATGGGCAGATCCAGTAGTGCAGGGTCAAAACCCTCAAGGTGGTCAAGCAATTGGTTCTCTGAAGATTGATCAAGGCTCTGGATGCCACGGTCCTGGCTGAAATGCATTTGCCTTGTGGCGGTGATAGAAGAAATTCAGAATCTATAAACACCCACAGATGGGATTGCAGCCCTGGGAGGATGCATCGCTGGATCCGTATGCACTGGGCTGCACATGGAGACAGGCAATGCAGGCTGTCACTCTGCTGTTAGTTGGGGTAGCCCAATCAGGGGCAGTCAGAGAGCCCAGGGCTCATCAAGGAAGAGACCCCAACTGGCTACAGGAATCACAGTTGGGGGGGCTGCTGGGCAGAGTGTGGGTGGAACACGCCTGGGACCAGACCCCACTGTGCACTGAGACTGTGGGATCCCCAGAGTGTGACACCATGGCCTGGCTCCCCTCTCCCTCACAGCCTGGAGCAGGGTTGTGACCAAAAAAGAAAAATTCCCATAGAAATAAAAACAGAGTTAATATTTAAAATGAAATTCAGACAGTGAGGAGATTTATGGCACAGAAGGCCAGGAAATGAAGAACGTACTAATTCCAAATAACAACAGTATAACACAAAAAATCCTCTTTTGAGCTGGAGGAGGTGGCATAGAAAACAAAATTCCATGTTTGTTCAAAGGAAAAAAGCACTGCTGAACATTCTGGGGAATTCTCCAGGTCATTCCCATTCTGTGGTTCATGTCACCAGGGGTCGCTGTGCATCCATGCAGCAGTGAGCAGGGTTTGCTGCAGATTCAAACTGGTGCTGCACTCTGGTCTCAGAATCAGTCTTTAAGGCATTCAGATCTGGCTAAAAAGCCCATGAGAACCTTTCAGGCATGGAAAACCAAGACACTGTGGCAAAAATGACCTCAATGAAAGATCTCTGTGAATGAGATCTCGGTGGATAAAAGGAGACATCAAAGAAGGAGGTACCTTTCTCTGAAGGGAGGAGAGAACTTCCGCTTTGATCATGGCCTTGGCTAAATAAAGTCAGAGTTTGTGGACTCAAGAGTCTTCCATAGCCTTGGCAGTTCCTGACAAGAGCCTTGGGTGATTACTGACGTCATAAATAAGAGCGTCAATTGTTAATCACCAAGAGGAGTCACTGTGCACTTGCTCCTCATGTAGGACCTCTGTGCTTAATGTGTTGTACTATGAGAATGAGTGATAAAACTCGTCTTTAAACAGTACTTATACTATGTGTGTCTATATGGGTGTAAACTGTGAAATCGTACTTAGTATAGAGTTGATATTCTATATATAAAGATAATTAAAAAGGAATCTTAATGAACAATGGATGGGAGAAGGAGTAGGTGATAGGATGGTTTGTGGTGGGAGGGTGGTTATGGCTGGAAGAACTGCTATAATCCAAAAGTTGTACTTTTGAAATTTATATTTATTAGATAGATTTTTTCTATTAAAAATTAAAAAAAAAACTGTTGCTGGTTATAGGGTCCTGGACACAAGTTATATGGGGCAAGGGAGAAGCCATAGCAGGTGCTTCCTCCCCAGGGACCCAGGCAGCACTCACAGCCTCCCCAGACTCACTGATAACTCACAGCTCCCTGGCCATGGACTCAGGATTGACTGCTGGTGGGGAGGGAGGGGGAGGGGAGGTTTTAGGCAGTGTGACCCTGGCTGCTCCTCTCCCTCTACTCTGACCTCACTGAATCTCCCCCTTTAGTCCCTATAAAGTGGGTGGAGCCACCTGCTGCTTCCACTGAGGAGGAAAGGGAAGGCTCGAGCCTGGACAAGGAGGGGGCTGCCTCTGAGCACGGGTCACTGTGACCTTGGATTGGGGGAGCAGGCAGTGGTAGGAGCTGTAGGGTGCAGGAGCCTCACTTGGACTTCCTGTCGCTGCTCAGACACCAGGCACATGGGCCTGGGCAGGAGGGGCTGCGGTGAGTGCATGGGGCAGTGGGTGGGGCTCTCAGCCTGGTATTCAGACACTGCTTCTTGGGCCTGATGCAGGATGCATGGGGCCAATAGCTGGGTCCACCACAGGCCACTGAGCTGCCTTAGTACAGGCTCAGCCTCTGCCCTCCTCTCCCACAAAGGACCCCTAGCAATATGGGCTGCATCGGGGAAGACTTGGACCTGGAGGAGCCCTGCCCAATCCCCGGTCTCCTGCTGCAGGCAGAGCCCCCAGCCACATGAGTGCCATGTCTGCAACTGCTGGAGAGTGTGAGTCCCCTGTGCAGGGTCGGGTTCATGGGACACCGTCCTTTGACCCTGGGAAGGTGACAGTGAGATCCCAGGGCTGACACAAAGTGAGGAGAAGTAGGAATCAGAAGTGGCCCCAGTTGGGAGACCAGGATAAGCACCTGGCTCCTGGCTCCTGCCATCGGATCAGCGCGGTGCGCCGGCCGCAGCGCGCCGGCCGCGGTGGCCATTGGAGGGTGAACCAACGGCAAAGGAAGACCTTTCTCTCTGTCTCTCTCTCTCTCACTGTCCACTCTGCCTGTCAAAAAAAAAAAAAAAAAAAAAAAAGAAGTGGCCCCAGGCCTCTCCCGCCACACTCTCACCATGGCACTGTGTGTTCACATCACTCTAGAATGCACACTCGGAATGAGCAATGGAGAATTTTAACCACTGTTTCTGCAGCCTAGTCTGGGAGGGAAACGTCCACCCAGACAGGGAAAGCCAGGGACCGGGGGACAAGTCCTGGAGTCTGTGCTGGGGCTCTGGGCTGTGATGGGAGGAGGAGGAGAGAGCTGTTCTGATGCCTTCAGAGAGGCAGCTGCTCTGCCTCCCACAGGGATTCCTGCTCTGCTGGGCCCGACAGATGGGGATCCACGGAGTGTCCTACAAGCAGCACAGCTGGCTGTTCAGGTGGGTCCCTTGGGTTGGGGGCTGTGGGCAGATGTAACACTAATGTGTGCTGTGTTTTCAATGCCCAGCTCCCTGTTTCATTGAGCAGTACCATGCACAGGGGACAGGAGAGGATGCCATGGCGCACCTGTGACTCAGGCAGCAGAGGGCACCCTGGGCTGTCCCCGAGGGCTCTGAGCTGAGCTCCCAGCTGGGAACCAGCAGCTGGCCCTGGCCCATGCCCTGCTCAGCTCCCGGGGGGCCGGCTTAGCGCACCGTCCTAGGCCCTAAGGAGCTGTAGAAGCATCACCCAGTCTGAGCTCTGGCCCCTCCCCCAATGAAGTGAGAAGAAGAATGAGGTCAGGGTTCCCTTTGAGTTGGGACTGCCCAGGGGAGGGGTCTACTTTGCATGAAAGACCCCACCCACACCTCAGGATGCAGCAGGGGATAAGAGGGAAGAAAGGGCCTGGGACCAGCAGAGGGTCCTCAGGACAGAGCTGCAGGAGGGTCTCACCATGGCCTGGGCTCCTCTGCTCCTCCCTTTTCTCATTCACTGCACAGGTGCCTGGAGGCTGAGCAAGAGGGCAGGAAGGGATGGGGAGCCGTGGGTGTGTGTGCCTGTGAGTGAGCAGATTTCCTTACCAGAGTCTTTTCTGATGTTCAGGGTCCTGGGCCCAGGCTGCACTGACTCAGCCGTCTGCCTTTACCGAGGCTGAGGGGCAGACCATCATCATCCCCTGCACAGGGAGCAGCAGCAACGTGAGGAAGGGGTACACATCCTGGTACCAGCCACTCCCCGGCAGGCCCCCCACCATGCTCCTCTACAGCAGCAGTATTCGACCCTCAGGGGTGCCGGACAGGTTCACAGGTTACACGTCTGGGAACACGGCCTCCCTCACCATCGCTGGGCTGCAGCCCGAGGATGAGGCTGATTACTACTGTGCCGCATGGGACAGCAGCCTGGGTGCTGACACAGTGCTGTGGGCCAGGGGGGAAGTGAGACAGAAACCCAGGGGCTCCCAGCCTCCCCAGCACAGGGGGACTGCACAGAGCCCTGGTTCACAACCATACACAGGGAGAAGGGCTGAGCTGTGAGTGAGCACTGTGTGTGCTCTTAGGATGCTTAAAAATAAGGGCCTGGGTTAGCATGATGGAGCCTGCATTGCCCCTAAACACGTATGTAGCGGCCACACCTGGGGATGTGGCTGTGACTGCAGAGTCTCTCCTCTGGGACACACACTCTGCTGGCTGGTGTACCTGCTAAGGAAGCCTTCATTTTCCATGGTTTCATTTTCTATTCTGCTGGGACTGGTGGATGCAGAGGGTCCCTGCTCTGGCCCTGGGAGGCTGCTCAGCCAGGTCCTCAGCAGCCTCACTCTGCCCTCTTCCCCTTTTCTGTCTGCTTTTGGGTTCTGCCCTGCACCTGCCCTGACGTCTCATTAGAGTCCCCTCCCCCTCTGCCTGTGTCACAGAGATCACTGAATCCCTCTGTAGATCCAGGTGCATCTGTCACACTTGCTCGAGTGCAATACTTCTGTGAGTTTGGTGGGGGAGCTCTCAGGTTTATAAGACTCATCACTCATAACCTGCGACTAGAACACTCAGAATCAGAGCAGCTCAGAGTCCTCCTTACTAACATCGTAGCGGAGAGGACAGATCATTGCTTTGAGGTGTTGTTTCCCTCTGGGTTCATATACCTTTGTCATCTGTCACCAAGCAGAGCCGAGTACACAGGGTTTTTTTTTGTAAGATTTATTTACTGATTTACTTGAGAGAGAATCTTCTGTCTGCTGGTCTCTCCCCAAATAGCCGCAGCAATTGGTGTTGAGATATCAGGAGCCCAGAATTCCATCATGTCACCCACATGGCTGCAGGGACACTAATTCTTGGGCAATCTTCTGCACTTTCCAGACACATAAGCAGGGAGCTGGAATGAAGTGGAACAGCCAGTCTCGAAACTGCACCCTTTTGGGTTGCTGGAGTCTCAAGTGGTGGTTTAAAATGCTGTGTCAGAATGCCAACTCTCACACACAGTGGTTTAACCCAGTGCACCATAACGTAGACACCCATGATTTTTATTTATTAGCATATTTATTAATTTCAAAGGCAATGTGACAGGGAGAGGGAGAGAGCTGTGTCTCCATCCATAAGTTTACTTCTAAAATACCTACAATACCTGGGGCTGGGCCATGCTGAATTCAGGAGTCAGAAATTCCATGTGAGGGTCCCACATGGCTGCTGCTAACCAAGTGCCCAAGGAGCCATCATCCTCTGCCATGCTGGGTGCACCTTAGCAGGAAGCTGGACCAGAAAGGGAGACAGGACTCTATCCCAGTCAATAAAATAGGGAATGTGGGCATTCCCAGGGGTGTTTAAATCCAACATTTTACAACACTCACTATCCCTTGTGGAAGACTTTGAAATACATGTTTCACAAATGCTGGCATAATTACATCAGTAAATAAATGAAAATTGTCCCATCATACATGAGTTCCAATGACTTCTGTTCTCCCATGCACAGTGAAGGCCCCCACGGGCCCATTTTAGTTCCTTACCTCATCCCATGCCCACAGGAGGATAGCACGTCCCATTGCCAGTGGCTGCAGAGTTTCCCTTCCATCTACCTCATTCCTGCCACCTCGCTCTCCAGAATAGAAACACCGGCTCTCAGGGCAGAGTTTGTGTAAGATCTCTAGGGGGACAGCAGGGATGTGCAGCAGGTGCACACACCACAGCTTCCAGCCTACATCAACTCCATTTTCCCACATTTGCCAGGAGACCCAATTGTGCACATGCTCACCCCATATTGCTTTCAAATTCCCTGAATCAGTGACTCAACAAACTACCTTCATGGAACTTAGTACTTTATTTAATCAAAGGATTTTGATAGCATTGACCTTTGATTCATACCAGAGCATCTGGTGTCTCAAATGCCTTTACCCTGGTTTTCCCCACATTTCTACTCTTCCCTCCAGACTGGGGCTGAGGGCATCTTCTCTTATCAGAACTCCCAGAGGCCACAGCTGAGACACTCTAAGCCCAGCCTTCTACAGCCCAGGGGATTGAAATAACTCTGGGTGACACTGAACAGGGGACCCATGCAGTGCCCATGCACACAATGCTGTCAGTAAGGAGGACTCTGAACGTCTTTATTCTGAGTGTTCACATTCCAGGTTGCCTGTGGTTGGCCTTGTCAGCCTATCTAACCCTCTACCACATTCAGAGAGAGTATTGGACACCCGTCTCATTCTGTCAGGGATGGAAAATGCCTGTATGATTTTCAAATCCTGGAAATGTACTGGTAAAGTTAGTTGGTCTCTCAAACAGCTCATGAAGTAAGGTAGGTTTGGGACAACAATGGGTATATACTCATCAGAGAGTAGCTGATGTTATGAGGTACGGGCACATCACAGTTGTGAACATTTTCGTAGGTCTTTTGTCCATTAAGATGGAGACAATGTTGACCCATGTGCCCCAGAGCTGGCTGTGAGGTTGACCAGATGTCTGGACATGCTTGCTCTCTCACCACATCACACAGCTGTCCCTAGAGACTGCTGGTCCAACCAAGACCCTGGGATGACACTAAGTACCCAAGCCAGTGTCTTGTATGTCCAGTCCTATGCTGCTGTCAGTACCCAGACAGCACAGTAGTCAGGGGCCCCCACAGGTCCAACACTGATGCCCATGCACGCAGATTAGGATCTCCATCTCAGTGGGAATTACATTGAAACTCTCAATTTTTCTTTTTTCATTTTCGTTTCTCTTTATATACAGAAGATCAGTTTAGCATACATGAAGTAAAGATTTCAACAGTTTGCTCCCACACAGAAACATAAAGTGAAAAATACTGTTTGAGTACTAGTTATAGCATTAAATCTCAATGTACAGCACACTAAGGACAAAGATCCTACATGAGGAGTAAGTGCACAGTGACGCCTGTTGTTGACTTAACAAATTGACACTCGTGTTTATGGCCTCAGTAATCACCCTAGGCTCTAGTCATGAGTTGCCAAGGCTATGGAAGCCCCCTGAGTTCACCGACTCTGATCATATTTAGACAAGGCCATGGTCAAAGTGGAAGTTCTTTCCTCCCTTCAGAGAAAGGTACCTCCTTCTTTGATGACCCGTTCTTTCCACTGGGATCTCACTCACGGAGATCTTTCATTTAGTTTTTTTTTTCCAGAGTGTCTTGGCTTTCCATGCCTGAAATACTCTCAGGGTCTTTTCAGCCGGATCCGCATGCCTTAAGGACTGATTCTGAGGCCAGAGTGCTGTTTAGGACATCTGCCATTCTAAGGGTCTGCTGCGTATCTCACTTCCCATGTTGGATCATTCTCTCCCTTTTTCATTCTATCAGCTAGTATTTGCAGACACTATTCTTGTTTATGTGATCCCTTTGGTTCTTAGTCCTATCATTATGATCAATTGTGAACAAAAATTGATCACCGGGACTAGTGAGATGGCATTGGTACACGCCACCTCGATGGGATTGAATTGGAATCCCCTGCTATGTTTCTAACTCTACCGTTTGAGGTAAGTCAGCTTGAGCATGTCCCGAATTGCACATCTCTTCCCTCTCTTATTCCCACTCTTATATTTAACAGTGATCACTTTTCAGTTAAGTTTCAGCACTTAAGAATAATTGTGTATTGATTACAGTTTTCAACCAAAAGTATTAAGTAGAACAAACAAAAAAAATACTAAGAGGGATAACATATCAAGTTGCTCATCAACAGTCAGGGTGAGGGCTGTGATCATCCACTCTACCCAAAGCTCCAGTTGTCTTCTGTTATCAGATACCAGACACGCAGTGGCTCAGCCCTGGCCTTTGCAGTCACTTGCAGAATTAACTGGTGAATGGAAGATCCATCTCTCTCTCCTCTCTCTCTCCTTCTTTCTCTCTAACTCAAACCTTCAAATAAATAAATAAATCTTCACTTGGTTAATCCTCCACCTGAGGCGCTGGCATCCCATATGGGCACTGGGTTCTAGTCCCGGTCACTCCTCTTCCATTCCAGCTCTCTGCTGTGGCCCGGGAAGGCAGTGGAGGATGGCCCAAGTCGTTGGGACCCTGCACCCTCATGGGAGACCAGGAAGAAGCACCTGGCTCCTGGCTTTGAATCGGTGTAGCCCAGGCGGTAGCGGCCATTTGGGGGGTGAACCAATGGAAGGAAAACCTTTCTCTCTGTCTCTCTCACACACACTGTCTATCTGTCCAATTTTTAAAAAAAGGTACACATATGGAATTCCAGCATCTCAACCAGGGGGCCTGGGATCAAGTCCTGCTCTGCCCCTGACCCAGCTTCCTGCACATGGCCTCGGGGCCGCAGGTGCTGCCCAAACACTTGGGTTCCTGTCACTCATGTTGAAGCCCTGAGTGTAGCTGTGGGCTCCTGGCTTCAGCCTGGCTCAGCCCTGTTTTGGACATTTGGAGTGAACCACAGATCAGAGGATATTTTTCTCTCTGTCTCTCTCATCTCTCTCTCCCTCCTTCCATTGCACTTTGCAATAAATAATTAAATAACTGCTGACAACTTACTTTGTGCCCTATGTGTAGGTCAGATACAGGGAGTTAGAAGCACAGTAGCTACACAGATTATCAGGTCCCAGCTTCTACAATCAGGCTGTGAGTGTGTGAATGGGCACAGTGACTGGTGAGCTGCAGAATTTCTGTGAACCTCAGGTCTCTGGGTCATGGGGAAGTGTATGCATCACCACCAGTAGGGGGCGCTGTGAGACTGTCCTGTGTTACCTGTGCTCACTCCTGGGGATGCAGCAGCTGTTCCCTTGAAACTTGGTAGAGTGTCCTGAGCAAGAACCTTTGTGTTGTCTCACAGGTGCTTCCTCTCCCTCAAGGCATCCCCAGGGAGGGCAACAAACCCTCATCCTCCTCAGTCAGCAGTGGGAGCTGAGCCCCAGCACCAGGGCTCAGGGAGGGGCGGGACAGGCACTGGGCGGGGCCTCATTTGCATGAGCAGCCCCTCCTCTGGCACAGGCTGGGGAAGAAAAGGAGGCCTGGGGCAGCGCAGCCCACTGTGGGCATCAGGGGCTGTGACCACCATGGCCTGGGCTCCTCTGCTCCTGCTGCTCCTCTCTCACTGCACAGGTAGGGACGGCCCTGGGGACCAGGTCCCAGCCTGGCTCACACCCCTTGCTCAGAGCCCTGAGGGACGTGAGCCTGACCTCTGCCCCCTCCCCGTGTGTCTGTGTCTGCAGGGTCCCTCTCCCAGCCTGTGCTGACTCAGCCGCCCTCCCTCTCTGCGTCTCTGGACACAACAGCCAGACTCACCTGCACCCTGAGCACTGGCTACAGTGTTGGCAGTTATGTAATTGGCTGGTACCAGCAGGTGCCAGGGAGGCCTCCCAGGTATCTCCTGACCTACCACACAGAAGAAATTAAACACCAGGGCTCCGGGGTGCACAGCCGCTTCTCTGGATCCAAGGATGACTCGGCCAATGCAGGCGTCCTGAGCATCTCTGGGCTGCAGCCCGAGGACGAGGCCGACTATTACTGTGCTACAGCTCACGGTAGTGGGAGCAGCTTCCATGCGCACAGTGCTTCAGACGATGAGGAAGTGAGACAAAAACCCCAGTTCCTCAGCCATGGGCTCTGAGCATCTTTAGTGGTGAATATCTGTGGAGACCTCTGAGTGCAAGTTCAGTGCAGCAGGCTGTGCCCAGGACCAGGGGCCAGTGACACACACAGGTGCAGCCTGACCCTGAACCACCCCAGTGCATCTGGGGAAGGCAGAGACAGAGGAGGTCTCAGAGTCCAGGGCACAGCCCTGTGCATTCTGCAATAAGCTGGGACATGGATGAGAAATGAAAACGCAAACCTCAGACTCCAATGCTGAGATGATATTGATGTTCAAATTTTGTGACAGAGATCTCCCCACAGCAGTCACTAAGTCCTTTAAAAAAATGTCTAATGCTTTAGAAACAAATGGAAATGATGTGAATGTAAAGACAGATAAGGTATACATGATAACCAGGTGTAAATTATGAAAGCGTATTTTGTAAAAGTGACACAAAAAAGAAAAATTCAAATAGAAATAAAAACAGACTTAGTATTAAAATGGAAGTCAGACACTGGGGAGATTCAATGGCTCAGCACATCATGAAATAAAGGACTGACAAATTCCGAATAACAACAGCAAAACACAAACAATTCTCTGTCTGAGCTGGAGGAGGTTCAATGGAAAACAAAATTCCATGTTTGTTCAAAGGAAAAAGAGCTGCTGAACATTCTGGGGAATTCTCCAGGTCATTCCCATTCTGTGGTTCATTCACCAGGGGGCGCTGTGGATCCATGCAGCAGTGAGCAGGGTTTGATGCAGATTCAAACTGGTGCTGCACTCTGGCCTCAGAACCAGCCCTTAAAGCATTCAGATTTGGCTAAAAAGCCCATGAGAGCATTTCAAGTGTGGAAAGCCAAGACACTGTGGCAGAAAATGACCTACACGAAAGATCTCTGTGAGATCCCAGTGGAAAGAAAGGGCCATCAATGAAGGAGGTACCTTTCTCTGAAGGGAGGAGAGAACTTCCACTTTGATTATGGCCTTGTCTAAATAAGGTCCGAGTTTGTGAACTCAAGAGGCTTCCATACCCTTGGCAATTCATGACACTCGCTGTGAGAGTGTCTGTGAGGTATATAACATTCCCTTCACTCCCAGGCACGTGCATCCAGGACAAAACCTTGCAGTGAGATCTTCCCCAGTCTCTTATGCAAACTAATCCTATTCTTGGAACCGGTAACAATGATGTAATTCACCTTTCAATCACACTGGGAGGTTTTCATTGCTGTTGTTGTTGTGTTTTGGTGTGAATCCCATTTTCTAATCTCTTCTTCCTCCTCACTTCATTGGCACATTGCAAAAACATGGTGCAAATGGTTATTTCGCTAGATGGCTGAATGAGAATGCCTTAGGTTCCTTTTAGCCCTAGGGATCTGTGCTGCCGCTTCCACTACCCTGAGCTTTGTGTAAAAGACCAAGGGTGGGGCTAGCACTGTGGCATAGTGGGTTAAAGCCCTGGCCTGAAGTGCCAGCATCCCATATGGGTGCCAGTTCTAGTCCTGGCTGCTCCTCTTTCTGATCCAGCTCTCTGCTATGGCCTGGGAAAGCAGTAGAAGATGGCCCAATCCTTGGGCCCCAGCACACACATGGGAGACCCAGAATAAGCTCCTGGCTTCAGATTGGTGCAGTTTCAGCTGTTGCGGCCATCTGGGGAGTGAACCAATGGATAGAAGCCCTCTCTCTCTGTTTCTACCTCTCTCTGTAACTCTGTCTTTCAAATAAATAAAATAAATCTTTACAAAACAAAAGGCCAAGGGTCCATCTTTAAAAATGAGCACACATTCACTAGTTGCTACTCATATCTACAGCAGGAACGATCTAGATACCAAGGGAATTCCGAGGATGGACCCAAAAAGGAGAGAGATGGAGAGGACAGACAGTGCACTGCACAATCTTCAGACGGTCACGGGCAGCCACGCAGCTACTACCTCTGCAAGCAAACTCTGGGACCCAAAAAGCACCCTGCATAAGAAAAAAAAATATAAATTTTGGGGTAAAAACCTGAGAAGCTCTAGTCATCACCCTGCCTGCTTTCTCGCCTCAGAGAGCAGCAAGCAGCTAACCTCGAGCAGGGAACTGCAGAGCCCGGGGAGCAGCACAGGAGGGTGTGTTCAGTAGTGGGCAGTGGCTCCACATGTCCCACAATGAGCTGCTGGCTCTCCAGCTCCAGGAGAATACTACATTCTGTATGTCCCAGCCCAATATGTATGGGCTTCTGTGAGAAAGAGAACTGATTCATAAGTTACAGATAGATTTTTTAATTTTTTAAAAGAATTTATTAACACATCGGGTTCTCAGGGTCATAGCAGATGCATAATTACTACTACACAGTTCTCAAGTTTCATGTTAATGTAATTTTTTTCTAGATTTATTTATTTATTTGAAAGTCAGAGTTACAGAGAGAGAGAAGGAGAGGCAGAGAGAGGGAGAGAGAAAGGTCTTCCATCCGTTGGTTCACTTTCTAATTGACTGCAACAGCTAGTACTGTGCAGATCCAAAGCCAGGAGCTTTCTCTGGGTCTTCCCATGCAGGTGCAGGGGCCCAAAAACTTGGGCCATCTTCTACTGCTTTCCCAGGCCATAGCAGAGAGCTGGATCAGAAGAGGAGCAGCCAGGACTTGAAACAGTGCCCATATGAGATGCCGGCACTGTAGGCGGAGGTTTAACCCACTACTCTACAGCGCCGGCACCATTATTGTGATATTAATACAAAGAGAACAGATTCTATGTAGTCCATAGATATCATTCCAAGCAAATAATGATACTATATGTAGATTTTTAAAGTTACTCAATTTGAAGAATGAGAAGAAATGATTTTTATGAAGATGTGTTTGGGAGGTAGGAGTTTGAGACCAAAATAATAATAATAATAATAATAATAATAGCCAATGAGGACACTTGCAACTATGGAACACAAGCATTTCATTTAAATATATGGCCTTGGTGTTTGAAGGCAGAAAGGGACAGTGTGGAACGTCTGCCCAATGTTCTGAAACGCCTTGACTGGTTTCACTAAAACAAAACATAGGGGGCCTCTAAGTCCCGTCAGCATTCACACTTCTCCAGAGGAGCTGAAAAAGAAACCAGGGATTCCTCACCACCCAGCTATTGGGAACTCCCTCTAATGACATTGTGTCTGAGCCTTCTGGATGGGTCCATGGTGAAGATTCATGGCTGTGCCCAGCAGGACCAGCCAGGAGGAAATTAAAATGCTCAGTCTGGTTCCACAGTAGTGAAATCAATTCAACTCCACAGGTGTCTCAGAAGGGCTAGGAAATGACAGAGCATCCCCCAAATCTCCATCAGGGACATCACCACCACTCAACCACAATTCATACAGGCCAAGTTCATCCCGTTCTGCTTCTTCTCCCAATGCCTTAACTCCCTGTCTCTACATACCCTTAAATATAATGCGCTCATGGATTCAGGACTCTGAATATATATATTCAGAATATATACCTGCAGGAATCAAGCAGGTATATTAAACTGTGGTGAACAGAATGTCGAATACATCAAACGTCCCTGCCTCCGACCCTTTGCACAGGTTGTTCTCTCTCCTCCGCCATCCTGGCTTTCTTTCCAAACATAATGGATTTTCTAGTTCATGGAGGATTTACTGCACCTTAAAAACACTTCGCAGGATTCCAACATTAGAACAGGGGTCCTGTGGACAGAATGTGACTGGCGACCACCGCTGGCATTACCGTGAGGACCAGGTGACAGGTTCTGGTGCCCACATGCGCCACGGGCAACCTGGTGGGAAACATTCCCATGGTTGACAGGCAACCATCAAACAAGCTGTGAGGGAAGTGCAACGTCCTTGTGAGATAACCAGAGGATGGTTTCAAAGCAGTGGAGAGTCTCTTTGCAGTGTTTAATGTGACAGTTAAGAAATGGTGGGGGCTGGCATTGTGGTGTAGCAGGTAAAGCCGCCACCTGCAGTGCCGGCATCCCATATGGACACCAGTTCGAGTTCCGGCTGCTCCACTTCCGATCCAGCTCTCTGCTATGGCCTGGGAAAGCAGTGGAGGATGACCCAAGTCCTTGGGCCCCTGCACCCATGTGGGAGACCCAGAAGCTCCTGGCTCCTGGCTTTGGATCGGCACAGCTCTGGCCACTGCAGCCATTTGGGGAGTGAACCAATGGATGGAAGACCTCTCTCTCTCTCCCTCTCTGCCTCTCCTTCTCTCTGTAACTCTACCTTTCAAATAAATAAATAAATCTTTTTTTAAAAAAATGAAATGGTGGCATTACCAGCAGGGGTGGAGGGTGAGGGGCAGAATAAAGGTTTGGGAGTAAAACCAGGATGTGAACCCTTGAGTATCCTCTATGAGTATCTGTCCTGCATGACCCTGTGCCTTCTCATCTCTACAGTAGGGTTAGCTCTTTTGAGTCCTAACGGAGAATTACAAGCCAGCCTTTCTCAGGAGCAGTCTTTCCTTCAATATGAAGAATGACGTGTTATCATGAATTCAAATAATGTTAGCATATCAAGAATGCTGACACTGGGGCCAACGCTGTGGCACAGTGGCGTCCCATAAGGCCGCCGGTTATGGCCTCAGAAAGCAGTAGAAGGCCGGCGCCGCGGCTCACTAGGCTAATCCTCCGCCTGGCGGCGCCGGCACACCAGGTTCTAGTCCCGGTCGGGGTGCCGGATTCTGTCCCGGTTGCCCCTCTTCCAGGCCAGCCCTCTGCTGTGGCCCGGGAGTGCAGTGGAGGATGGCCCAGGTGCTTGGGCCCTGCACCCCATGGGAGACCAGGAAAAGCACCTGGCTCCTGGCTCCTGCCACCGGATCGGCGCGGTGCGCCGGCCGCAGCGCGCCGGCCGCGGCGGCCATTGGAGGGTGAACCAACGGCAAAGGAAGACCTTTCTCTCTGTCTCTCTCTCTCACTGTCCACTCTGCCTGTCAAAAAAAAAAAAAAAAAAAAAGAAAGCAGTAGAAGATGCCCAAGCACTTCAGCCCCTGCACACGTGTGGGAGACCCAGAAGAAGCTCCTGGCTCCTGCTTTGGGATCAGCTCAACTCTAGCCATTGTGGCCATTTGGGAAGTGAACAAGTAGATGGAAGATCTTTCTCTCTGTCTCTCCCTCTCACTGTCGGTAACTCTACCATTCAAATAAATAAATAAAATTTTAAAAATAAATAGATAATAAATAAAAAGAATGCTGACACTTTAAAAATGATCAGTACTTGCTGGTCTACTGCACTGCATATTCTCCCAGTGATAACTGCAGTTCAAAGTTACAGGTATATGGTTTAGGATTTTTCTATGTGCTCAGACAACCTTCATACTTCAACTTCATCTGTTTTATTTTCTAAAGTGAAATAAAGGGGCCCGCGCTGTGGTGTAGCAGGTAAAGCTGCCACCTGTAGTGCCAGCATCCTATACAGGTGCTGGTTCAAGACCCGGCTGCTCCACTTCCAATCTAGCTCTCTACTGTGGCCTGGGAAAGCAGTAGAAGAAGGCCCAAGTCCTTGGGCTCCTGCACCTGCATGGGAGACCTGGAAGAAGCTCCTGGCTCCTGGATTCAGATTGGCGCTGCTCTGGCCATTGCGGCCATCTGGGGAGTGAACCAGCAGATGGAAGATATCTCCCTCTCTCTCTATTTCTCTCTCTCTCTCTGCCTCTTCTTCTCTCTGCAACTGTGGCTTTCAAGTAAAATAAATAAATCTTTAAAAAAAGTGAAATAAAGGCATTTATGTTATTCTGTGGGTTTTTTTCCCCCATTTAGTCTGTATCATGGGCATAGTCAAAGTCAAGAACAGAGCTCACTCCTGTTTGGGCACAGATGCCTCATACTCATGGTAGGATTCCTTTGCCTGCTCCCCTGGTGGTAGAACCATGGGCTGACTGCACCATTGTATTAGAAACCATTCTCAACGGAAAGGTGTCAGTCACACACACTTTCTGCTTTCATGCTAGTCCCCTAAAAGTGGTTTGCATTTTCCTCATCGGATCTAAAGCTTGAATAACCCCAACAAGCTTTAGAGAGTGAGCATTTCCCCACATCCTCTTTAATACTATCATTCACGTTAAATGTCCTTGACTATTAGAAAGGAACTGTTTTTCAGTTTCCCTGGTCCTTAATAGTATGTATTCTTTTAAATTGCTGAGCCAGTGCTCAAGCCCTAGGTGAAACCCTACTGGCCCCCAATGAAACACAGCTCAGATGTTGGCTGTACTGTGCAGTGTTTCTCAGTGTCTCGGGCAGCACTGAGTGTACTCTTCCTGGTCCAATAACAGTGCAGGTTCATACCCAACAAATGACCGTGAAGACCTTATACTATAGTGTCCACTGCCCGACCCCTTCCCTGTCAATGCCCTGGTGCTTTGAAAGTGCTAGAAAGATGGTCTCTTGGAACTTCTTCAAGCTCTGGTGGTGTAGTAAATACATTGCCTGGGATTTGCACATTAGTACAGTGTTAGAAGTGGAAGAGATCTTACAGTAAAATGAACTTCAATCCACTACTCATTAGGTACATGTGTCACAGGAATCGGTCTACTTACCAGGAAAAACAACCCAACACAGCTGAGATGGACACAGTGGCAGATCACGGTGAGTGCATCCACACACGACCTCAGCTCAGACCCTCACGGCCACACCACAATGCCGTGTTGTCGGTGAACTCTCATCGTGTGAAGAAGACTGACCACACATCCAGTGAAGCCCTTCCATTCCCTGCAAAAGAAAGAATAGAATTAGAGACTTGACTGAAAATGAGAAGTCCATTCCAGGAAGTATTAACTAGTATCCTCAATGTTTCGTGACAAAGTTTTAAAAATTATGCATGCTGATGAGTACAAAGTTACCAAAGCAGGGAAAGGTACTAATTTCTGTGTTTAAAAATGAGACATTTGTCTCTTTGCTCCTGAATATCATTGCATTGAGGATTTCCATAATCTACATCCCTACTGCCTCTCCAGCTGAAGCTAGATTTTTCGATGACTTTTATTTTATATGTAGATTGTTGATGTGCCTTGGTTTTGTAGAAGAAGCAGAACTGTCACTGATGTCACCATTTGCTGGGCTGGGAGGTTCTATCATGGTTTGAACAAGCAAAGCAGTGACCTTCCCTGAGAAGTTGGTGGCTGGCTGGAGAAGCAAAGATCTTCTCCTGCTCGAGGTGTTTAAGGGAAGCAGTGCTGCATAGAAAGTAGCTGTTACCTCTGAGTGAGGGAAGCCAGGAGCTTGGATCCAACGACCCCCTTCCTAACACAAAGCTGTATGTGTAAAGAACAGAGATACCAAGTGCTTCAAGTCTCTTCCTCATCTGACAATCAGAGTAGTAAGGTTACCAGTCTAGGAACAGTTAATAAATATCTATCAGTTTATAAAAAATAAATCAACCAGACCACTATATAGATAGGCAACCGTCAATATATTTCAAACACTTGTTAGGGTGTTAGCTTTGTCTTTTAAGAACTCTGCCAATTCTCTATTTCATTTAATTCTTTACAACAAATCTCAAGTTAGGTACAATTATGTCTTTGTTTTACAGAGAGTTGAGCAGTTTGCCTACGACCCTAATGCTACTGAGTAGCAGAGACAGGACGGTACCCTGCCACTCTGCCCCCAAATCCTGTGTCCTTTAGCAGTCTACCAAGGGCATATAAAATATTTCAAAAGAAATGGAGACCATACTCCGTGTGCCTTCTTCCGTTATGTACGTTAGTGAAAAGGGAGAATTGTGGTTAACCACATCAGAAAATAAAGTTGACTATTTATAAATAAGATGAAAAATATGGGTTTTGCTATCCTATTGAAATAAATAATTATTTTATTACTCCATCAGGGAAAAATTTACCTGCCAAGTGCGTCTCATAGCAGATGGCAGGCCAGAGGACAGCGACAACTGGAGGGCAAAGGGAGCAAGCGCATGACCCCGTGTAACGGAACGGCGGCCCATGTGGTGTGTGTACCAGTGGGACACACATGACGCTGTCAGAGTGAGGAGGGTAAGAAGGGATCTGTGAGGACAACAAAGGGATTTAAGTATTAGACAAATCAATACTGGGATCACCACTGGGCTTGACCTCTGCTTTTTAAGATTTCTTTATTTATTTGAAAGTCAGAGTTACAGAGAGAGAGAGAGAGAGAGAGAGAGAGAGAAGCTTCCATTCGCTGGTTCATGTACCCCAAATGACTGCAATGGCAGGGGCTGACCAGGCCAAAGTCAGGAGCCTGAAGCTCCATCTGGGTCTCCCATGTGTGTGACAGGGGCCCAAGCACTTGGGCCATCTTCTGCTGCTTTCCAGGTGCATTAGCAGGGAGCTGGATCGGAAGTGGAGCAGTGGGGGCTTGAACTGGCAGCACCTCTACAGGATGCCAGCATCACAGGCGGTGGCTTAACCTTCTACGCTACGACTCTGGCCCCCATGACTTAACTTCTTAAACTGATTCCTATGGTCATTCATTGATTTTTCCCAATCAAATTCAGTGTAGTTGTTCTTCCATCCTGAAATCAAACGAGCATTTGTGCCCAAGATCACAAACCTATTACTGTGGCAGTGGCGTCGTGGGCTCCCCTTCAGAAGGACAGATTCCACACGGTTCTCTCACTCCTGTGTCACTTGCCCAGGATCAATTTCTCGGCGAGTTCTGGCCCTGGTATTTTCTACATCAAATTTTAAATTTACTAAAGAAACTGTTCCTTTACAAAACTGTCACCAACCATTCACTATCTTTTTGATAAGGAGTAGTCTTTCTTGATGTCCCATTTCTCTGAAATACAGGCACAATGGGACTTGCTGGCACTGCTTACCTGTGCTGACTTGAGGGCAACACTTCCCTGGATCCACAGAGGCCTAGGTGCCCAGGTCAACTCACTCAATGAATGAGCCGCGGGAAATGAGAGACAGTAGATCAAGGAGAGGAGCAAGAATTCCGTTTCCATTCTTCCTGGTAGGGAGGCTCAGATGAAAGTTTTAAGTGTTAACCTGTGAGCCCACCTAACTCATTTCTTTTACAGAAAACCACATAGGTAGATAACTGACAAAAATGAAGCCACAAAAGCAGAAATAACACATTCACATTATTACTACTTTAACTCCAGGCAGATTTGATAGCAGCATCAATTCCAGCATTTTTCCATGAACTGTAAGGCAAATCATTTTCTTTTTTTTTAAATTATTATTATTTTTTTGCCAGGCAGAGTTATACAGTGAGAGAGAAAGAGAGAGAGACAGAGAGACAGAGAGAGAGTTATAGACAGTGAGAGAGAGAGACAGGAGAGAGATCTTCCTTCCATTGGTTCACTCCCCTAATGGTCGCTACAGCCTGTGCCGCGCCGATCCGAGGCCAGGAGCTGGGTACTTCCTCCCAGTCTCCCATGCGGGTGCAGGGAACCAAACACTTGGGCCATTCTCCGCTGCCCTCCCAGGCCACAGCAGAAAGCTGGACTGGAAGTGGACCAACCGGGACAGAATCTGGCACCCCAACCAGGACTAGAACCCAGCACCCCAACCAGGACTAGAACCCGGGTGCCGGCGCCACAGGTGGAGGATTAGCCAAGTGAGCCATGGCGCCGGCCACAAATCATTTTCTTTCACTGTCTCTTCTCACTCTCCCCTCCAAATCAGATGGACAGAGTAACGTGGTGTCATCAAGGAGGCACTGGGAAGGGCTCTCTACCGACTGGAGATTTGTCCAGCAGGAGGCCAGGATCTCCACACCTACCTACCTACCTACCTACCTTTCTTTCTTTCTAGATTTATTTATTTATTTGAAAGGCAGAGTTACACAGAGAGAGAAGGAGAGGCAGAGACAGAGAGAGGTCTTCCATGTGCGGGTTCACTCCCCAATTGGCCGCAACGGCCGGAGCTGCACTGATCTGAAGCCAGGAGCCAGGAGCTTCTTCCAGGTCTCCCACATGGGTGCAGGAGCCCAAGGACTTGGGCCATCTTCTACTGCTTTTCCAGGCCATAGCAGAGAGCTAGTTCAGAAGTGGAGCAGCCGGATTTGAATCGGAGCCCATACAGGATGCTGGCCCTGCAGGCGGTGCCTTTACCTGCTACGCCACAGCGCCGGTTCCAGAAAAAAAAGTTTTAATTATCTTCAAGTTTGACAGCACCAAGCTGCCTGCTAGGGAGGCCACGTGAGTCCCTAATCCTGTGGCCTTAGTTCTGCCACAGTTCCTTGCTCTGTTTATGAGTCTAGTCCATACAAAGTGACGATGTGTATGTCTCGTGGGCTAAGATGCACGGCCCAAATCACAATTTTACTGTTTCAAAGCCATTAATAGTTCAGCATACTCACTTCAAAAATGTTTAAAAATAAATCAAAAGAAAAATAATGATTAGTATATTAAACTTTTCATGTGGAAATTACGTTCAGGACTCGAAGAAAATAAGGTCCCACAAAACACTTAGTTTGCTTGGTAGTATATTGAACCTCTTTATGAAAATGCACTACATTGAAATGAACCAACAGTTCTATTGTTGTCTGCTGTTTAGTGTCGAAGTGAAAAGGTTGGGAAATGAAACACTAACTACAATGTTTTAAAAGTCAGATAAACCAGAATTTATTTTGGCAAATGTGTAATTACATACACTGCTAATGAGCATACATTGAGGGGCTGGCACTGTGACATAGCGGGTAAAGCCACCATCTGCAGTGCTGGCATCCCACACGGGAACCAGTTCAAGTCCTGGCTGCTCCACTTCCGATCCAGCTCTCTGCTATGGCCTGAGAAAGCAGCAGAGGATGGCCCAAGTCTTTGCACCCACCTCTATACCTGACTGGGAGATCTGGAAGAAGCTCCTGGCTCCTGGCTCTTGGCTCCTGGTTTCAGATAACTCAGCTCTGGCCATTGTAGCCATTTGAGGAGTGAACCAGTGGATGGAAGACCTCTCTGCCTCTCTCTGCCTCTGCTCCTCTGTAACTCTGCCTTTCAAATAAGTAAATAAATCTTTAAAAAATAAAAAGAGCATACACTGGTGCAAATTTTGGAAAAATTAATGAAAGTGAAAGATAAACACACTCAAAACCATTCAGTCAACAATAATCATTCTTCATATGATTCAGGAATCGTAGATGAACATTCTCAAGGCAACATTATGTAGTCAAAATCTACACACACAAAAAAATGGACACCCATCCACAGCAGAATGAATAAGGTGCAGTGTTTGACTGCAATGCAAATGCTACGCAGTAAGGAAACAGATGAACTACAGTTAAACAGAACATGCAGGTTATTCTATCGATAGTTCAACACTGGAACAGTCCAGTCTAGAACACATGGAGACTCACAGGGGTCAACACGGAAGGAAGCTGAGAGATGATTCTGAGAGCCAGCAGTTCCTAGTTCTAGACCTGAACTGGTGTTTAACAAGGGTGACCATTTTGGCTGAAATCATTGAGCCGTACATTTATTTTGTATGCTTTCTGCATTTTTGATGTATAATAAGTTTTTAAACATCTTGAAATGTTCTATGGTAAAAGAGAGACTATTTCAAAATTGTTAAGTGGAAACAATGAAACGATGCCATAAATATTACTATGGGTTTTCTCCCTCTGGGCTTTTTGGTCTGATAAGCCCTACACATGGCCTCTTGGGATTCATCTCCTCTGAGCCTAACGTCCAAATTCTTTTTTTTTTTTTTTTTGACAGGCAGAGTGGACAGTGAGAGAGACAGAGAGAAAGGTCTTCCTTTGCCGTTGTTTCACCCTCCAATGGCCGCCGCGGCCAGCGCACTGCGGCCGGCGCACTGCGCTGATCCGATGGCAGGAGCCAGGTGCTTATCCTGGTCTCCCATGGGGTGCAGGGCCCAAGCACTTGGACCATCCTCCACTGCACTCCCTGGCCACAGCAGAGGGCTGGCCTGGAAGAGGGACAACCTGGACAGAATCCGGCACCCCGACCGGGACTAGAACCCGGTGTGCCGGTGCCGCAAGGTGGAGGATTAGCCTAGTGAGCCGCGGCACCGGCCAATGTCCAAATTCTTAAGCACAGTGGAGGGTTGTTGCGTGATGAGTGGACAGCCTCATCAAATACCACTTTCACATGATACACATGAAGACCTCAAGACACAACGCACCAGGGCCAGCATTGTGGCACAATGGACTAAGCCATTGCCTGCAACACCAGCACCCCATATGGGCACCAGTTGAAGTCTCAGCTGCTCCACTTCTGGCCCAGCTCCCTGATAATGCACTTGGGAAAGCAGAGGAAGATGACCCAAGTACTTGGGCCCCTGTACCCACGTGGGAGACCCAGATGAAGGTCCTGGCTCCTTGCTTTGGCCTGGCCCAGCCTTGGCCATTGTGGCCAGTTGGGGAGTAAACCAGAGGAAAAAAGATCTACCTCTCTCTCTCTCTCTCTCTCCTCCTCCTCCTCCTCCTCTTCTCTGTATAACTCTTTCAAATAAATAAATAAATCCTTAAAAAAAAAGAAAGACACAATTCACCACCCTTTCAGGCCTGTGGAAATTTTGTATCTTGAGGGGGAAAAAAAGACAGAATGTGATGAGGATGTTGTTTGAGGCAGAGAGTCTGCAGGAGATGAAGAAATGAGAGATACTGAAAGACGTTAGTAATTAAAGAAAAAGAGCTGTTTGCTCTAAAGGCAAGACCCCCGATTCTTGTATCCAGAAAGATGAAAAATTGAATTAGTTGTAAGCACAGTCATTCCTTTACTCAAGAACTTTACGACTCACTTTAATGGAACCTTACTGGTGGGCCCTTGGTCCACTCTAATGTCTGCATTTCTGTAGAGAAATTTCTGGAAGAAACCAAGATTCTCTTAACATCCAGATGTAAGTTCTCTCTCGTACTTGCTCCTGGGCCTGAAGAATGTTGGAGACTGGGAGAGAAAGACTTTTGTAATCCGGGGTGCTACAAAGAGAAAAGTGCAGGTAACCACTGACTGAGCCGGGTGCTGTCAGCATACTCTGTCCCGTGGAGTTTCCTGCAAAGCTCCTGGTGACCTGAGAATGATCCCATCTAGAAGTGAAGTTCTACATGGAAATTTAGAGGTCACCTACTTACATCTAATCCTGGGAGATGGGAAGAGTGCAGTATCATGCTTCTTTATAGAGGGAGAAAAGAAGCCTCACCCCAAAGTTTGTGATTGGGGGTGAGCAGTCGAGGATGGCCGTCTGCTCAAAGTCTTGCTTCTCCAGCCCCTTCCAGGCAGTCCTGAGTAAATACTCCTTTTGCCATGTACCCTGGTGAGTGTCCTTTAAAATGAACAGCATTGAGGACAGCAACAGGAAGGTGCTGCTAGAAGACCTGGACAATCCGAGGGAGACCAAGGATTTCCCCTCCGTATCCAGGCACACACTAAAATAAACTGTCTCCAGTTTCAAGTAAGGGCCTTAGCAGACTCCTTCCATCCCAGCTCAACACCCAATGCAGGGGCCAGTGCTGTGGCATAGTGGGTTAGAGCTCCCGCCTACAGCACTGGCATCCCATGTGTGTCGCTCCCCATCTTCATGGAGGAACGACACTAAACCCTGCCTAGGCTTCATATCCGAGTCACGGCACCATGATGTCGCTCCCCATCTTCGTCGAGGAACGACACAGGACCCTGCGCTGTTCTTTCGTCTGCTCGGCCCTCCCCGGGTTTGCTGCTGGTTCTTCCCGGGTTGGCTACCGTCCCCTCCACCTCTGTGGAAGGGCGGTTCCCCCTGGCCACTCTCCCCACTTCCGCAGGGGAGCAGCACACCGCCGGCCGGCTCTCTCGGGGGCTGCACAGGTGTTCCTTCAGATAGATGTTCCCCTTAGATGTTCCTGGTGCATGTTGTCTCTCTCCTCCTTTATAGTCCTCTTCCGCCAATCCCAACTCGGCTGCCCACAAGCCGAGTACGCTGCTCTCCTCCAATCAGGAGCAGGATCAGCTCCTGGAGGTCATCACTCAAGTTGGCAAGAGGCAGCTGCGTAGAAGCTGTTTCCTCCTCTCCCAGCGCCATATTGTGGGAGAGCAGATGCATAGAATAAGTCTTAATTCCAGTAACTTAGTCTAGTCCGAGTTGCTCCCCACACATGTGGGCGCTGGTTCGAGTCCCGGCTGCTCCACTTCTGATCCATCTCTCTGTTATGGCTGGGGAAAGCAGCAGAGGATGGCTCAAGTCCTTGGGCCCCTGCACCCATATGGGAGACCTGGAAGAAACTCCTGGCTCCTGGCTTCAGATCAGCTCAGCTCCAGCCATAGTGGTCATTTGGTGAGTGAACCAGCAAAGGGAAGACTCTCTCTCTCTCTCTCTCTCTCTCTCTCTTTCCTCCCCTCTCCTCCCCTCTCCTCCCCTCTCCTCCCCTCCCCTCTCTCTAACTCTCAAATAAATAAAATAAATCTTAAAAAAAAAAAAACAGTGCCCAAGGGGTTTTCATAATCAAACCAGAGGCATGGACACAAACACAGCAGGTTCGGTGCTCATAAACACAGAACACCTTCCTGGTACACCATCCGACCAGGAAAAGAGCAAAACCAACTTGCACACAAATTTCCTTTTTCTTTCTAATTTTATACCCTCTCCTGCTAGCCTCTCGAGCAGCAAGGATAACCCTGACTGTTCCTGGGAACCCACCACCTGGATGCTACCTTGGAAGGCTGATAGCAACCTGGAACGCCATCCTCGTCATCACTAATGCTTTCCAGGACCAAGTCTTCTGGAATGCAAACAAGTAGAAAAACATCAGGAAAGAGCATTTCCCACTTTCAGCTCCCTCTACCAGAGGAGGCCACACAGGCACACACCCAGTCAGCTGGGGCTTTGCTCTGGTTCACACACCTTGCCCACGGCCTCGCTGGCTACAGTTCTAAACTTACTAAATTACCCTCAACCCCAACCTTGCTTCCCAGACAGACTGTGGAATCAGGCTTCTCCAGACTATAGCAAGTGTGTGATTTCACAGCACCGGCCACTGTGTGTTCCGAATGGGGTTATCTGTGATTATAGAAAAGAAGGTGTTGTAGAGACCAGACCGTGCTGTGTACTTCACACACAGGGCCGTTGTTCCCTTGGTGTTAGGACCAGTTAGGGAGCAGCGGTTGAGTCAAAAGGTCACATATCCCCAAACTACTGCAAGGAGCACTGGTGTAAGGGCAAGATGCTCTCCTGTACAATGCAACTCTCAAGTTCATTGCTGCTGGAGGTACACAATTCTAAATGCAAGGAAGAAGACTGGTGCTAACCATATGGTTTTTAATGCATGCTCTGATTTCAAATGTTCTAGAGGATTAGGTCTCATGTGGTCCTCCCAATGACACCACCCCCACCAAGGACAATGTGTGTGGCAGCTATAATGTGCATCATCTGGTTTTCACATCTACATTTGATTGAGAAGAAAACGACATTTCCATAGAAGACAGAGAACGGTGGACTTGAAGCCACGAGACAGCCTCATCCACCCAGTCAGACCTGAACTGGTGGACAGTGATTGCGAATCAGTCAGGAATCTTCGGTCAGTGTGGACATGGGGGTAGAGGGCATGGACTGAGCCACTGCTGGTCCATCCCCTTGGGTGGAAGGAGGACAGCAAAGCAGAGGAGTGGGAAATAAATAAGACACAGATGAGTTCAAAATTCATTGAGTTAATGTGTATTACAATGTGTGATGGTAATGGGTTTTGTTTTCTGGAAAGAAAATCTTGAAAAATAATTCTGAAATTTTTGACAACAAAACAGTTTTCATTAAGCATACCCACACAATCCTAACTCCCACCAGGACCCCGGAATCAGGGGGCTCTTCAAAGAATCCTACAACAGTCTTAGCAAATACTGTCTTTACCTCATCAAATGAATGACTCAAAAATACTTACTATCTCCAGATCTTATGGACACCTCCTGCAATCACAAAAACAAACAGTATGAGTGCATCGCGGGGCTGAGTGTTTTCACACACATTGGATTCTCTCAATGAGAACTGGAAACACAGAAGCAACGTCAGACAGAGCAAAGGGGATCTGGGCAAGCATGGGTTATAGCTTTGGATAAGACATAAGCTTTTCTTTGGGCATGTGTCTCTCAACACTGGTTTTACTGAGGGAGAGAGTATTTAAATCAAGGAGGAGACATTGCTTGGGAGGGAAAGAACCTCTTGCACAAAATTTATAACTTGGTCCTGGAAAATCCCTTGGTTGTAAATATCAGTTGGTCAGCAACTATTATTCCATCAGTGAAGAAGATAGTATCTGAGATCTATGCAGAATGCTTTCCCATTGACTCAGCTGAAAACACAGGAAAGCAAGGAACCAGTATTTCCAGTTCAGGAAAAGAAAGGTGACCTTACCTTTGCCATGCATGATCCCTCTCCTTCCTCTCCAGAGAAGTGTTTCCCAGGATCTATCCACAGCTTAGTGTTTTCCTGAAAGTCTAAGAGGACACAGGGCATGTGCCAGTCATCAGGGATGAGTCACGCAGAGCGCTGCTTCCCTGTGGCTTAGACCGCAGTGAAATGCGCGTGGCCAGAGCATCCTGCTCGGTGGAAGCAGAGGCAGAAATGACCGGGAAACAACAAGGACGGGGACGCTGGCACGGTGGTAATGGCAGCACAAGGCCAGACATAACCGTCAGCCTGCAGGTCTCTCTAAACTGCCTACTATGGTTTCTTGACTGAAACAGCTGTCACTAGTGACGTTTGACGCAGAGCTCAGCTCAGTGCTGCTCTGAAGTCCATGGTGCTGTAGTTCATGCTGAGGGGCATTCAATGCAAGCTTCTCAGGATAATCTGTTATAGATTAGGGTCCCGGATAAAAACAGTTTAAGGAATGATATTAGTGAACACACAGCAGTATACAGACCACTCCCCCACCAGGGTATCAGGTAGGCCACTCATAATAAAATGACCGAATATATTTAAAAACTTTATATTTTAACAACAGCTTTTCAATACTGCAAGAGGATCTCATTTATGAAAATAGCGGAGTCTCCATAAAACAGCAAACTGTGCGGCATTTTAACTTCTCCTGGCCCCATCTTCCACTCTCCAGTCCTGCCTTTGGCTTGAAAATTAACAGCCATGTTTGCAGTGAAAATGTAAAACCCAGGAGCAGTGGAATATGACCAGGATTCTGCTGGATTTCCTTCAAGTCTTCTTTCTGGGAGAAGTCTCAGTATTTTTAGATGTGTTGTTTTTCTCTCTCTGTGTGTGTTAGTATTTATAATGATTCAGAACTTATCCAGAGCAGGGGAAAAATCATTTTCCCTAGGATACTTGTTCAAAACAGTTGCAGGCAATGATATATCTTGTGGCTGCCTGAGTTGGTGGACCAGTGCTGTGGGAAATATTAAACAGAAGACAGCAAAAGAGAAGCTGCATGTTGACTGGGTATTCACAAAGGAAGCTTACACAGGCTCAGCATACTTCTGGAAGGCCACACTCGCTTGTGGAAGTCTCCTACTCAAAGGGGCTGGGAACACGGCGGGGAAGGAACTGAGGTGGTTCTAAATTCTCAAGTCCAGTTGACATTAAGAAGCTGATCAAGTGAAGATAAGGTAGAATTCTGATCAGCAGGTTACTAAAAAGGTGATCCCCAACACACACTCAGAACAAACATTTGGGGATTAAATCAGCACATGGAAAACCTCTCTCTCTCTCTCTCTCACTCTCTCTCTCTCTCTCTCTCTTTCTCCTTTTCTAACAAATATAGTGAATAAAATTTACAAAATTTCAAAATTTGCCCAAATCTGACACCTGAGAATTGGAGCTTGGAAAAGTCGTCACTATCACTAGAACTATCGTGATGTCACACTGTGCCTAAATAGTGTATGTGAGCCACATGGTTTATGCTAAACATCTGCTTTCTGGGAATCTTGGGTTTGGTACACGCTAAGCAGAAGGTGCCTACATGGTCCAAGAGGAAGTTTGGGGCTGGCACCACGGCTCACTTGGCTAATCCTCCGCCTGCGGTGCTGCCACCCCGGCTTCTAGTCTAGGTTGGGGCGCCGGATTCTGTCCCGGTTGCTCCTCTTCCAGTCCAGCTCTCTGCTGTGGCCCGGGAAGGCAGTGGAGGATGGCCCAAGTGCTTGGGCCCTGCACCTGCAATGGGAGACCAGGAGGAAGCACCTGGCTCCTGGCTTCGGATCGGCGCAGTGCTGGCCATAGCGGCCACTTGGGGGGTGAACCAACGGAAAAAGGAAGACCTTTCTCTCTGTCTCTCTCTCACTGTCTAACTCTGCTTGTCAAAAAAAAAAAAATAATAATAATAATAAGTTTGGGAATTGAGTATCTAATGAGCTTCCCTGGTAGACCAGCTGACATGATGTTGCATTCTTGCTGGAGAAGGAGTGTCCCTGTGGAATTCTTCGGGGGGGGTGGGGAGGCACGGACCACCGGAACCTGGCACAAGGTTTTCTTTGGACATCATCTCATGCACATTTTCTCTTTGATGCTTTTTGTTTTGTACCTTTTTACTGTAAGAAGTCATAGACATGCTAATGACTGTGTACTAAACTCTGTGGGTCCTCCCAGAGATCATCAAAGGTAACCTGAGAATGGTCTCAAGCACACTCAGCGAGGGCTATACCCCAGAGAAAGGAAAATTCAATAGAAACTGTCCCTGGGGAAGCCTAGATTTTTCACTAAGACAGAGGATGTAAGTGAGCTACACTAATATATGCAAATAACAGGGCCATATAATATCTACACTAATATATACAAATAATGGAACCATATAACATCTACACTAATATATGCAAATAACAGGGGCCGGCACTGTGGCATAGCAGGTAAAGCCACTGCCTGCAGTGCCAGCATCCCATATAGGTGCCAGTTCTAGTCCTGGCTGCTCCACTTCCAATCCAGCTCTCTGCTATGCCCTGGGACAGCAGTGGGAGATAGCCTGAGTCCTTGGACCCCTGCAGCTGTGTGGGAGACCCAGAAGAAGCTCCTGGCTCTTGGCTTCGGATCAGCTCAGCTCTGGCCATTGTGGCCAATTGGGGAGTGAGACAGCGGATGGAAGACCTCTCTCTCTGCCTCTCCTTCTCTCTGTGTGTAACTCTGACTTTCAAGTAAATAAATAAATCTTTAAAAATATATATGTAAATAATAGAGCCATATACTATCTACTCAATAACACACAAAGGCAAAACAAGCCTGTGATGATTTTTACAAATTGGGAATGGCAATGAACTGATAAAAATAAACAAAGACTCATTTACAATTCTGAAATATGAAGTAAAATAGTGAGGTGATAGATCTCACTGGCAGAACAACAGTATGAATATGATTGAGCTGAAAATTATCATCAATTATCAGGATCCACCTTTTATTGCCTATTTTATCCAAAGCAGCAGAATACATGCATTTTTTAAGCTTACACGGAACACTCAAAAAGAGACTATATTCTGGGCATAATATCACTGCTCTCACTTTATATTAATACCAGTTATATGAAAAAAATATGCTCTTAGATTATTGGGGCTTTAAAGAAAACATCCAAAACTGTTTGTCAATGTAACAAGATAGTTGAAAAGGACATCTAAGTTACAGATGTTTCAACAGAAATTTCTAAATATTTTCAACTAAAAGAAGTAATAATTTAACTAGATAAAGTATGTCTAGTGCAACAAAGGCAGTGTTCGGAGAGAAATCTATACCATTAGATGTAATGTATTGGAAGAGAAGAAGATAAAATCAATCATCTAAGCCTGCCATTAGGAGATGACTGAAAATGGAGCAACGCAATGTGTAGCACATGGAAGAAGTGACGAGACATATTGCGGAAGTCAGGGAAGATGAAGCACAGGAATTTCTCATCAAATCAATGACCCAAAAATTGGCTTCTTGAGAGGATCAATACAACTGATAAAACCCGATTCAGGCTAAACAGGAAACAAGAAGAGCAAACATAAAACAATTAATACAATGAACGGGAGAGGGGCCAGTACTACTGAAAAGGAATTCTATGAACAATTCTAATCCCACAGTTTGAATATCTAAGTGAAATGAGCCAGTTTCCTGAAAGACATATATTCCAGAATCCAGATAATGTGGGGGGCGGTGCTGAGGTACAGTGGGTTAAAGCCCCAGCCTGCAGTGCCGGCATCCCACATGGGCGCCAGTTCTAGTCCCAGATGCTCCACTTCTGATCCAGCTCTCTGTTATGGCCTGGGAACGCAGTAGAAGATGGCCCAAGTCCTTGGGCCCCTTTGCCCATGTGGGAGACCCAGAAGAAGCTCCTGAATCCTGACTTCAGATCAGAGCAGCTCTGGCCATTATGGCCAATTGGGGAGTGAACCAGTGAATGGAAGACCTCTCTCTCTCTCTCTGTCTCTACCTCTCTCTGTAATTCTTTTAAATAAATAAAAATAAATGCTTTACAAAAAAACCCAGACAATGTGAGGAATTTTATCTATTAAACATATTGAGTCCAGATTCATAGTGGCCCAAATGAAAAAAAAAAAAGCTCTAGGTCCAATTGCCTTCATTGATAAAATCTACTGAATGTTTATGCATCTGTAATTCATCAACTGTGCTTCTAGATATTTATCCTTGATATGAAAGTTTATGTCCATAGGAAAATTTGCACAGGGATATTTCCAAAATACTTATCTGTAATTGCCAAAACTAGAAGCAACTGACCATGATGATGTCCCTGGAGAAGTGAATGGAGAGGTAGCTTTTGACTCACGTGTAAAGTGGGATTGTCTATTAATTTAGAAATAATAAGAACCAGTAATAGGTTCAGGGAGAAGATGTATTTCTGCTAATGTTCGACAGCTAACTAAAGTCTAGACACTAGGTCAAAACTGCTACTGCATGTCAACCAAAGGTGACTTTGAAACTTTATTTCATTTGAAAGAAAGGCAAAGTTAGAAATAGAGCTAGACTCTGCTGTGGCCTGGGAAAGCAGTGGAAGATGGCCCAAGTCCTTGGGCCCCTGCACCCATGTGGGAGACCTGGAAGAAGCTCCTGGCTCCTGGCTTCGAATCGGCCCAGCTCCGGCCATTGTGGCCATCTGGGGAGTGAACCTGCAGATGGAAGACCTCTCTATCTGTCTCTCTTTCTCTCTCTGTGTAACTCTTTCAAATAAATAAATAAATATTTAAAAAAAGAAAGAAAGAAACAAAGAAAGCTAGAAAAGGCAAGAAAAGAAGCGACAGAGTTCCCATCAGTTGGTAAATCCCCAAATGCCCTCAAAGCCTGGGGCCGACCCAATCAAAGCCATGAGCCAGGTGTTCAGTTCAGGTTTCCTATGTGGGTGGCATGGATGGAACTACCTAAGCCATCACCCGCTGTCTTCCAGGGAGCCAATCATCAGGAAGCTGAAATCAAAAGGAAAGACAAGACACAAATCCAGTCCCTAAAATATAGACTATAGGTGTGCCAGCCGGTGTCTTAACTATCCCCAAATTTGCCTTTTAAATGTATTTTTACTTCTGTAAATCATAGCATTGCTGACTGAACAGGAAAATTAAATGTATACAAATTTTAAGAAGATGTCCTACCCTCTTGATAATTTGTACTCACACATTATACACTCAATTGTCTAAAGCTTTCATTCTTTAATCAAATCCTATGCTGAATTTTCACATTAGCTTCACTTAATTTACTTAGAGGTTGCATCTTGGTGTGTATGATCACCAACACTTTGTTGATCCTTTGCCGGGGGCTAGTGGGAAGCTCACAGGGACAGAGACAAACCTTTGAGGAGGTTCCTAGGGAAATACATTCTCGTTAGATGCTGCCGATTTCTTGCTAGCAGAAGAACAGAGGGAAATTGTTAATCGTTTATTCTGAGGTTCTACTTCTGACCTCACCGTTTACTGGCACAGTCACAGGAGGCAGAGGGAGGCTTCGGGCCAATGGTGGGGTTTAGCGAGCTCTTCCCATGTGCACCAGGGAGACTGCGCGGCCCAGGTCTTGATGGGGAAGAGGTCAGTGCAGAAAGGACCCTGAGACTGTGGGTGCTGATGCTCGGCGACTTGGGATTGCATCACCCCAAGAGTTGTGTGAACCAGGGAAGGTGATACAAGCCCTGTGTCCTCGGTTCTCTCCATGGTCCTCTTGCAGTTAAACTGGGCCTACATACTGGTCTTCTATCATGAGTCACAAACTGTCTAAGTGTATATCAGTACCACAAAAGGTGGATGGTGCTGACAAAGCCCTCCAGAAGTGTTTTACTATGTGTGAGGAGGAATAGGCTAGATCACCCGGAGTTGAACCCAGAGAGGGTGCTTGGACAGTACCACGGCAGCAGAGGATGGAGTTTCCTTTTCACCCAAATCAGAGGTAAGGCGGTTTGGAGACAGAACATCTGTCCTCGTCTCCTCCAATCCCTGTGCTATCAAGCCAGTGGAGTGGGCGGAGGGCAGGATGCAAATCACCTTTTACACTTGAGATGATTAACAGAGATACTAAGTGATCTGCAGAATCAAGATGACAATCAGTGATCGATGTGGTATTGGACATTAGCTTGGCTCCCTGGGATCAGAGGTCCCTGAACAGCAGAGATCATGTCCTCGACCACCGACCCAAAAGCTCCCCTCATTCTGTTTTTCAGATCTTCCCCAGCTAGGCTTCATGACAGGGAACCTGGGTGCCCTGCAGAGAGAGGCCTGAGATACGAGCAGCTCACATTCACCTCTACGTTTCAATCTGACCCGAAACAGAACATGTTCTTCCAAAGAGGATCTATGGAGAAAGCTTAGGAAGTGCAGATTTGTGGCCTCTTTCCTTCCTCCATTTCCTGAATGCTGCGGCTGCCTCTGCTGAATGTTTTTGAGCCACCCAGCATCTATCAGTATCCCAGAATGGCTCACACCCCAGCACACCCAATCCAACTGCCATGTGACATTTCTACAGAAAATCAACTCCCCTTCAATGGACAAATTAAATAAGCTGTGAATGTGAAACATCTCCCTTGTGGGTGCCGGTTCGAATCCCAGCTGCTCCACTGCCAATCCAGCTCTCTGCTGTGGCCTGGAAAAGCAGTAGAGTTGGCCCAAGTCCTTGGGCCCCTGCACCCATGTGGGAGATTCAAAGGAAGCTCCTGGTTTCTGGCTTCGGATCAGCCCAGCTCCAGCCATTGCAATCATTTGGGGAGTGAACCAGCAAATGGAAGACCTCTCATTCTCTCTCTCTCTCTTTCTCTCTCTCTCTTTCTCTCTCTCTTTCTTTCTCGCTCTGTCTCTCTAACTCTGCCTTTCAAATGAATAAATAAACCTTAAAAAAAAAGTCCATTCCCAAAGTTAACAGGAGGCCATTTCAACTCCCCCACATCCTCACCAACCCTTTGTCATAGTACCTTTGATAACGTGTCTAATTCTACTGGGTGGAGGAGTGAGATGCTACAGTTTTCACAGCTTTCTACCAAAAAACATCAGTGCATTTTCAAATACTTGGAATACCTCACTCACTGCTATTTCATTAATTTTTGGTATGCAGTACAGGGGCTGTGGTGTACTATGGATTTTTTTCTCAGTGACACTGCACCCTTTTTGAACTACCACATAACAGAGATAATCAATTATTAAAATCTGTAAATAATTAAATCTAATATTATATTTCAACACTGTGTATACAAACTTATGGCTCCTCCTGCTGGGCCTTACCTGTTGCACTGAGATGATCCATGAAGGAAAGAGGCCAGGCCTGTAACCAGAGTTCTACTGAGCGCTGACCACACACGTGGCTCACAGAGCCCATGGTGATAACTATCACCCACTACTTTAAAGCTGCCCCCTAATTCTTGTTGGAATAGGAGTGGCATGGTGAGGAGAGGCTCCGATAAGACATTGATCCACCCAGTGTCTTTCAGTGTTTAGGATCTGGGGTCTGACAAGATGCATGTGTGCTCTTTATGTCCGTGTCCCACTAGCAACTACTGAATATCTGCCGGAACACACACACAGATAGCTACGGGACCGCATGACAGATGAGTCCATTTTATATGTGCCACGTGGGTTACATCTCTGAAGGCTTGGGGAATTCTGGGAGTATGCATGGATGTGAGAACTCCCTGGTATGGTGGCTAAGGATCCACCTGCTTTTGGGGGTAAGGTGTAGGTTTCAGTTTCAACAACAAAAGTGGGCCCACACTCCTGGCTACATGTCCTGGTTCTTCCACTTAATTATCTAGCGAGCTTGAGTAAGGTTACCTATGTGATTTGGTTTCTCCACCTGTGGAATGGGTATACTAGATTAAGTCCAAAATGTATGTCTGTGATGAGGTCTGAGTAAGTTAGTGTAGGAAAGGATGCAGTTTAATTTTTTTTTAATTGAGAAGAGTGTCATAGAGAGTTGTGCTGGGTGAAACTGACATTTGTCTGGAGGAAACACACACACATCTGCACATTCACAATTTTACACCTAGATGCTGTCTACCCGCCAGCGCACAAATGCATTGCACGCAAAGGGAACACAGCTGATTCTAGGGACCATGGACACATATCTGGCGTTTGAAAACTGGAAAACTAGCTTCTTTCGCTACACTCCCATCAGCCTCATTTCTGCCATAGGACTGTGATCATGGTGCATCTCCAGACAAAGTCCAGCACGGAAGGACCACGTTACTTATCTAGATTGTGTCACCAGACAGTAAGGGGCTCTAAAATACATACCGACCATTCTTCTCCTTGAGGGCACCTGCAATGCGGAAAAAACACGGTGAGAATCAGAACATGCTGTGCTCTGTTTGCCCTCGTCTTTGTTCTCTTGCTACTCTACGTCACTCTGATGGGATGCGGCCGACAGGTGAAAGGAATCAAGAGTTGGAAGAGAGACACCAATGGAAAGCCCAAAAGATTTCTAGGGGATAGAGCTGTAAGGAAGTTTCAAAATTGTCTGCCTGAAGAGAAAAATGTAAGTAAAAGGCAAGCATACCACATACGACCAGACACTGTTAATTTTGTATGTTCCCTTGAATCAGGTACCGGGGTAAGATTATCCTTCTCCATCTTCCCTCCAGGTAAGCTGTACCAGCCACACATGATGCACATGGACAATTATTCATACCCAATATCCATTCCAAAAGAAAGGAACAGAGAAGGTTGTGGGGAGCAACTCGGACTAGACTAAGTTACTGGAATTAAGACTTATTCTATGCATCTGCTCTCCCACAATATGGCGCTGAGAAGGGAGAAACAGCTTCTACACAGCTGCCTCCAGTTCAACCAATAAACAGCAGGACCTGCTCCTGATTGGAGGAGAGCAGCGTACTCGGCGTGTGGGTAGCAGAGTTGGGATTGGCGGAAGAGGACTATAAAGGAGGAGAGAGACAACATGCACCAGGAACATCTAAGGGGAACATCTATCTGAAGGAACACCTGTGCAGCCCCCGAGAGAGCCGGCCGGTGGTGTGCCGCTTCCCTGCGGAAGTGGGGAAAGTGGCCAGGGGGAACCGCCCTTCCACGGAGGTGGAAGGGACGGTAGCCAACCCGGGAAGAACCAGCAGCAAACCCGGGGAGGGCCGAGCAGACGAAAGAACAGCGCAGGGTCCTGTGTCGTTCCTCCACGAAGAGGGGGAGCGACAAAGGTCACGGTTCTGTTTTAGACAAAGAAAGACTGTCTGACCTTGGATATTGTCCAGGTCCTTTTTGCCCATGACTCTGGAATCTCCTGCCTCTGACATTCAGGGGGCGCTAGGGCGACACAGAACAGCTGTCAGTTCATGGTTGGTGTGGCTCACTGACTTCTCAGGAACTTGCTCATCATGGACAGTGGCCTAGAACTGGAAGGCATGGCTGTTTAACAAGCAGGAATTCAGCTACTGCTGGACAATCATCCTTGATGAAAGGGCACAGGCAAAGAGAAGAACAGGAAAGAGGTGAGGAACGAAGCCTTTGGTATTTCCAAGACGGGCTGCCGAAAGGCACATGACGTGATCAGTCTCCAGTTGGAGAGTCATGAGAGTCATGCTAGGATTCAGTAGCACAGCCCTCCCAAATTCCAGGGAACTGACCATTACCCTTTTGATATCTTCCAGGTGTGGATTCAACGTCCATAGATACACATTTGTTGCCCCTGCATTTATAATCTTTTTTAAAAATTTTGACCTTGATGATGAGCCAATTTTCAATATTTCATCGAGGAAGTGTACCCCACAGCATGAACCAAATTGCATTGTATCAATTCAGTAGTACTGTTATTATTATGCATAACTTAAAGAGTCCAAATATTGAAACACTGAGTATGATTCATTCATGTTTCTCCTTCTGTCCCTCCTTGTCTTTGCCTTGTCTTATGCCACTTCCAGGCATCACACTTACAATGCGCTCAGACATCTCTAATGGATCCCCTCACTTCTCAGCAGCCTTGGGGTAGGGGCTGAGGAGTGACCCGGCACTGAGAGAGTTCGCATGGGTGTCTCAGGCAGTGCCTTCCCCTTGTCAGTGTCTGTGAATAGTCCAAACACACGGCAGATCCAGCCATTGCGGCCAGCTGGGGAGTGAACCATCGGATGGAAGACCTCTCTCTCTCTCTCTCTCTCTCTCTCTTTCTCTGTGTAACTCTGACTTTCAAATAAATAAATAAATAAATAAATAAATCTTTTTAAAAAGCCTCTTTCAAATCTAAGGCTCTGAACAAATAAAAATTCCCAGACAGAGAGGTAAGCAAGGTGTAGAGATTTGACCCCACGGGATGTGTATCTTTTACAATTTGATTGATGGCCCTAATGTCTAGGGTTCAAATCTGTTTCCTTAATCTTGTTTGGGGATGTGGAGGGCAAGCTGACATGTGGCAGCACTGGTGAGGCAAGAATTGACTGGGGGTTTTAGCACCAAATCTTTTTTTTTTTTAAGATTTATTTATTTATTTGAAAGAGTTACAATGAGAGAGAAGGAGAGGCAGAGAGTCTTCCATCTGCTGGTTCACTCCCCAATTGGCCACAATGGCCAGAGCTGCACCAATCTGAAGCCAGGAGCCAGGAGCTTCTTCCAGGTCTCCCACGTGGGTGCAGGGGCCCAAGCACTTGGGCCATCTTCTACTGCTTTCCCAGGCCATGGCAGAGAGCTAGTTCAGAAGTGGAGCAGCCGGGACTCGAACCGGTGCCCACAAGGGATGCCGGCACTGCAGGCGGTGGCTTTACCCGCTACACCACAGCGCCGGCCCAAGCACCGAAGCTTTCTGGTCAACAGATCCCTCACCTGTGAAACAGTTCAGTGCTTGGGTTCCAGCCGTGCCCTGATCTCCTTAGTTCTGGAGGAAACATTGGACATTTAGAGACTTCCTCCTCTGCCCAGTTTCTGTTGACAAGAAGCCAATTCCCTGTGTTAGGCATCTTTGTTAACAATAGGATTCAGGTAGTGCTCTGCCTCCTGCTGTTGCCAGTCCAGTGATTGAGACTCGGTTTCCTGGGTTCTTTCATACAGTTAGAACCAGGCAGAAAGGGTCTGCCTGTGATTACAAGTGGACCTCATGTCTGTCAAATGGGAGACGCTAAGATACCCTGGTTCCCAGGTCTGAGCCACCTTCACCACTAGGGGGAGTCAGCCCAAGAGTGAGCCTGGGTTCCAAGGTGCTCAGGGGCACCTGAACCATCACCATGGCCACTGCCATTTGTTTCTCAACCAATTTGTTGTGGTTTGGAACCTGGTTTCTGGCCCTGTACCCTCAGGGCATTTGTTCCTGAGGCTCCAGGTGGAACGTTCACAATCATTTCCTCTGTCCATCCTGGTGGTAACTTCAGACCTATTTCTCTTTCTCAGGGTATCCGCAACCCTGGGACTTAGTCGGTCCCCTTCAACGGCAAGCTTGGATTCAGAGTAGAGTGGGGATTTGAGGCTTCAGGGGGCTTTCAGTAGCAGAGTACAGACAGGGTGCCTCGTTTCTAACGTCACGTGCCTGACTGCAAAGTCTGAAATTAAATTACGACATTTTCCCTGAGAGTAACAAAATGAAAATGAATAGAGCAAACCAACGAACCCAACCCAGGCATTTTTCAGATCAACTGCTAAATGTCTAGCTTCAGTCTCATAATTCCCCAAACGCATAGGACACAATAAAACGCCACGTGTCGTGTCACAAAGCAGGAACATCAGAACTTGACTTTGTGCCGAGCATCCAGACACCAGTGCGGAGATGACTACGGTGCTGGAATTACGCAGCAGTGATTTTCGGAGCGACAGTCGGAAAACCCCTTGGTGAGCGATTTCAGACGTTCTTGAAACAAACAGGAGAGAACAAGTCTCAGAAAAGAAACAGAAGTCATAAAAACAGACCAAAGGGGAGTAGTTAAAACTGAAAAATATGAGCCGGCGCCGCGGCTCACTAGCCTAATCCTCCGGGTTCTAGTCCCGGTCGGGGCGCCGGATTCTGTCCTGGGTTGCCCCTCTTCCAGGCCAGCTCTCTGCTGTGGCCAGGGAGTGCAGTGGAGGATGGCCCAAGTGCTTGGGCCCTGCATCCCATGGGAGACCAGGATAAATACCTGACTCCTGGCATCGGATCAGTGCGGTGCGCTGGCCGCAGTGGCCATTGGAGGGTGAACCAACAGCAAAGGAAGACCTTTCTCTCTGTCTCTCTCTCTCACTGTCCACTCTGCTTGTCAAAAAAAAAAAAAAAAAACTGAAAAATACAACATGCTAAATTAAACAACAAACCTCTGGAAAGTTTCAAGAACTTAAATTCCAATCGCTGAAGAAGGTATTCAACTCACAAATAGTTATCAGAGCACAGCAGAGGGAGCTGTGGGTCTGGCTTAAAACCACCTTGCATGGTATCTGTCATGGATGGGCCCGGAGCTTGAGCTGACCGGGTGGATTCAGACATCACAGCAGGTGCTTCTCCCAGGGCGCACGATGAGCTCACAACCACTCCACTCCCTGATGGAGGAACTGCTCCCTGGGTTAAGGAACCAGAATCGGATGGTATTGGAGAAAGGTTCTTATTTGAATCATGTACACTACCACCCCCAGACACAGGCCTTTTACCCAGGAGCTGGGATAAAAGAGACTTCAGAGGGTTCAGCAGCAGCTGTAGCTCCTGAGAATCCTTGGAAAATCTACACCATGGCCTCTCCTGCCCCTCTTCTCTGTCTTCAGCCTCTGCGCAGGCTCACAGAGATTTCAGTGTCTGGCCTCTGGAGGGACACCTGTGTATTTCGTCCTCACTTTTTTTTTTATTTATTTGACATAGAGTTACAGACAGTGAGAGAGAGACAGAGACAGAGAAAAAGATCTTCCTTCCGTTGGTTCACCCCCCCCCCCAAATGGCTGCTACCGCTGGCGCTGCGCTGATCCGAAGCCAGAAGCCAGGTGCTTCTTCCTGGTCTCCCATGCAGGTGCAGGGGCCCAAGTACTTGGGCCGTCCTTCACTGCCCTCCCGGGCCACAGCAGAGAGCTGGCCTGGAAAAGGAGCAACCGGGACTAGAACCCGGTGCTCATATGGGATGCCAGCGCTGCAGGTGGAGGATTAACCTAGTGAGCCACGGCGCCGGCCCCCTCGTCCTCACTCTTAACATGTGTGTCTTTGGTCTCAGAGACCATTTCTCAGTCTGTGGTGACTCAGGAGTCCTCTCTGTGTCCCCAGGAGGGACATCTCATCTGTGGCTCTGGCACTGGGACAGTCACCAAGTGCCACTATCCACACTGGTTCCAGCAGAAGTCTGGCTAAGCTCCTGTGGGTATAGGAGACAAGTAACAAACTCCCCTGGAGATCTGCCCAGTTCTCAGGCCACCCCGCACCCTCGAAGCCCTGACCCTCTCTGGGACCCAGCCTGAGGACAAAGCTTTGTACTACTGTCAGCTACAGCATGGTGGTGCTTGGCACTCAGATCAGGATCCAAGATATGAACTTATGCTTGACCACACCTGGATAAAAACATAATCATGTGTCCTGGGCATCATGTGACAAGAACCCTGGGCTCTCAAGGCAGCCTAATGTGGACCACCCATAGAGAGAAGGGCAGAGGAAAGGCTAGGAATTGACTCTTACTCCTGTTTGAGTCCTATCCTGGCAGGTGTTTGTGAATGATTTGGTCAACAAAAAGCAGAATTCAATTATTTCATGTTCCAAAAGAATAGCAACAGCTGGGCCAGATCTGAAGCCTAAAGCTGAATTCGTTTCCTCCAGAAAAAATCATCTCCAGTAATGTTCTTTTCATCAGTTAAGAGCAAAGAGGAGAAACCAACCTTCTGTTGTGTGTTGCTATTATTTGCTTTTATTATGTTTCATTTTAATACAAATGTATTGCGTGATAATTTTGGATATGAAAAAAAGGAAAATTATCAAAAAGGATACTTCTTTCTAATGTTATGTGATAAAATATGTCCCCCTAAGAAGACACGCCACAGTCCCACCACCAGAATATACAACTATCTTAAAAATGGTGTCACGGGGGCGAGTATTGTGGCATAGCAGGTGAAGCTGCCATCTGTGAGATCAGTATCCCTTTGGGCGATGGTTTGAGTCCCGGCTGCTCCACTTCCGATCCATCTCCCTGCTAATGGCCTGGAAAAAGCAATGGAAGAGGCCCAAGTGCTTGGGCTCCTGCCACCCATGTGGGAGACCTGAAAGAAGCTCCTGGCTCCTGGCTTCAGCCTGGCCCACTCCTGGCCATGGCAGCCATCTAGGCAGTGAACCATCTGGGGATGGATTATCTCTCTGTCTCTCTCTGTAACTCTGCCTTTCAAATAAATAAATAAATCTTTTCTTAAAATAAAATAAAAATGGTGTCACTGCATATCTAATTAACTATGACTAAGGTGACCCGGTATCTGTCCGAGAAGAAAGCCAGGCAAAGATTCAGACAAAGGCCTTGTGCAGCTGCAGACCAAGGAATGCAGAAAATTGACCACAAAAAGCTGAGAATCAGGAAGGGAACAGGAAACATTCCTAGAAGGAACACTGGAGACATTTCTGTGACTTTGGAAGTACTGAGGGAGATGTCTGCATTTTCTGTGGGAACCCTTGAGCACATTATGCCTGGAGGAATGAGGAAGTTGGCTCACTGGCCGTGTGGTTAGGAACCAGAATTGATGAGGCATGAGAGAGAAAAAAAAAATCAATACCCCAACCCCCAGCCAGGCTCCTCCCTGTGTTGGACCAGTGCTTCTCAGACCTTAACGTGCCTGGGGGTTGTCAGAGGACCTTGTAAAATGTGGATTCTGAATAATGGGACTGGAGGGGGCCTGGAGTCTGCATTTGTAAGAGGCTCATGCCCTTAAAATCCACATGGTGTAAAATAAGACGTGTAAAATAAGAAGTGATTGTCAGAGAAAAGCAAACACCAGTGTCTTACAGAGAGAAACAGGAGGTTCTGGTTAAAGAGGAATCCGCCAGCCCACACAAGGAGACTGCCAGATACGACAGCTGGGAAGCTGGGAGAGGCTCCAGTTTAGAAACAGAAACAAAACTCTTCTTGACCTGAGCTCCCCCTCTAGCTCCTGCCCAGGCCCCACAGCGTCTTCTCCAGGCCTGATTTACAACTCCCCTGCTCCATTCCTGGGTCTCTCTCCCTTTCCCACCACCCTGTGCCTCCTAGGTTTCTGAGCAACTCCGCAATTGCAACTGCAACTAGATGAACTGAAGCAAACCTACCGCACGTGAGTGTAACAGCTGTGTGAGCAGGGCTATAGCTTTTAGCTATCCAATCTAGGTATATGTAACCACATCTGCACTGAAAAAGTTGTTTGTGCCAAGGTTATGTGTGCCAAGGTTATGTAAGACAACACCTTGCTTTGTTCAGGGCCCATAATTTTACAGACAAACTCTCCGCTGGGCCTGCCGGCATCAATCCAACCATCAATCAATTGAGCTGTTTTCCTGTTAAAAGCCTCGATGTCCCACCTCTCAATCCAAGTATCCTGTTACACTTTTTTCCTAACACTCTGGTGTCAGTGATTGGCTTGATATGCATCAGATGAACCCAGGTTTTATTGGGGTTTCATAGCATACTGATGATCACAAAAGGACTCTGGTCCCAAGTGGGCTTCTCACCTGTAGCAAATGGGCCCTGGGCTGAAAGCCACCCTTAGGGGTTGTCCTGTAGCAGCCTCAGGGACACCCCCTAGTGGCTGACTGTTGACCAGGTCTCACTGGCCTGAAGCACATTCTGCGTAGAAGAAATCAGGCTCAAATTTGTTCAAAATCTGGGGAAACATATTTGGTAGCACAGCCACACCAGTGTCTCTTGTTGGAAGGGAGTTTCCATTTCAGGAGCCAGAGAAAGTTCTGTGTCCTGACAGACTGCTTTGTAACGTGACAATTTTTTTTAAAGCTTGATTCTTTGTCAACAGGTCCAGTTGTAAAATTCAGTGAGTAATCAGAGCTCTAGTTTACACTTTGCAAAACTGGGTAGTATTAATTATAAACCCAGGTATTTTACTGTAACACTGCTTGGCCACACTACTACTCCCTGGGATCTGACGAGAAGTATTCACTTAATGGATATCTGGGTTTTGTCACTATTTTCCAGCTATGCTTGTTTCATGAAAAAGGAAGAATAGGGAGAAATTTCACATATGCAAGATTTTATGCTATTACATCAAACGGAGCCAATACAGAGAAAGTGGGACATACCTAGAACAATGGTTCAGAAGGAATTAAATTAACCCAAATGTTTGTTGGTTCACATGACTTAGGTAAATCTCTGATGAGTAAGCTGCTTTAAACTTGTTATTGAAAAAAAAAAAAGATGTGAACATGTTTTTGGAATTGTTAACATACATTTGTGCCTGGTTTCATGGCCAGGAAAAGTTATGTATGTTAATATTTCAAATCCTCTCATTTTGATGTATGTTATGGATTGGACAGGATTTGGCTGTCCAGATTTCTGCAGACATTGAAACTGCAGTTCTGTGCTAATGGTTAAGGGATGAATGCTATTGTCTGATGGACTGGGGCGGAGGCTTGATCTAATTGAGGTGGCTAGGAGGCAGCCTTGTGGAAGCTGTAAGTCGCCAGGGGCTTGCCTTCCCAAAGGGCTGGTTACTTGGCTGAACCACGTGATCCTTCCTCCATACAGCTCCATGCTTCCAGACAAACAGGGCTGCCCCATCTTGAACAGTGAGCCTCCGAAATGTAAACTGAAATAACCTCTTCCTTCCCAAGAAGCTCCTCTCGGGGATTTCAGCACAAGTAGCAGAAAGCTGACTAATACCATGTAAAAACAAATAACTCAGATTAAAGGGCAATATAGTGGGGCCAGCACTGTGGCGTAGCGGGTACAGATGCCACCTGCGGGGCCAGCATCCCATGTGGGCGCCGGTTAAAGACCCAGCTGCTCCAAATCCGATCCAGCTCTCTGCTATGGCCTGGGAAAGCAGTGGAAAATGGCCCCAGTCCTTGGGCCCCTGCACCCATGCAGAGGACCCAGAGGAAACTCCTGGTTCCTGGCTTCAGATTGGCCCAGATCTGACTGTTGCAGCCAACTGGGGAGTGAACCAATGGACGGAGGATCTCTCTACCTCTGCCTCTTTCTCTCTCTTAAGTCTGCCTTTCAAATAAATAAATAAATCTTTAAAAATAAAGTGCAAGATGGTGGCTGTTGCTTCCTGCTTAATGAAAGCATGATTTATTGGTTCAAGTCCCAGCTACACCACTTCCCAACCAGCTTCCTGCCAATGCACCTGGGAGGTGGCAGATACTGGGCCCAAGTATTAGGGTTCCTGCCACCCATATGGGAGACCATCATGGAGTTCCTAGCTCCTAGTTTCAGCCTGGCCCAGTCATGAGAATTATAAGAACGAACCAGTAAATGGAAGATTTCTCTCTCTCTCTCTCTCTCTCTCTCTCTCTCTCTCTCTCTCTCATTCTCTCTCTTCCCCTCCTTCCGTCCCTCCCTCCCTACCCCTTCTGTGTAACTCTGCCTTTCAAATAAATAAATAAATCTTTTTGTTTAGCTATAATAAATTTTAGAGTTTTTCTTTGACAAGAAAATAACTTAAAGTAATAGTCATGCTTATAAAACACCCCTGCTTTCATATGTAAGCATACTTGTTAAAAAATAAAATAGGTAAACAGAAAGGATACTTGTTCCTAAATATAAATGCAAGTACTCTTGGCTTCTTAAATTCTATGAAGAGAAGGAGGAGGAGGAGAAGAAGAAGAAGTTGGGGCCAGCATTGTGGTGCAGCAGGTCAAGCTGCCACTGGCATCCTACACTGGAATGCGGGTTCAAGTCCTGACTGCTCCACTTCTGACCCAGCCCCTGCTAATGAGCCTGGGAAAGCCGTGGAGGACGGCCCAGGTGCTTGGGTCCTTGCCTCCCACAATGGAGTTCCACCCTCCTGGCTTCAGCTGAGACCAACCCAGGCCATTACACCATTTGCAGAGTGAACCAGCAAATGGAAAATCTCTGTCTCTCCTCTTCTTTCTCTCTTTATCACTATGTCTTCTAAATAAATTAAATAAATGAATTCCATAAAAAGTTAGGATGTCTGGGACTATTAATAAAAATGGTTTTATAGGATATACGTGACAGTTCAAAATTGCTTACAAGGTTTTCACTAGAAATTAAGGTTACTAATAGTAATTTTTGTCCTAATGTAAACTTACTGATGTTCCATAAGAAGATAAAAGAAAAATACAGGACTAATAACTGAAAGAATATAAAAAAGTTAAGAGGGTTTGTGGAAGAGGAATCTTGAGTGGTCAGGCTGGTAGAAGTGTAAGCGATTTATTATCTACAGGGTTTTCTAAAGACTGAACATTAACACCAAAGGTACACAGACTGACGCAAAACTGGATTCTAGTCTACTGTATTGAAGCAACACATTTTTCTTAAAATGTTGATCTGTTCTTAGTACAAATTCACAAGAAGGTTTGATTTTCATCCTGAATTTTTTTTTTTTTTGACAGGCAGAGTGGACAGTGCTCTAGAGAGAGAGAGAGAGAGAGAGAGAGAGAGAGAGAGAGAAAGGTCTTCCTTTTGCCATTGGTTCACCCTCCAATGGCCGGCGCACTGCGCTGATCCAAAGGCAGGAGCCAGGTGCTTCTCCTGGTCTCCCATGGGGTGCAGGGCCCAAGGACCTGGGCCATCCTCCACTGCACTCCCTGGCCACAGCAGAGAGCTGGCCTGGAAGAAGGGCAACCGGGACAGAATCCGGCACCCCGACTGGGACTAGAACCTGGTGTGCCGGTGCTGCTAGGCGGAGGATTAGCCTATTGAACCTATTGTGCCAGCGATCCTGAATTTTTTTTAAAAGATTTACTTATTTATTTGAAAGTCAGAGTTACACAGAGAGAAGAGGCAGAGAGAAAGAGTGAAGTCTTCCATCTGTTGGTTCATTCCCCAGTTGTCCAAAACAGCTGGAGCTGCGCCAATCAAAGCCAGGAGCCAGGAGCTTCTTCCAGGTCTCCCACATGGGTGAAGGGGCCCAAAGACCTGGGCCATCTTCTACTGCTTTCCCAGGCCATAGCAGAGAGCTGGATCGGAAGTGGAGCAGCTGGGTCTTGAACTTGCACCCCTATGGGATGCTGGCGCTTCAGGCTGGGCGTTAACCCGCTGCACCAACGCACCAACCCCCTGAATTTAAAAAAATTTTTTTGAGGGGTTGGCGCTGTGGCATAGTGGGTAAAGTCGCTACCTGCAGTGCCGGCATCCCATATGGGCACTGGTTTGAGTCCCGGCTGTTCCACTTCCAATCCAGCTCTCTGCTATGGCCTGGGAAAGCAGTAGAAGATGGCCTGGTGCTTGGGCCCCTGCACCTACATGGGAAGACCCAGAGGAAGCTCCTGGCTCTTGGCTCCTGGCTTCAGATGAGCGCAGATCCGGCCATTGCAGCCAGTTGGGGAGTGAACCAGTGGATGGAATCTCTCTCTCTCTCTCTCTCTGTGTATGTGTGTGTAACTCTTTCAAATAAATAAAAAAATCTTTAAAAAATTCTTTGAACTATATTTTGAACTGCAGCTTTTCCTGTTTTTACAATTTCGATTTGATTAATTGGTGACTCTGCCCCTCAGCTTTAGAGTGAGGTCTTGTACGCTGTCCCTCCCCCCTCCACAACCCCGAGGTTTTGACTTGACTATGATCTCACACTGAAGATGTCTCCAAAGCCTGGGAATAAATAACAGAATAACTTGATTCTTTACTTGGGACTTTTCTTGAAGTACTTAAACCGTTGTATGTAATTAAACAATTTCAAGTGCTTGTATTGTCTGTAAGAGTCAGGTACCCTTCTCGTCAAGGTTTCTTGTTTACACTCTATTGTGGTATGGTGCGTACTCACAACCTTGGACACCCACTCTTCTTATGTCTAATCACATTCAGATACCGACCCATCAGGTCTGACGCTCAGGTCCTCTCATCCAGCTTCCCAGAAGGACAAACAATGCAGGAGAGTTCTGGGGATTTGTTTCGTTTTCCTTTATCTTTCTGGTAACTAACCAAGGATACAAGAAATTGGTTTTTTCAAAATAATTTATTGTGTTCTCTTTATTAAGTTCTGACTGCTTGAAAAAAAATCTTAAAAGAGCTAAAGCATTATTTTGCTAGCTATTCATTTTGAAATATTTAATCACTTTATAATGCTGATTAAATGTAGCTTATCACTCTGGTTAAACCAAACCAAACTGATTAAATAGATAACTATTACTTCACAGTGATCTGGGGTCCAATTTTAACCCAGTGTTTTAATTCTTTCTTTTTTTTTTTTTTTTTTTTTGGACAGGCAGAGTGGACAGTGAGAGAGAGAGAGAGAAAGGTCTTCCTTTGCCGTTGGTTCACCCTCCAATGGCCACCGCAGCTGGTGCACTGCGGCCGGCGCACCGTGCTGATCCGAAGGCAGGAGCCAGGTGCTTCTCCTGGTCTCCCATGAAGGTGCAGGGCCCAAGAACTTGATTTGAACCCGGTGTGCCGGCACCACAGGCGGAGGATTAGCCAAGTGAGCCGCGGCGCCGGCCCCAGTGTTTTAATTCTTTTGACCTCATTCGCAGGCCTGCTCAAGGTCAAAGTGCTCAATGACATCTCCTGACTGTAAGATTTCCAGCTGGGCCCTTCGAGCTCCTCACAGGGTGTCTCTGTCATCTTGAGGGGGTAATATCTCATTAGGCTTATTTAGATCACATGGAAAGTACTGTCAAATCACAAAATGATGCTAAACTTTAAGTTGTATCAGTAGCTTTTTGATATATATCCTAGAGATCATGAAAATTTAGGGAGCAAACCAGCAGATGGAAGATCTCTATCTGTGTCTCTCCCTCTCTGTCTGTAACTGCCTCTTACACAATCTTTAACACACACACACACACACACAAGCTTATTTACAAGAGATCAGCTGGAAATCCAATTATTTAACGTGCAAGAGATGAAAGGCAGACAAGATATGCACATCCTTAACCCTATACCAATGAAAGGATATCACTGAAGTATCTTCTCTCAGGGAGCTAGCACGTCTTCAGTTACGTGCATGTGTGCACATCACAGAGACCAGGACGCCTGCTTTGAGGAAGAAACCACAGTAATCACCACGCTGCATCAGAATCACGGGATTCAATACCAGATCATGAGTGAGTGAATGGAGGCAGTGCCTGGTGAGCTGCAGAAATCAAATGGATTACCCCCTCTCTGGGACATGAGGCTCTGTGTGTCCTGCTACCAGCAGGGGGCACTGTGGGACTATCCTGTGGACCCACCCAGAAGCTGTCAGGACCATTCAGAGGAGCCCTGGCTGGGGGCTGGGCCCTGTGCTCACTGCAGGGGAGTAAGCAGCTGTGTGCTCTCAGGCCTGACAGTCCCATAAGCATGGACTTTGGTCTCACAGGTGCTTCCTCTCCTCTCAAGGCATCCCCAAGAAGTGCAATAAACCCTCATCCTCCTCAGTCTACAGTGGGAGCTGAGCCCCAGCACCAGGGCTCAGGGAGGGGCGGGGCAGGCACTGGGCGGGGCCTCATTTGCATGTGCAGCCCCTCCTCTGGCACAGGCTGGGAAGAAAAGGAGGCCTGGGGCAGCACAGCCCACTGTGGGCATCAGGGGCTGTGACCACCATGGCCTGGGCTCCTCTGCTCCTGCTGCTCCTCTCTCACTGCACAGGTAGGGACGGCCCTGGGGACCAGGTCCCAGCCTGGCTCCGACCCCTTGCTCAGAGCCCTGAGGGACGTGAGCCTGACCTCTGCCCCCTCCCCGTGTTCTGTGTCTGCAGGTTCCCTCTCCCAGCCTGTGCTGACTCAGCCACCCTCCCTGTCTGCGTCTCTGGGCACAACAGCCAGACTCACCTGCACCCTGAGCACTGGCTACAGTGTTGGCGAGTACCCTTTAGTGTGGCTCCAGCAGGTGCCAGGGAGGCCTCCCAGGTATCTGCTAGGCTACCACACAGATGATATTAAACACCAGGGCTCCGGGGTCCCCAGCCGCTTCTCTGGATCCAAGGATGACTCGGCTAATGCAGGCGTCCTGAGCATCTCTGGGCTGCAGCCCGAGGACGAGGCCGACTATTACTGTGCAGTGGGAACACAGTGCTTCAGATGATGAGGAAGCAAAACAAAAACCTCTGGGCCCACAGACCTTGGCTCTGAGTGCTTTCAATGATCAACATCTGTGGAGACCCCAGGGCAGACTTCTCTGCAGCAGGCTATGCCCAGCAACAGGGAAAAAAGAAAACACACAGGTGCAGCCTGAACCTGAGCCACATTAGGGCATCTGGGGGAGGCACAGACAGATGAGGTCACAGAGCACAGGGCACAGCTCTGTAGAGTCTGCAATGAATTATCAAAAGGAAACACACTGTCAGCTGCTGGAAATGCTGACCAGCGCAACCACGGTCATCCACCGATCCATTTCCGCAGCTTGGCTCACACAGTGTGATATTAGTGATGCCCCCAGAGCTGATTTATTGGCACCCACTCCAGTGATAGACATGTGTTGCTCCCTCTGAACGCAACCAGATATTCATAGTCACGGACTCCATGGACTCTGTCAACCCCCAAATCCTCCCTCCCCTTCTCTCTGTCCCTGTATCCCTCGCGCCTCCTGCTTGCTCCTGGAGGGATTCAAGCCTTCACCCATCCCCACACTGCATTTGAAGAGAGACTTAAGTAGGCTCTGCTGCTGTTTCCAGTTCTCAGGGGCTGCATCTCCAGTGAGGGCAAGTTCCAGAAATTACAGCAGCATGGACCCCTTCACACGCTCCTGCCTGCTCTCATCCCCTGTCCTGCTTTTCTGCTCCCTACAGTCTCTTGAACGTGACAACATAATTCATGCTTACTTCCTAAAAATCACCTGTTCATTCAGTCATTGAGTATTTGCACGTGAAGTATTATCATGGTGGTTTTTTTAAAAAAATATTTATGTATTTGAAACTCAGAGTTAGAGGGAGAGACAGAGAGAGATCTTCGATCTGCTGGCTCAATCCTCAGATGGCTGCAATGGCCAGCACTGGGCCAGGACAAAGCCAGGGGCCAGGAGCTTCTTCCAGGTCTCCTATGCGGGCCATCCTCCACTGCTTTTCCCAAGCCATTAGCAATCACCTGGATCAGAAGAGGAGCACTTGGGCCACAAACTGGCACCCATACAAGATAACAGTGCTACAGGTGGTGGCTTTACCAGCTATACCACAACACCGGCAACTCATGGTAATTTTAATTCAACATATTTGAAATTGTACAGTTTAATAAGTAGTAGTCAATATATATATGCATACATATATATAATTTACACACATTAACATACTGTTACATATTAATCTTTGTATCACTAATTTATTATACAGTTTTTTAACGATCACACAATAATAATACAGAACATTTCCATCACCCATACGTTTCTCTTGTGGCAGTTTTCAGTGTCTCAGCAACTCTGACCTGAAGACCCCAGGATCAGCTTCATACGTACAGATTATTCCATTCCAAGAGAAACATGTGGTGTGTGCTCTGTTGTATTCACTTTCTAATGCTCCAAATAGGCATTGTGAAACCCATGCACGGAATGTGTGTAGGAGCACTTCATTCTCTGTCACAGTTGTGCAGGCCTCCAATGCAGAAATGTTACACCTTTCTGCTTAGTCACATCCTGGCAAGCGTTTGTGGTCTGTCCACATCGATCCGCTCCAAGTAATCCTGCTGCACGTTTTCATCGGTAAGTCACTCTGTGGTTCCATTTCCCTAGAATGATTCACCAGGAGTAGAAGGATAGGTCACAAGGAAAACTGCTCACTTTACAAGGAAGTACTCGGCTGTTTTCCAAGGTGGCTGTATTCCTACCAGCAAGGCAACCCCGGTCCTCCTGTTTCACACCTCTGCGGTCCTGGCTGCCGTCACGCTGTCCATTCTGAGTCACTGGTCCCTCGCCTGTCCAGAAGCCAGCCCAGGCTGTGGTGACTCAGGAAGAGTCACTGCCCACACATCCTGGAAGGACAGTCACACCGCCCTATGGCTCCAGTGCAGGGGCTGTCACCACTAGTAACTATGGAGCCCCAGAATTCCTTGCTGGACTTTCAGGCTCCCTGCTTGGAGACAAGGCTGCCTTCACCATCACAGAGCCCAGCCTGGAAGGAGGATATAGTGGCCAACATCAGTGTCAGCTGCAGATGAGGAAGTGACACAACACCCCGCCTCAGCCTCACAGTTTGCTCTGCAGCATCTCCTGGTCCTGTGTACAAAGATGAACACCAGTCCTACAAAGTGTGTCTGGCATCTGAGAGCGATATGACTGTCTTCCGAGGCCAGAGAGCAGACTATGGGGACCAGACAGCTTCCAGTAAACTCCGCCTCTACTTATTCGTGCCCATGTGTAACCCTGCCTTTGAGTGAGTGTGAGTGACTGCTGTACTGAGTGTGCGCTTAAAAGGTGACCTAAGTCAGCCAGGATGCTGTTTGTGCTGCAAAGACGCCACATGCCCTCTGGCTGGTTCCCAGGTCACAGGACCTTTCAATGAACCTCATCTGCAACCAAGGAAACAGCAGCCATAGGCAAGAAAACTTCTTGCATCGGAAGGGGTGAGCTTGAAGGCCATTGTAGGATAAGTGATTACTGACCCCATTGCTTGCCCTCCCTGCCTGACAGATCTCATCCAGTTGTCAATGTGATTCGTAACCATACAGAAATCCGTACTTCGTAAATCTGATTCATGGGACCAGAACGGTGGCGGGTCAGGTTAAGCCACAATCCATGATGCTGGTGTCCCATATTGGAGTGCCCGTTTGAGTCCCAGCTGCTCCATTTCCAACCCAGCTTCCCGCTGATGCACCTGGAAAAGCAGCAGATGACCCAAGTACTTGGGCCCCTGTCACCCATGTGGGAGACCTGGATCAAGTTCCCGGGACCTGCCTTCAGCCTGTTCCAGTTCCAGCTATTGTAGCCATTTGGGTAGTGAACCAGTAGATCGATCTCTCTCTCTTCTCCCCCTTCCCCTGCCTTTCAAATAAATACATCAATCTTCAAAAATAAAATAAACCTGATTTAATCAATATATGTACTCATCCTATAAGTATAAAATCAGGATAGGTATTATGGTGCAGTGGGTTAAGTCTCCCACTTTAAAATGTCCACATCCCATAGTGCAGGGCCTGATTCAAGTCCCAGTTACTCCATTTCCAATCCAGCTTCCTGCTAATGCATCCTGGGAGATAGCAGGTCCATGGCTCAAGTACTTGGGCCTCTGCTACCCAAGGGGAGACCCAAGTGGAGTTCTAGGATCCCTGCTTTGGCCTGGCCCAGCCCTAGCTATTGCAGACATTTGAGGAGTGAATTAGCAGATGGAAGGATGGAATCTCTCTCGTGTGTGTGTGTGTGTGTGTGTGTCTATTACCCTGCCTTTCATGTAGATGAAGACAAAAAAAGAAAAAAGAAAGGTATAAAAAAAAAGAAGAAAAGGTATAAAACCATATATAAAGTATATATATAAAACCATATAAAAGGTATAAAACCATGCTGTAATCAAACTCGGGCTTGGAGAACGGCTGGTTCAAGCAACTGATTGGTCGTTTCTGGGTTTGAACCCTCAGTCTTGACACCCTGAACCACGTTTTACTCTGATTTTCCCAACCAGACTCTGATTATTCTAGTCCACGTGAGACTGAGGATGTGGGGGAGATTAAGGAAGAGGAATGACTGGGAGACGGCAGGAGCACACAAGGAGCTGGGTATGGGCTGTACTTGGGCAGACTGTGAAGGGAAGTCTCTCTCAGAAAGAGAACTTCCAGAGACAGCAGCAAGGGCCACCACCAAGAAGAGGAAGTAGGAACAGCCCTCCAAAGGAGGCATGGAGTTGGAGAAAGGATTGTGTATCTCGATGCCACTTAGCAGCACGTCCAGGAATCGCAAGGTCCGAGAGCTAGGGAGGGCAGCAGCAGTGCGGGAGCATTCACATCTATGACTAGCAGATGCTTAGTGCAGTTTCAGGGGCCATGAAGAGCAGACAGGCTCCGAATGGCTCAAAATATACTCACTGGTCTACATTTAAAGTAATTCGATATGCAAAAAAAAAAAATTCATTTTGACACTGGCAGGTTTGAGTGAATGATCCCAGTCTGCTATGAAGAAGTAAACACAGAAGCCAGTGTACACTGAGGCCATCTTGAACAAGATGTAACAACTGGATTCTAAGTAGAGAACACAGGAGTGGGGCAGGCACTGTGGCGCAGCAGGTTAAGCAGTTCCTGTTTAAGTCCTGCCTCCTCTGGTTCCTGTCCAGCTCCCTGCTGATGTGCCTGTTAAGGCAGCAGACGCTAGCTCAAGTACTTGAGTTCCTGCCACATATGTGGAAGACCCCAATGGAGCTCCGGGCTATTGGCTTCAGCCTGGCTCAGCCCCAGCTTGGCCTTTCAGATAACAAAAAAATAGTTCTTTCAGGAAAGAACACTGAGGCGATGGGATGTCACTCCTGAGATCAGGTTATGTGAAGATGCAGTCTCCCTCGGCTTCTCTTGCCCTGAGGCAGGGGCAGCAGTGCAGCTGGATACCCTGTTCTGGGGCAACCCTGTGGAGAAGCACACGTAGTGAGGACCCAAGACCCGTGAGCTGGATTGGAAGTGAATGCTGGGGCCAGCACTGTGGCACAGCAACTAAAGCTGCAGCCTGCAAGGCCCGCATCATATATGGACACCGGTTCATGTACCATCTGGCTTCAATTCTGTCCCAGCTCCCTGCTAATGGCCTGGGAAAAGCAGCAGAAGATGGCCCAAGTGTTTGGGTTCCTGCACCCACATGGGAGACCCAGATGAAGCTCCTGGTTCCTCGGTCTTCACGGCCATCTGGGGAGTGAACCAAAGGTAAAAGATGTCTGTCTCTGTCTCTCTCTCTGTCTCTCTCTGTGTGTCTCTCCCTTCCTCTCTGTAACTCTTTCAAATAAATAAATAAATCATTAAAAACCAGAACAAGAAGGAGGAGGAGGACCTATTGTGCCAGCCAAACCTTGAGATGAACGCAGCCCCTGCTGACAGTGTTCCTGCCACTAAATGAGATGCCTTGAGCCTGAGGCACTCAGCCAGGCAACCCCTTGCTCCCTATCACTGAGACTATCAGAAAATAAATGCTTTTATGTTTTGGAATCATTTGTTACACAACAACAGATAATTAATAAAGAGACTGAGGTCCACAAAGTTAATCATTGGAGGGAGACTGAGGCACTGTCCCCATACACAGACACACTGGGCTTCCGCTGGAGTGGGCACAAGGGGCAGCATGTGACTAGGCTCAAGGGGACTTAACCAGCCTTAGGGCACGGTTGCCTTCAGCAGGTGCAGGACTTGGGGAAAATGTCCTCAATGAGGCATGGACAGAGGTGCAGCTTTCCCAGCTCTCCAGCTTAAAAGAAAAGCAAAGGATTCACATTTTTTTTTTTTTACCTAAGACCATGGATTTGAGGAAAAATTCAGCCTGTGGATTGTGTGACCTGCCATTGTTATAAAGCTGTTAAGATGGGGACATCAGGATGTGAGGGCAATCTGGCTGCGACACCTGTCACCCCATTGATTGCCAGGGTTGATGCGGCTGATCTGGCTGGCTAGCAAGGTGTCCCCTTCCTCCCTCACCGCTCCATGTGCATCCCTCCCAAAGCTGCACGCTCAGTGAGAGGACGAGGACGACCTTCCCCGCTAGAAGAGGACTGGTCTGCACTCCCCTGCCACAACCTCCAAACAAGCACTCATGATGGAGACGTCAGGGAAAAGTCTGGGCTCCTCAGCCCCCAGCCTTCAAAAGCAGGGGGTCTGACAGCCCTTGGTGGGGAGGTAGAATAGAAATACAGTCAACCTTCCATCACTGTGGATGCAAATTTTTTGAGAAAAAAAAATACTGAGTCTGAACTAAACACACACCCACACATTCTTCTTGCCTTATTCCCTAAAACAATACAGTACGACATCTATCTATGTGGCACTTACACGGCATTAGGTATGCTAAGTAACCTAGAGATGCTTTAAACTACGTGACAGGATGTGCAGGGGTTCTGGGCAGATTCTGATGTGAGCTGCTGCAGACTGTGCACCTTCCAGGCATCCTGGAAGCGATCCTGCACAGGTCCTGAGGAAGACTGTGTGTAGTCTGCGCTCTGCATTGCCACAGCCCCCATCACCCTGCCTCACAGGTGCACACACACAATCTCCTGTTCCAGGACTCACATCTGGCCTGCGGAGCTCTCCTTCCCCACAGTGCTGCCCTTTCTTGGTACTGCTATGTTCCGGTGCTTGAGTCGTGCGGACTTCAAATCACGGATTGAGGAACTTTCCATGTTTTCTTTCCACTCAACACTCTTAGCTTATTTGAGTGATTTCTTCTACCCATGTACATGTGCCTGTGTGTGTGATCTGTTACATGCATGTTTTGGTACAGATTTGGGTTTACAATATGAATGCCTACTTGTGTCTTATTTGCACACTGAGACTGTTTGCATGCTCATTAAATATTCTTCAAACGCAGGGTTTTCAAACTTGTCTCAAATAGATGCACTATTTAAATATTTCTGTGATGCTGAATATGTAGACAATTTGCGATTTTTCTGTTATGAAAGGAAATAAAAAGCTTTTACTAGGAAGGTGAAGGGAAAGGGAGACAGAGGGCAGTTGAATAACAGGCACCAAAGCACAAGTAACAGAAGGGACAATTCTGGAGTTCTACAGCACAGTGGGATGACTATATTTCACAACAGCCTACTACATAGTTTATGAATAACTTAGAAGAGAGGCACTCAAAGGCTTTAAACCCAAAAAGGAGATGGAAATGAGAAGGATCCTGATTTGATCAGTACAGAGTATATAAAAATACCGAAAGGTCACACTATACCCTGTAAATATGTGAAATCATGGTAACCAAAAATGTTTTAAAACATGTTTAAAGAGGCCGGCGCCGGGGCTCACTAGGCTAATCCTCTGCCTTGCGGCGCCAGCACACCGGGTTCTAGTCCCGGTTGGGGTGCCAGATTCTGTCCCGGTTGCCCCTCTTCCAGGCAAGCTCTCTGCTGTGGCCCGGAAGTGCAGTGGAGGATGGCCCAGGCCCTTGGGCCCTGCACCCCATGGGAGACCAGGAGAAGTACCTGGCTCCTGCCATCAGATCAGCGCAGCGCGCCAGCCGCGGCGGCCATTGGAGGGTGAACCAACGGCAAAAGGAAGACCTTTCTCTCTGTCTCTCTCTCTCACACTGTCCACTCTGCCTGCCAAAAAAAAATGTTTAAAGAGATGTAAATATTAATATCAAAGCATTATGCGGTTCACCATAAATATACAGAATAAAATAACTTGTAATGAAAAAGATTCTAAGGGCAGGCATTGTGGCACAGCAGGTTACCTGCATAGGATGCCCACGTTCCATATTGGAGGGCCTGGGTTCAAGTGCTACCTTTGCCTTCCTACTACACACCCTGGATGGCAGCAGTGATGGTCCAGGTATTCCCTGGGGAGTGGACCCAGTTAAGAGTTCCTTGCTGGCGCCCCAAGGCAGAGGATTAGCCTGGTGAGCCGTGGCACCGGCCAGCAGACAGGTTAAGGAAGTCTGTTTACCCCACCTCCTCCTCCAGGACAAAGGATGGAGAGTCCTGGCAGAAGGGTTTGTTGGGTGAAAATTAGCAAATTCTTCCCCAGATTTGCTGACACCTGGGCAGAGTAGGGGGGCTTCCTTAGGGCATCTGAGAAGGTTTTATTGCCCCTGTTATCAGGTAACCCATTTGGTCCTGAGGAGAGAGTTCTCCTGGGAACTTTCCTCGGGGGAAGGGCTGGGACCATCTGGGAGGTTATCAGGGTCTGAGCAGGACTTTGAAGTGCAAGATGCTGGGCTTCCACAGTAGGTGCTGGTCTTCAGGCCTTTGTCATACACATAGAAGCTAAATTTCTGACTTCCTACCTAACAGTTTAACTAACTCTTTCTAGTCCTTGCATTTCTATAGACATCTGTTTCCTTTTGTGGCCAGTCACCCAGACATCAGCTACTCAGTTCAGAACAGTACAGGGAACTGGCACTGGGTCCCAAGCCTTGGGCCCCTGGCTCCTGGTGAATGAATTCAAGCAGAAGACGTGCCCAGGAACAAGTCTCAGGGTTAGCGAGTCCAGTCCACCATCCTTGCTTCATCTCACTCCCTCTAACTCCTGGGGGGATCGGATGTATGCAAATCCCACCGCAGGCCACCCCCAACACACACCCCAGTAAACCTAGGGCCTTGGAGTGGGGCAAGAAGAGGAGAACCAGAAACCGGAGCTCTGCCTGCCTGTTGTTTTGTTGACCCCTGATGCTCTATTGTGGTGCTGCAGATTCAATTTAGCCTGAGTTGCTTTGGTGATTTTTTCATTTGTTTGGGCCTCTTTGTTTTGTTTTGTTTGTCCCCCTTAATCCCTCAAAGGCCCACAGACAGAGGATAATGCAGCCAGGCAGCAAGCAGGAGAGAAAACAGACAAACTCTAGAGGCCTCTTGCCAAGGACTGCCCTCAAATGAAAAAATAGGTCATCAAAAGGAGAAAAAATAACTTTAACTAGTGTTAAACAAAAAAATAAGTTTACTAAATATGTTAATCCGTTCTTTTAACATAAGCTTCACCTTTTATTTTAAAGGTTTCCATAGAATTTAGTTATTTTATCTTTCAGCAATATGCTAGTTCTTTGTTTTTTCTCTTGCGTAAAAAGGGAAGCCAATTACAAGTGCAAATAATGTGGTATTCTTTTGTAACTAAAATCTTGGAATGTTCTGTAGTGTTAAGCAAAGTCCTATCTTGCTTGATACTAAATAAACTTTTAAAAAAAAAAAAAAAAAAAAAGGAAATCTGGTCCTCTCACTCTATGCTCCCTGACACTCCCCAAAATAAACAGGGTCCACAGCCCTACTCTCTCCTCATTGTATCTTTTTATTTATTTCATTTATATGAAAGAGAGACAACATTAAGTTGTTATCTACTGATTCACTCCCAAATGCCCACAACAGCCAAGGGTGGGCCAGGCTGAAGCCAGGAGCCAGGAACTCCATCCAGGTCTCTCACGTGGGTGGTAGAGATTGTAGTTGGGCCATCACCCTCGAGGGTACATGTTAGCAAGAAGCTGGAATCCCCAAAAAAGCAGGGAATCAAACCCAGGCACCCCAAAACAGGATGTGGGTTTCCCAAGTGGCATCCTAAAGTTAGGCCCAAATCCCACCCTGCTCCTCCTTTTACATTATTTCTACATATCCACATCCATGCTTGTCACCTGCATGGATGGCCTGAGGGCTGTGACCCAGCAGGCCATGTTGGTTTGCAGCAGGAGGACTCCTTCCATGAGCTCCTGAGGTGCTCTGGCTACCGTCAGTATCTGACAATTTTACAGGTGCACTTTTCTTTTTGCCTTTTAGCCCTAAGGAGCAACTGGCAGTACTGAAATGTTTCTTCTTGAAAACGGTTTCTGTCAGTTTCATGAAAGCACGCTTCCACCTTTCGCTCTGGACTGCTGGCCTCACCTTTCCGTCCTTTCTGCCCAGACCTCTCCAATACATACTTCATAGCAGAGGCAGAGTGTTTTTCTATACTTCCAGTATGCTCTGGGGTCTTTCCCTTCGAAAGTCATCAAAGTCACCCAAAAGATCAAGTCCAAACTGCAGAGATGTTCTCAGCCCTTCTCAGTCCCAGCGCATAGCTGGCCAAATCAAATCACTTCTGCTGTACTAGGAATACACTTTTCTTTCTCTCTCATAGTCCTTTGGGTAGGATAAGCTCTTATCCAGAAAGCTTTCATCTTTCCACATTATCTGCTGGTTTTTCTCAAATGTCACTTAGATCTTCCCTGTACTGGAGAGCGTTCCTGATCTCTCCAGGCAGATTTCCCACCATTTACTCATGTGTTACAATGATGTATTTTCTGTCCCTATATTTTTATACTTTTTTTTTTTTTTTTGGCCAGTCTCTTGTCTCAGACTAAATTCCAAGACAGCAGAATCTAATTTAGCTTGTGTCTGATAAGCAGTGATAAGTCTCTTTATCAAGTTGAGTGGGGGCTGATGATGTTGCATAGCAAGTAAAGCCACTGCCTGCAGTGCCGGCATCCCATATGAGCACCGGTTCAAGTCTTGGCTGCTCTACTTCCAATCCAGCTCTCTTCTATGGCCTGGGAAAGCAGAAGATGGCCAAGTGCTTGGGCCCCTGCACCTGTGTGAGGGACCTGGAGGAGGCTCTTGGCTTCTGGCTTTGGATCAGCCCAGCTCCAGACATTGGGGAATGAACTAGCAGATGGAAGATTCTCTCTCTGTAACTCTGCCTTTCAAATAAATAAATAAAAGTTGAGTGAAAGGATGAATGAATCTTTTATTTGTTTGAAAGAGAGTTACAGAGAGAGGCAGAGCCAGAGAGAGAGAGAGAGAGTGAGAGGTCTTCCATTCCGCGGGTTCACTCCCCAAATGACCACAACGGCCAGAGCTGAGCTGATCTGAAGCCAGGAGCCAGGAGTCTCTTCTGGGTCTCCTACATGGGTTTAGGGGCCCAAGGAGTTGGGCCATCTTCTACTGCTTTCCCAGGCCACAGCAGAGAGCTGGGTTGGAAGAGGAGCACCTGGTACTCAAGCTGGTGCCCACATGGGATGCTGGCACTGCAGGCTGTGGCTTTAGCCTGCTGTGCCACAGCATCAGCCCCTGAATCTTTAACTTCTTTAGGTTCCAAAGGTTCTATTAAGGCATCATCTCTGTGACAATAATCCTTTCTTTTTTTGGTGGGGGGAGGGGGTAAGGCAGAGTTACAGAGAGAGATCGATCTCTCATCCACTGGTTCACTCCCCAGATGGCCACAACAGCCGGGGCTGGGCCAGGCTGATGCCAGGAGCTTCATCTGGATCTCCTATGTGGGTGCAGGGGCCCAAGCACTTGGACTATCCTCTGCTATGTTCCCAGGCACATTAGCAGGGAGCTGAGTTGGAAGTGGAGCATCCGGGACTAGAAAACTGGCACATATATGGGATGCCAATGCAGCAGGTGGCAGCTTTACCTGCTACACCACAGCACACAAGGGCCCCAAGGGGCACCTCAGGAAAACCCCAACAATCACAACCTCTCATTTCACAGGTGGTCTGGAAGTGGTTGTACCACTAGACTGTGAAGTCCCTCACGACAGAAACTGTTGCTCTTCTGGTCTCTGACATAGCATCCCCAACAACTAGAATTCCTCCAGGCCATTGAACATGCTAACTCAGGCATGAGAATGCTTCTTTCATGGCAGGTTCCACCCCCATTCTACACCCACAAATTGTTCCATTTTAGTGGAAAATTCCACCCACAAGGGTGAATAAAGAGTCCAGGATCAGGTGTCTGAGTCCTGGGCCTCTGAACACTTCCGTGTCTTCCTTAAAAAACTGCTTACAATAGGTAAATGTTAAAAGGGCTTCATCAGAAGTGACAGTGGTCATGATCTGTGAGATTCCAAAATGAAAAGTTTTTTCCTTAATTTTTAAAAATGTATTTATTTCAGAGGCAGAGAGACTACGGCACTCTTATCTACTGCCAATTCTCCAAATGCCACAACAGCTGGGGCTGGGCCAGGGTCAAAGCCAGCTCCAAAGCCAGGAACAGGAAATGCAATCCAAGTCGCCCACAAGGGCGGCAGGACCCCAAGCATCTAAGCCATCACCACTCCCTCTCCCTGGCACCCACCCTCAGAGATCTGCAGCATTAGGAAGCTGGAATCAGGAGCCAGAGCCAGGATTTAAACCCAGGTGTTACAAGGTGAAATGCAGGCATCTCAAACACTGCTTCCAAAAAATAAAAACATTTTAAAGGCAAAATAACTCAATCACAATATTTGGAAGGAGAAAGTGTTGTACCTGAGGGAGTGCAAACAGAGGAGCACCACACATTGACAAAATTTGATGGTCCTTTATTGCTGGCGGTGGAGAGTGGGCTCATGCCCTATAGAACTGTCGACCCTGAGCCCAAAGCAACAGGGTTTATAAAGGCAAAAACCACAAAATTGGGAGGGGAATTCATGGTTGCTAGGAACAGGGGGGAATACATGGTTACCGGGGTCAAGCTTTCCTAAAACCTATGTGAAACTAGTATCAATTATAATCTTGACAATACCAGTTACGATCTTAACAATTCCAATTATAATCTTAACATTAATCCAGGTATTGGTTTTAATCATATGTAGGACATAGACAAATTACATTTTTATCATTAACCCAGGTGTAGCCCATTCACTTCCAAGCTTGAGCGATCATGCTAGGGGGTTTCTATGCTCTGCCAAGTGTGATGTAGTGCACTGCTATTGTTCAACTGTTTTAGATCACAGTTTCAGACCAGAGGCTCACGGTGTGGGGGGGCACCTTTCCAGAATGGAGTCTCAGGTGCTCCAAAATTGAGTCCCTACTGTCAAGATGTTACTTCAAAAGCACTGTAAGATGGAGTTCAACTGCACTTAGTATTTATCATTCTTTTTCAGAGACACCGCCATATATACCTGTAATCACAAAACACAGATTTGCATGTTGCCTTCTCACTCTGCATTAAATCAAGCCTTCAGGTAACTATACCCTAGCCAACGTCTTAACTACCTCATGAAAGCTGAGAGAGAACCAATCAGCTAAGCTGACTCCAAAGTGCTGGCCCTCAAACCAAGAGAATCTGATCAATGCTTGCTGGTTTGATTTGGTGAGTCCGGGGTAATACATTACACAGCAGTAGATAAGATGGTATCCACCTGGAAGGGGGATCTGCTGCAAGATATATCACAGGAGTAATTTTGCAACTGGGGAGTGGGCAGAAGATAGAAGCTGAGGAGAGTTAATGCAAACCAGAGTAGAAAACTGGAATTTGAAGAGGTTCACCTGGGGTAACTCAAAAGCAGAGAACCTATTATTTAAAATTGGCACAGGGCTACACAGTTACATAGCAGCAGGAAGTTTAGTGACACCATCCGTTGCAGTCATGAGAAGTGGAGAATGCACCTAATTAACTGAGTAACCTAGCTATGATTTCCAGGCAGAGTGCTGCAAGTGCCGCCCGGTTTCTCCTCACGGCTTCCAGTGCAGTACCAGGGGCGAGATCCTCTAGCGCAAGGAATATTAAGGAAAAGGGAACCAGTACTTGCTGGTATGGAAAAGTCCTGATCTCGCCAGATGGCAAAAGATGCTCAAATCAAGGACTCCAAAGCCAAGATCACAACCAGGACACTGAAGAAATGGGGTCTAACTAAAGGTTGAACATGTGACTGTTAAAATCCTTCATAAAAAAAAAAAAAAAAAGGCCGGCGCCGCGGCTCACTAGGCTAATCCTCCGCCTTGCGGCGCCGGCACACCGGGTTCTAGTCCCGGTTGGGGCGCCGGATTCTGTCCCGGTTGCCCCTCTTCCAGGCCAGCTCTCTGCTGTGGCCAGGGAGTGCAGTGGAGGATGGCCCAGGTGCTTGGGCCCTGCACCCCATGGGAGACCAGGAAAAGCACCTGGCTCCTGGCTCCTGCCATCGGATCAGCGCAGTGCGCCGGTCGCAGCGCGCCGGCCATTGGAGGGTGAACCAACGGCAAAGGAAGACCTTTCTCTCTCTCTGTCTCTCTCTCTCACTGTCCACTCTGCCTGTCAAAAAAAAAAAAAAAAAAAAATCCTTCATAAAGGCTCAGAAAGATCCAAGGTGATGATTCTGCGGACCATTCAAAGAAAGACCCTCTAAAGAGATTAAGGGTGGGCCTGAGATCATCTCAAACAATAGAATGAAAATGGTAATAAATTTAAAATCTTAAGAGAGTAAAAGAATCAGAAGTTTAGGAGTATTATTGTTGCAGGAAAACTGGTGAGGTGTCAGGGTTGGTGTCCTGGTGTTGAGGACAATTTACCAGACTGGATGCGACAGTGAGAAGAGAAGAAGCAAAGTTTTATTTGAGTAGGAAACAGAGACACTCCCAGCAAAGGGAGGGGCTGGGAGAGGGAGACCAGGCCCAGGCCGCTGAGGTCCCACAGTCTAAGGGTATTCGTATGTCTTGAACCCATCATCTCCAAACAGCAAATGTAGTGGTTATGTACCAGCTATTGTAAAGGCAGGGGCAGTCTTAATGGAGCCTTTTTAAACTTCTTTTTGTCAAAATCTACATCTTGTTGTCTGTTGGCAAAAATTCATTACAATGGCCTTCCACCCTGTGTTGTCTACTATATAAGTGCTGGAAAGGAGCCATGGAATGGAGTTAGTCTGGACTGCTTCTAGTACTGGGCTCTCTCTTAATTTCTCAGCTGATTCAGCAGAAAACCAAGACAGAGAAAACCTAAACTTGAAGGGCTGGCTGTATCACTGCGGCTTTGGCATCGAGTTCTTTGGATTCAACACAAATAAGACCAACAGTAGACAAAATTTTTAACGATGTGGAGAAACACCACTAGCTTGGACTGCAAGGACCAGAGTACATAATGAAAAGAAATCTTTGGACCTCAACCTTCTACACACGCATTTCAAAAATGCTGTGGCAAAAGTGGAATTTGGGGCTGTTTGATGTAGCAATTAAGAAGTAGCTTGGGATACCTGTAACCCATTTCAGAATGCCTAGGTTTTGAGTCCTGGCTCTGCTTCCAATTCCAGCTTCCTGCTAATGTGTACCCTGGAAGACAGCATTGACAACTCAAGTAGTTGGATCCCTGCCACCCACACAGGACACCCGGACTGAATTCTTGGCTCCAGCTTCAGCCTGGCCCAGCCTCATCTGTTGCTGGCATTTGGGGGAGTAAACCAGGGCCTGGAAGATTCACTCTCTCTCTGCCTCTGTCTCTTAAATGCCTGCAACAGCTGGGGCTAGGCCAAGCTTAAGCCAGGAGCCAGGAATTCAATACAAGTCTCACACATGAGTACCAAGGACCCAATTACTCAAGTCACCACCTACTGCCTCCCAGGGTGCACATTATCAAGAAGCTGGAATCAGAAGCACAGCCAGATCTTGAACCCAAGCACTCAAAAATGGGATATGGGCAACGTAAGCAGCTGTACTTAATAACTCCTCAAAAAAATAGAAACGTGGGGCTTGCACTGTAGCGTAGCAGGTAAAGACCCAGCATGCAACACCTGCATCCCATATGGGCGCCGGTTTGTGTCCCAGCTGCTCCATTTCTGATCCAGCTCTCTGCTGTGGCCAGGGAGTGCAGTGGAGGATGGCCCAAGTCCTTGGGCCCCTGCACCCATGTGGGAAACCCGGAGGAAGCTCCTAGCTCCGGATCGGTACAGCTCTGGCTGTTGCAGCCATCTGGGGAATGAACCAGCGGGTGGAAGGCCTCTCTCTCTGCCTCTCTTTCTCTGTGTAACTTTTTTTTAAAGTTTTTTTTTTTTTTTTTTTTTTTTTTTTTTTTTGACAAGCAGAGTGGACAGTGAGAGAGAGAGAGACAGAGAGAAAGGTCTTCCTTTGCCATTGGTTCACCCTCCAATGGCCGCCGCGGCCGGCACGCTGCGGCCGGCGCACCGCGCCGATCTGATGGCAGGAGCCAGGTGCTTTTCCTGGTCTCCCATGGGGTGCAGGGCCCAAGCACTTGGGCCATCCTCCACTGCACTCCCTGGCCACAGCAGAGAGCTGGCCTGGAAGAGGGGCAACTGGGACAGAATCCGGAGCCCCGACCGGGATTAGAACCCGGTGTGCCGGCACCGCAAGGCGGAGGATTAGCCTAGTGAGCCATGGCGCTGGACAAAGATTTTTATTTGTTTTAGAGATAGTTACAAACAGTGAGAGGAAGAGAGAGAGAGAAAGATCTTACTTCCGTTGGTTCACTCTCCAAATGGCTGCAATGGCTGGAGCTGCCCAAATCTGAAGCCAGGAGCCAGGAGCTTCTTCCCGGTCTCCCATGTGGGTGCAGGGACCCAAGCACTTGGACCATCTTCCACTGCTTTCCCCAGGCCATAGCAGAGAGCTGGACTGGAAGAGGAGCAGCCAGGACTAGAACTGGTGCATATATGGGAAGCCAGGGCCGCAGGCGGAGGATGAACCTACTGTGCCATGGTGCCGGCCCCTTCTATGTAACTCTTTCAAATAAATAAATTTTTAAAAAGAAAAAAATAATAGAAACGTGGCATTGAGGCTTTGATATGTATGTTCTCACACACACATAGCCTTAAGACATTGTTTCTCTCCATTACTTTGGACTCTATCACTGGATAGCATTAGGAACTGCAGCTCACTCTCACTCTATCAACAACAATGCTCTGAAACTTCAAGTTCTTGGCCCAAATGTCATAGTTGCCCAATGCTTGCCCTAAAGCTAAGACAGACTCTCGTGCTTTGTTGCAGCCTTTCCATACCTTGGCTAACTGTTCTCATTCACATCTCATACCTAGAGCAGGTATTGTGGTGGCAACACCAGCATCCCCCGTAGGAGTGCCAGGTCAAGTCCTAGCTACTCTGCTTCCCGATCCAGCTGCCTGCTAATGTGCTGGGAAGCAGCAAATGAGTCCCTGCCACCCACATGGCAGCCTCTGATGAAGTTTCTGGCTCCTGGCTTCAGCCTGGCCCACCCTGGCTGTTTTAGGCAATGAATAAGTAAATGGAAGATGTTCTCTCCTCCCTGTTGCCTTTTCAAATAAATAAATCTTGAAAAAAAAAAAATCTCAGATTCACAAAGGAAAAATTCCACAGAAATGGAATCCACTTTTCTATTTAATAAGATGAAAGCTTTTTCAAAGTAAAATAATTCAATTATATAACATTTCCAAGAATACAATCATCGTAAGATTACATGAGCCTGGGACAGGTGTATACTGCAGTTCAGATCTCTCCTCTGCATCCCATACTGAAGTACCTGGGTTTGAGTCACAGCTGTTTCAGATTTCAACTTTCCTCTAATGTGTATGTACCCTGGAAGGCAGCAATGATGGGTCAAGTAGTTGGGTCCCTGCCACCTTCATGAGAGACCCAGGTTGCGTTCCAAGATCCTGATTTTAGTCTGGCTCAGCCCCAACCATTGCAAGCATTTGGAGAGTGAACTAGAAGATGAAAGAACTTTTTCTCTACCTTTCAAATAAAATGAAAATAAATATTTTAAAATTAAGTAAGCTTAATTGCATTTAGTATCTTTTTCAGATATTATCATGTACAACTGCAAAATACAACTTTACAGTTACTGATTTTGCATTTTAAATAAAATTTTGTACTGCCATAACTTCTGTAGTCATTACTTTGGATAAACTCTTGAAATTGTTTACAGTAGGTGTACATATTTAACAATTTCTTTGAACTTCAGTTTAGTTTCCAATTTTCCTAACTAGGAATTACTCTCAAATGATTATTTTCATACCTGTGCTTTTTATACTATACTCATTTGGCAGAGATAAAGTTCTATAATTAAAATGTCTTTCCTTTTATTATAGAAACAAATTTTTATGCAAGCTACATAGCAAGGGAATTTATAAAAACATGACAACATATATATTCACACATACCCTCCAAGTTCTAAGCAAAACTCAATTCTCATTAAAACTATAAAAATGCTTAATCTGCGAAACTCTAAATGTTTGAAATTAACTTAGCCCCCCCAAAAAACTGAGCTTGAAAACTTTAATAAAAACTCAAATATGCATCAAAGTATTTTTGATTTAAGCAAAGCTGTAAACAGAAGTAGGCAGTCTTAAATCTGTTCTTTATTAAAGAAAAAAATTGGGGGCTGGAATCATGGTGCAGTGGGTTAAGCCAGTCTGAAATGCCAGCACCCCTTATGAGCTCCTGTTTTTTGAGTTCTGGTTGCTCCGTTTCTGATCTAGTTCCCTGCTAATGCATCTGGGAAAGCAGTAGCAGATGGCCCAAATGATTCAGTCCCTGACACAAACATGGGAGACCCAGATGTCCAGATGTTGTTTGATTCCTGGTTTCAGCTTAGTCCAGTCCTGGCTATTGAAGTCATTTGGGTAAGGTACCAGCTATTGAAGACTCACTCTTTCTCTCTCTCTCTCAATCTGTGTTTGTGTGTTTATTCCTTCCTCTTTGTAATTCTGCCTTTTAAATAAAATAAAAATAAATCTTAAAAAAATCGGCCGGCGCCACGGCTCACTAGGCTAATCCTCCTGCGGCGCCGGCACACCGGGTTCTAAGTCCCCGTCGGAGCGCCAGATTCTGTCCCGGTCACTCCTCTTCCAGTGCAGCTCTCTACTGTGGCCTGGGAGTGCAGTGGAGGATGGCCCAAGTCCTTGGGTCCTGCACCCACATGGGAGACCAGGAGAAGCACCTGGCTCCTGGCTTTGGATCAGTGCGGTACACCGGCCAGAGCAGCCATTGGGGGGTGAACCAACAGAAGGAAGACCTTTCTCTCTGTCTCTCTTTCTCTCACTGTCCACTCTGCCTGTCAAAAAAAAAGAAAGAAAAGAACAACCCCAAAGAAGACAGAATGGTTACAATGAATAAAGACAAAAATAGAAAAAAAAAAAAATAAATGAAATAAGGGGTTGCCTTTTGGAAAAGTAAATAAGAAACACTGATAAAACTAATAAAAAGAGAAAGGAAATAGACTTTATTAGAAATGAAAAAGGATGCAAGATTCGGAGTAGTTAAAATATTCTGCCTCAATAGAACTACCTTTGATTCAGGAAAGGAAAATTTCTAATAGGAATGTTGTGAGTGCAGCCAAATAAACCCCTAGGTTTGTAAAGTTAATGATTGTCTCAATAGATGTTTTAAGCTATTCCAAAAAATGAAACAATTTTTTAAAAAGCTTAAATTTGTATAATTATTGTGTATTCATTTTTATTTATTTGAAAGAGTAAGAGAGTTCTTCCAATTGCTGGTTTACTACTCAAATGCTCACCAACAGCTAGAGTTGGGGGTTTCCCACACAGGTGACAAGGGGTCACTATCATCTGCTACCCCTGAGGGTATGCCCTGGAAGGCAGCTGTGGGACTGGCGCTGTGGCGCAGTGGGCTAAGTTTCCATCTGCGGCAGCACCATCCCATAGGGCACCTGTTCTAGTCCCAGCTGCTCCTCTTCCAATCCAGCTCTCTGCTATGGACTGAGAAAGCAGCAGCAGATGGCCTAAGAACTTGGCAGACCCAGAAAAAAACCTCTGGCTCCTGGCTTCAGATCTGCCCAGCTCCAGCTATTATGACCATTTGGGGGGCGAACCAGCGCATGGAAGACTTCTCTCTGTCTCTCCTCTCTCTGTGTAACTCTTTTAAATAAATAAATCTTTAAAAAAAACACTAGGTTATTAATAAAAAAGAAGGCAACTGGGATCAGAAGCAGAGCTGGGATGTAGGCGACCAAGCAGCAGCCAAAAGTCTCTGCCTCCAATTTCCTTTAAAGTCTCTAACAACAGAAACAGAAATTCTTTAAGCAACAGTTTAAGTAATATTCATTACCTTTAATGTTAAGTCACTTCTCATTAAAACCAACAAGAAAGCTCATCAAATCCAGCATTACATATCACTGATTAGAAGTTCCAGCCAGTAAAATAAGACTAAAAATCAACAAAACTGGCAAAAATGTATTAAATAAAAATGAAAACATTATGTTATTGGCAGAAAGAGAATGTAACAGGAAATGTTTTTTCACAAAACATTTTATTATTATAATTGCTATTTAACATTCAATTTTTGGCAACATTAATAAAATAAATTTTATTTGAAAGAAGCAAGCAAAATACACAGGGGGATTCACAACGAGCAGTAACAAAATAGCAATCTTAACAGATATTCAATATATTTGTAAGCAAAACAAAGTGACATTGCCTTAAAAAAATAGAGCACTATTAATAGAAAAACAGAGAAAGCTCCTGAAAGAACTCAACTCACTCTATCAATTTTCTTTTGGCTGCAGGCACAGAAATCAACTCAAGCTATCTCAACTCTAAGATAGAAGCGAAGTTCCTAAGGACAGTATCTTCTCACCTTTTTGTGAAAATCTAGGAAACTTAACTGGATTAGAGAGGGGGAAAAGAAGAGGGAGAGGTAAAGTGCCTTTAAGGAAGAGGAGAAAATAAGGTTAAGAGGGGGAGGGGAATTTTAGTGTCATTCAAAGAACCTTGGCGAAGCTAAATGAACCAAAGACAAGTGTCAAATAATTAAGTGAGGTAGCGAGCCATGCAGGCCTAGGGGAAGAGCATTCTGGAAGAGAATAGCATGTGCAAAGTCTTTGGATCAGTAAGGAAACTGGTTTGCTAGAGGCATAACAAGGCCAGCGTGTCAAAATAGTGCATCAGTGGGGAAAATGACAGAAAAGCATGGCAGTGAATGGAGGTAGGTAGGGACCACAACACTTGAACCTGTAGTTGGCAATGTCAATCTGCACTCCTTAGGAGCATGCTTTGCAGGGGCAGGGAACCTTTTTTCTGCCAAGGGCCATTTGGAGATTTATAATAGCATCTGCAGGCCATATACAATTACCAACTGAAAAATCAGCCTGCTATAGATTTATTGCATTTCAAGTCCCACCTGCAGCTGCCTTGGCAGGGCCAGACCAAATGAATTCGCAGGCCTGACATTGTCCGCCTCTGCTTTAGACAAAGAACATAACAAAAGAGTTAGGAACACTTAGCAGTCACAAAAATACAGAACTAAAACATTTCTTATTTTTACCACAGAATAAGGGTAGTTAAGCATGTCAAAGTCTGCAGATCTATTTATACATGGTAGAAGTTTCCACATGAGGCCAGAACAAGTGGAACACACACACACACATACACTTTCTATATACCTAGAGAAAGGGCTCAGGCTGAGATTTGAGAAAAGTGCCATGGCCCACACAAACAGGCCTAGTAAAACGTTCAAGAGGCAAATCAATCAACCAACCACACAATGTATCTCTTCACTATCTGCAGTCCTTCCTCCTCAAATTTTAAGAGGGATGCTAAACCCCTGATGTGTCTTTCTCCCCAGCACTTTGTGAAAGCTTAGGAGATTTAACTAGATCAAGGAAAGAAAGGTATAAAGAGACGTAAGGTACCTTTTAGAAGCAGCAAGGAACAAAGGAACAATTTCTCCAGACCTATGTCACATGCAGGACGCTGGAGCCCCTGACTGGTGAACACAGGCTGTCGCACATCTGTGTCAGGAGTGGAGCAAGGGCTGGCACTAGAACAGGCCCGGGGAGACAACCATGGGAGCCAAGGCCTCGGATGTTCAGGAACCAATACTCAGAACAGACTCCACAGTTCTGTGAAAAGCCCCTGGGGAGGGCAAGGGAAAATGTTCTCTGACAGAACAGTGACAGATTGGTTAACAGGATGTATCAGAAAAGGGAGATTTAACTCTTAAGATTTAATACTTTTCAAGTATTAAAGTTAGTAAGTGGTACATCTTTTGCACACTGGAGTGTATCAAGTAAGACCCAAACAGTATTAGTATAATAAACTGGAAAATTACACAAATAAATGAATAACTGTTAGCTGTAGTACACTCAGATCTAAGGCAAGGTTCAAAATTGCAAGCTTATTATGTTCAATTACAGTTAAACACATAAAAAAAACTAAGGAAAAGCCCTATGGGTTTAATTTTAGTCAGTTACCGGGGACTATTTTTGTCCACTATACTTACTATTTTTGGACAAGCAGTCCCCGCTTCCAGCTTAACAGTGGGAGAACTAAATTTAGAAGAGTCCATGAAATGACAGCTGTCATTTCTTTGGCCCTTTTCAGTTAAAACTATGGGTCCACGGCCGGCACTGTGGCATAGCAGGTAAAGCTGCTGCCTGCAGTGCCGGCATCCCATATGGGCGCTGGTTCGAGTCCCGGCTGCTCCATTTCTAATCCAGCTTTCTGCTGTGGCCTGGGAAAGCAGTACAGGATAGCCCAAGTCCTTGGGCCCTTGCACCCATGTGGGAGACCCAGAGGAAGCTCTTGGTTCTTGGCTTCGGATTGGCACAGCTCCGGCCACTGTGGCCAATTGGGGAGTGAACCAGAGGATGGAAGACCTCTCTCTCTCTGCCTCTCCTTCTCTCTCTGTGTAACTCTTTCAAATAAATAAATAAATCTTAAAAAAAAAAAAACAAAAAAACAAAAAAACCCACTATGGGTCCAGAACAGTTCAAACTATTTACGACAGGGCTTCTTTCCCTCGGGAAACTTGACTTGCTTTACTACTGTGGCTGAGATGGATATGGCCAGTTCATTCTCCACTAATGGCTAGCCAGAAGGGAGAGAAAGGAATGAATCCGATTACCCTTTAGAAAACTAAACAGGCAGGCTGCTGGCACCAGGCTCCACTCTATTACCACTGCTTTGTCATCTGAAACCAATGAGACATAGTGGCTGTCTGATGTCTAGAGGAGCCCCTCACCAAACACAAGACATTTTACTAAGAATGGGTCTGATTATTTGGATGTTCTCCAGTTAGATAAAGATACTCTGAGGCAGTGGTCCTTCTGCCTTGTCTCCAAGACTGTAGTGAATGTGTGTCTTTCAACTGGGACAGGGAACCACGGCTCTCTTCTTGACAAAGCTCTGTCTTCCAGGTCTCTGTTCATGCCATAGTCTCAGCTTCACACCTGGGCTTTCAGAAACAGGTTATTTTATATCAGCACAGCAGAGGCACTTCTGGGAATTCAGTAGCAACTGGGCTAGTTCATGACATACTCATTCCAGTCATAGTGAAATCTTCTAACACAGAGGAAAAAGTTGATAATAAATTAAGTACCTCAAAAACTACACAAATTCTATATTTAGAAGGAAGAACTTTCAAGCTTAGAAGTAACACAAAATATAAAAATAATAAATAGGTTTACACATTTTTCCTCTCACTCAAATATACAGAAACACCTTCCATGTGTTAACCTAGATAGTTAACATAAAAACCAGGTGATGTATTTAAAAAAAAAAAAAAAACCTGAAAACTTAGATCAAACAACATTGCATATGTATGCACATAAAATAGAAAACCTCAAGTAATCAGCTAGTTTCGCTACTTTTGGTGCTACTTAATAATGCATTTTTAAAAAACTTTTGTCTTTATGGGCTTTTTAAAAAACTTAGATTGGAATGCTTGCTTTAGATTTACCAAAACTAGAATTAGTGGGAGTTTTTTGAAATTCTGCTTTTAGGCTTGGGGGGTGAGGGTTCAGAGTCAGATGTGCTCACTGTCACAGATGCTGCTTTCACTGATCCTGGCTGAAGAGGTTCCAGTGACACTTGAATAACAACTTTTGTTTCAGGAGGCAACCCTTCCAGTTGCTTAGGCATCTTAAACATTTGATGACACTGGGTCTTGTGCTCCATTTTCTCCTTGAAAGTTAAAAACTGCAGCCGGCACTTAGAACACTGGTGCACAGTCCTTTCCCAGTGCCCCCTATAATGACACATGTATGGTGAGGCAGTTTTGAAAATTTTGAGACAAAATGGACACAGCAAATTCTTAGTGTTTTCGTGGCACGTTCTAAAATGTGTCTCCACGTCCACAAAGGCTGACGATCGGTAACTGCAAACCTGGCACACGTAGGGCATTTCCCCGGGCTTATGGTTGTCCTTCATGTGTTGTAAGAGAACCTGATCTGTTTCAAACGACAATTCACAGATTTTACACACGGCAGAGGGCTCCTGGGTGGTGTGCACTCTTTCAATGTGACACTGCAGCAGGAAGGGGGTGGAAAACTGCCGGTGGCAGTGCTGGCAGGTGGTGTGGTTCTCCCAGCTGTCACCCCTCTGCTTCTCAAGTTCTAAATGGTGCTTCATGTGATTCATAAACTTAACGTTTTTTAGAACTTTCAAGCAGCTGAGGCATTTAAAGGTTGTGTGAGTCTTCTGCTCGGACTGTCCATCGCCTTTATGCTGTCCATAGTAGAAGTCACTAAGGAGCATGGTCAGGTTGCCTTTCATGGGATCAAAGGCCTTGTTTTGACTTGCTTCACTCAAACAGTCTGGATTTGCCAATTCATTTTCCTTATCAACATTTCTATTTATAGGCTTGAAATGGACACTGTCCTTTGAAACGGCTGTTGGAAAAGGTACTCCATTCTGGACAGGGTTCAGTAAGGTCTGAGCACTGTCTGAGGGCATACTTTGCTGAGTATCTGAAGAGGACACAGCTGTGATCCCATCAAGTTTCGGTCTTTTAGGATCTATACCGTTTCCTTCAGAAGTGGACAGCTGCTCTGACACACAAGGATTTGCATTCATATTTCCTACTGAAAGTGCTACTCTTACAGGATTAGGCAACGAACTTGTGAGTGTAACCACAGGAGAACGTAACTTTGAAGAACTATCAGGCACGACTTGTGGTGAATTCTTTTTATAATCATGTTCAGACAAAGGCTCAATGATAATAGGACTATCTGTTGATCTTGATTCAGATTGAGAAGCGGGCAAGACGGTCACTGCTTCTGATGTAGGGGTCCCCTGACTTGCAGGCTGCAGTTTGTGAGCTGTACCTTTTATAATTTGACCATACTTTTTTCTCCTTGAACATGAACCTGGGGTGACCCTATTCAAAATGTTTGAAACAACTGGCTTTGAATTTGAAGTCACTCCAACAAAGATGAGCTCAGCATCTTCATTCACGTGCTCCACCCCAACAAAGATCAGCTCAGCATCTTCATCTTCTACTTGCTTGGTTTCTTTGACACCCTTGCTTGGTTCTTGCTCTTGTTCTTCACACAATATAAATGGTTGTGCCATTTTCTAATTTTTTTATTCAAGGGTGTGGCCACAGTCCAAGTGACTCCTTTAAATAAACTGCCACCTAAATACAAACACACAGTACAGAAAAATGTATTCTGTTATTTAATTCTCCTCCAAAATTCAAAGGTCATTATAAACACCCTTATTTTACAGACGACATTGAGACTCAGAGGATACATGAGAGCTCAAATCCTATGATACCAAGATCAGGACTCTGCGACTAGAAAATTACAGCTTCACAGCTTTGCCCTACACCTCCATCAAAAGAACCTTTAGCAACTAATCATTAGATGAAATCACACAGAAAGAGAAAGGCACCACTAGGCAGTGTTTAGAAACAGGGGCCTGGAAGATGGAGATTAAGCTGGAATCCGCATCTGCCATACACAAGCTCTACCTTCTTCAGCAAGTTTTACTTTTGAATGTGCATCGTACCTTAAAGACAAAGATTCTTATCTGTGAGATTTAAGAGAACAGCTATTTTTTAAAAAGCATGAACTATTCAGTGGTATCATGCTTTGTAGTAAAACTGGAAGAAAATTGTATCTAATGTACATACCTAAACTGATAACTGATTCATACTAATTTCATAAATATAAATACAGGGGGCTGGCGCCGTGGCTCACTTGGCTAATCCTCCACCTGCGGCACCGGCATCCCATATGGGCGCTGGTTCTAGTCCTGGCTGCTCCTCTTCCAGTCCAGTTCTCTGCTGTGGCCCAGGGAGGGCAGTGGAGGATGGCCCAACTGCTTGGGCACCTGCACCCGCATGGGAGACCAGGAAGAAGCACCTGGCTCCTGGCTTCGGATCAGCACAACGCCGGCCGTAGCGGTCAATTGGGGGGGTGAACCAATGGAAGGAAGACCTTTCTCTCTGTCTCTCTCACTGGCTTTAACTCTACCTGTCAAATAATAATTAAAAAAATAAATATAAATACATAAATTTATTCAAATGTATACAGTACCTACACTTGGCCAGCAAATAGTATAGTGCAAACCAGATTCTAGACAGAACAATTAGGAAGGAGCTCTTTCAATGGCCTCATTTCAATTCATGGACTTAATTCTAATCCATTCACTGATGTCTACTAAATTTCTCTTTCTAGTCCTGACTTCCCCAGTGAACATAAAATAATACTTCTTCTCTCAACCCACTTCAGTCTCTTTTCTACCTGGTAGGCAGAGTGATTCTGCTCAATCATGTCAGATCATATCACAGCCCAGTTCAAAACCTACCAAAGGCCTTCTGATTCACTCAGACTAAGTCCTCATCAAGACCATACTTCCCACTTATCACCCTACGGTTTTCTCACACTTCTTTCCTGCACCTACTTTACTGCAGCCACACTAACCTCCTTGACACTGCCTGAACATACTAAATTTTTACCTTGCTCAAGGTGCTTGTATTTGCTATTCCCTCTAATACCTTCATACAAACTCACATGGCTAGCTAGTTCTGTTTCAAGGATCTTTCTCAATGAAGTCTTTAAAAATTCCCATCAGTCAATCTTGCTTCCCTTCTGCTTCATCTTCATGCCCTGTCACCATCTATTTACCTCGATTCTTTTCTAGTGACCATCCAGTTGGAAACTAACTCCAAACAGCAATGATGTGTCTCTTGTTCACTGTTAAGATCTCTAGCACAAAAGAGTGCCTAGCACAGCAAGTGCTCTACAAATGCAGAATTTGTTAAATGAACAAACAGTAAGTTTTATTAATAAGATCTTTTATTTGTAGAGCAAACTGTGCTACTTTAATTCTACATTTCCTATCAATTTATTTTTATTTTCTCTAAAAAAAAAAAGATTTACTTATTTGAAAGGCACAGTTGGAGAGAGAGAAAGGGACAGCAAGAGACAGAGATATCTTCCACCTGTTGGTTCACTCCCCAAATGTCTACAATGGCCAGGACTGGGCCAGACCAGAGCCAGGAGCATCTTCCAAGTTTCCCACACTGGGGCAGGGGCCCAAGCACTTGGGCCATCCTCTGCTACCTTCCCAGGCACATCAGCAGGGGCTAGATCAGAAGTGGAGCAGCCAGGACTCAAACCAGTGCCCACATAGGATGCTAGTGTCAGAGGCAGCAGCTTTATCCACTATGCCACAATGCCTGCTCCTATCAATTTATTTTGAGAACCATGTCCAAGTCAGAAATTCTGTAGACCAATAAATGATTTTTACAAATATTTTCACTATAATCAATTAAAAATTTTGTTTTATATAGAATCTTATCTCACAAGCAAACATGCATGTAAATAATAATTGCCTTTACTATATGGGATGCATTCAAATATTTTCTATTTCATTTTTCTAAAACTGACCATGACCCACAAGATCACTATTGGTGATCTGAAGAACAATGGTCTAAAGTTAGCAAGATATAGGTACTTTAACCATGGTTCAGAATTCACCAATTTCTGAATAGGAGGGCACTTCCAAAAGTTTGTGGGAAAATAGAATAAAAAGATATTTTTATTTTGGTGGAAATTTTTTAAATCTACAGTTTTTTAAGAATATACATTTTCCAAGAATTTTTGAAGACCCTTTGAACCAGCAAAATCTAATCTATAAAATAACTGTCAGGTAAGATATGCCATAAACACTGCATTAATATTAATTACACTATCAATACCCAGTTTTGAAACATACAAATATTTATTCCTGTAAACATGTATATCACTTTGGAAGTGAATTTAAAAATAAGTTAGTCATAATAAAAAGTATTTATTCTTCCCCTCACTTATGTTACCCATTATATACTGTTTGTCCAACACTGGTCAGATACTATGCCAAACACGGTTTGGACAGTAGTAAATAAATGCATGATGCTTATAGCCTGGGGTGTCATGAAGAGTGAGTTACAATCTCAAAACTAAGATCAAATAAATAAATAGTAGATATGCAATGTCAGAAAAACATGAAGCAGATTTGAAAATATTGCCCTTCAGAGTCAACGGTCTATATGTAGCTTCAATCACCTAATTCCAAGATGACACCATCAAGCTCAGTGTTTCACAACCTAAGCACTATGGATGTTCATCAATATTGGACCAGATAATTATTTACTGTGAGAGGTTGTCAGGTGCACTGTACCATGTTTAGCACCATCCCTGACCTCCACCTACTAGATACCAGTAGCAGTGCACCAATTGTGGCAACTGAAAATGGCTCCAGGCATTAACAAATGCCATCCAAATTTAACTTTCTTCTCAGGATCACTTCCACACTGCCTACTTCTTTTTTTTTAAGATTATTTATTTGTGCGGCTGCTATCCGATTAGCTCTGAGTAACAGTTATTTTAAAGCAACGTTATTGGAGGGGAGGGGAAAGAGAAAGGTTCCATCAAGGAACTTTCATAATCTCATCTGGATTTAACCTAATTGTTTAGCATCAGCTCTTCCCTGAAGGGGATGTACGTAAGGATTCATAGCAGTAGTGACTGCAGGTAACTCATATGTAATGGCTATGAGGTAACAAATTGCAGTTTTGCAAGCAGTGAATACAGCTGCTGCACTAGAACTGCTCTGCCACACTCACAGTATCTTGCTCTCACTGTAACCAACTAATGCCAAAACAATGATTTTATCATAAAACTGTAGATGTATCTAAAAACAGTAAAAAAAAATTATTTATTTGAAAGGCAGAGTTACAGGGAAAGAGACAGACACAAGGAAAGAGATACTGCATCCTCTGATTCAGTCCCCAAAAGGCTTCAATGGCCAGGGCTAGGCCAGTACAAAGCCAGGGGCCTGGAATTCCATCCCAGGATCCCACATGGGTATCAGGGACCCAAGTACTTGGTCATCTTCTGCTGCCTTCCCAGGCACAGAAGCAGGGAGCTAGATCGAAGTGGAGCAGCCGGGACGCAAATCTGTGCCCATATAGGATACTGGCACCACGTGTGGCACCTTAACCCACTACACCACAAAGCCGGTCCCACTTCCACATTTCTAGTAACTATCTCCAAGGTAATTCTACACATAAACCCTAACGTCCTATCTAAAGAAAAAAATTCTAAATAAAAATTATTAGTATTCTCCCTGATATCATAAAAACCAGACAGTAATTTGACAACCAATATGGCCATCAGATCTGAGGATAGCTTTTTAAAGCCTGGAAAAGTTTACTAATTACCTGAAGTTATATGCAGGGTTTGTAGACAGAGCTGGCCTAAAACATATTTAGATTGTTAAATTCTAATTTGTCTTCTTTCTGACACAAATCTGACTTAATCCACGCCTATCTCTGATGATGGTACTATTAACTGCTTGGTCTCTAAGAATTAGTGTCTCAAAAGATTCTTTTATTTTTACTTTTCACTTTGTTTCTCTTCAAATCTTTCTATTCAAATATCCCATCAAATTAGCTTGATTTTAAATAACTTTTAGAGCCTTGTCATTCTAATTACTTTTCATTTCTATTCTACTAATATCCTCCCAGCTCCCAGGCCCCAGCCCCAACATCTAGGTTTAGGTCCATTGGTTACTTCGTGTTTGTATACCTGTCACAAATTCCAAATTGTTCTGTCTGTTTCATTGCCTTTTAAGTTACACTACTACTAGATGGATATTAAAGCCCCACTGTAATCACATCACCCCTCTATTCCAAAATGTTCTATGATTCCTCCAATCTAGAGGATATATTTTAGATTACGCTATGGTCTGAAACATTTCTCCCCAAAATTCACAAATTGAAGCCATAACTTCCAATATGATGGTATTTAAACATGAAGCCCTCTGGAAGTAATCAGGTTAAGTTGAGATCTTGAGGTTAGGGACCTCATAATGGGGTTAGTACCCTCACAAAAAGAGACACCACTGACCTTGTTTCCTCTCTCTCTGCCATGTAAAGACACAGACACTGTCATCCACTGTCTCAGTGAGAAACTAAATTGAGCAGCACCTTGAACTTGGGCTTCCCAGTCTCCAAAACTGTAAGAAATAAACTCCTGCTGTTTATACACACACACTCAACTGGGTCCCAATAACACAGCTCGACTTTCAACCAGCTGGTCCTGGTTGGATTTTTGGCTGCTGATTAACTCCCCATCCAACTAATCATTCAAGATAAGCAAAGAAAAAAAGAATTTACAATGAAGCAACAAATCTATATATATATATATATATATATATTTTTTTTTTTTTTTTTTGGACAGGCAGAGTGGACAGTGAGAGAGAGAGACAGAGAGAAAGGTCTTCCTTTGCCGTTGGTTCACCCTCCAATGGCCACCGCGGCCGGCGCGCTGCGGCCGGCGCACCGCGCTGATCCGATGGCAGGAGCCAGGAGCCAGGTGCTTTTCCTGGTCTCCCATGCGGGTGCAGGGCCCAAGCACCCGGGCCATCCTCCACTGCACTCCCTGGCCACAGCAGAGAGCTGGCCTGGAAGAGGGGCAACTGGGACAGAATCCGGCACCCCGACCGGGACTAGAACCCGGTGTGCCGGCACCGCTAGGCGGAGGATTAGCCTAGTGAGCCGCGGCGCCGGCCCCAAATCTATATATTAATAGTCAACTGATTTTCTGTCAGACTATCAATACAATTCAATGGGAAACAGAATAATTTTCTCAACAAATGAAATGAAATGAAATGAAATGAAAGCATTCAAATTTGGATCCTTGCTCTTACACTACATACAAAAAATAACTCAAAATGATCATGGATTTAGATGTAATAGCTACACCTACAAAAGTATTAAAAAATAAGAAAAGAATAAACAAACATAACAAAAGTACAAAAGAAAAAACAGAACTTTATCAAAATTAAAAAACTTTTGGTGCTTTAGAAAACACCATCATAAAAGACATCTTACAAGGCCGGCGCCGCGGCTCACTAGGCTAGTCCTCTGCCTTGCAGTGCCGGCATACCGGGTTCTAGTCCCGGTCAGGGCACTGGATTCTGTCCCGGTTGCCCCTCTTCCAGGCCAGCTCTCTGCTGTGGCCAGGGAGTGCAGTGGAGGATGGCCCAAGTGCTTGGGCCCTGCACCCCATGGGCGACCAGGAGAAGTACCTGGCTCCTGCCATCGGATCAGCGCGGTGCACCGGCCGCAGTGCGCTGGCCGCGGCGGCCATTGGAGGGTGAACCAACGGCAAAAGAAGACCTTTCTCTCTGTCTCTCTCACTGTCCACTCTGCCTGTCAAAAAAAAAAAAAAAAAAAAAAGACATCTTACAGATGGGAGAGAATATTTGTAATTCATGTATGTGGTAAGAAACTTGTATACAGAATATACAAAGAACTAAAAGTTTTTTTTTTTTTTTTTTTTTTGACAGGCAGAGTGGACAGTGAGAGAGCGAGCGCGCGAGAGAGACAGAGAGAAAGGTCTTCCTTTGCCATTGGTTCACCCTCCAATGGCCACCGTGGCCAGCGCGCTGCGGCTGGCGCACTGCGCTGATCCATAGGCAGGAGCCAGGTGCTTCTCCTGGTCTCCCATGGGGTGCAGGGCCCAAGCACTTGGGCCATCCTCCACTGCACTCCCTGGCCACAGCAGAGAGCTGGCCTGGAAGAGGGGCAACTGGGACAGAATCCAGCGCCCCGACCGGGACTAGAACCCGGTGTGCTGGCGCCGCTAGGCAGGGGATTAGCCTATTGAGCCGCAGCACTGGCTAAAAGTTTTTTTAAAAATCCAATTTTAAAATGAACAAAGGACTTGTACTTTCTCCAAAGATAACATATAAATGGCCAGCACGTATATGAAGATACATTCAACATCACTAATCATCAGGGAAATGCAAATTAAAACTGCACACTGTGGGCTGGCATTGTGGTGTGGCAGTTAAGGCCACCACCTCCTGGCATCCCACATGGGTGCTGGTTCATGTCCCAGCTGCTCCACTTCCAGTCCAGTTTCCTGTTAATAGTCTGAGAAAAGCAGCAGAAGATGGCCTGAGTGCTTGGGCCCCTGCTACCCATATGGGACACCTGAAAAAATCTCCCAGCTCTGGTCTTTGGCTTGCCCCAGCCCTGGTCATTGTGTCCATCTGGGAAGTGAACCAGTGGATCAAAGATCGATCAATCTCTCTCTCTGCCCACCCCTCCCCCCAGCTCTTCAAATATATAAATCTTAAAAAAAAAAAATGGCTTAGGACATCCACATCCCACATCTGGGTAACTAGGTTTGAGTGCTGGCTCTGCTCCTGATTCCAGCTTCCTGCTAATTAGCAGATGATGGCTCAAGTAGTTGGGAGACTCAGACTGAATCCATATATTATGAGATTCCAGTTACATAAAATGTCCAGAATAAGGACAGAATTTGGCTAAGTGGTTAAAATGAAAACTAGGACACCTGGGTTAGATTCCTGGCTCTGCTTCTGATTCCAGCTTCTGTTTTGTTTTTTGTTTGTTTTTTGACAGGCAGAGTGGACAGTAAGAGAGAGAGACAGAGAGAAAGGTCTTCTTTTGCCGTTGGTTCACCCTCCAATGGCTGCCACGGCCGGCACGCCGCGACCAGTGCACCGCGCTGATCCGATGGCAGGAGCCAGGTACTTCTCCTGGTCGCCCATGGGGTGCAGGGCCCAAGCACTTGGGCCATCCTCCACTGCACTCCCTGGCCACAGCAGAGAGCTGGCCTGGAAGAGGGGCAACCAGGACAGAATCCAGCGCCCCGACCGGGACTAGAACCTGGTGTGCTGGCGCTGCAAGGCGGAGGATTAGCCTAGTGAGCCGCGGCGCTGGCCCAGCTTCTGTTAATGCAGATCATGGGAGGCAATATTGAAGGCTCGAGGAGCTGGGTCCCTGTCATTCACCTGTGAGACCTATATTGAATTCGTAACTCCTGGCTTCATCATGGCCCAGTCCTAGCCACTGCAGACATCTGGATAGTAACATAGGAGCTCACTGTCTCTCTAATAAATAATTGTTTTAAATGCCCAGAATGTGGAAATTCAGTGGGGCCAGCGCTGTGGTGTAGCTGGTAAAGCTGTCGCCTGCAGTGCCGGCATCCCACATGGGCACCAGTTCGAGTCCCAGCTGCTGTACTTCCAATCCAGCTCTCTGCTATGGCCTGGGAAAGCAGAAGATGGCCCAAGTCCATGGGAGACTTGCAAGAATCTCCTGGCTCCTGGCTTTGATCAGCACAGCTCCAACCGTTGCGGACAACTGCGGAGTGAACCAGCAGATGGAAGACCTCTCTCTCTCTCTGCATCTCCTCTCTCTGTGTAAACTCTGACTTTCAAGTAAATAAATAGATCTTAAAAAAAGAAAAGAAAAAAGAAACCAGTAGCTGCCATGGGCTGGGATAAAAAAAAATGTGGATCATGGGAGGCTGAAAAACCTGTATGTGTTATCATATTTGAAAAAGGGGTCTTTGCTGACAAGACTAAGTATCTTGAGGGGCCGGTGCCGTGGCGCAGGTTAATCCTCCACCTGCAGTGCCGGCATCACATATAGGTGCCAGTTCTAGACCCAGCTGCTCCTCTTCCAATCCAGGTCTCTGCTGTGGCCTGGGAAAGCAGTAGAAAATGGCCCAAGCGCTTGGGCCCCTGCTCCTGTGTGGGAGACCCAGAAGAAGCTCCTGGCTCCTGGCTCTGGATCAGCTCAGCTCCAGCCATTGCGGCTATTTGGGGAGTGAACCAATGGATGGAAAACCTTTCTCTCTGTCTTTCCCTCTCACTGTCTGTAACTCTACCTCTCAAATAAATAAATAAAAATCTTAAAAAAAAAAAAGGGGGGGGGATCTTGAGACGGAAAAATTATCTAGATCATACATGTGAGCGTTAAATGACATCACAAGAGTCTTTGGAAGCAAAGGGAGACTTCACACATACACTAGGACAATGTGATGGAAAGACAAAAACAAAGATTGGAGCATGAATATGGGAAACCAAGGAAAGTCATGTATACTCTAAGAGGGAAGTAATTTATCTCCCTAAGAATTCCAGGGAAGCACAGTCCTGCCAGTAAATCTGTCCAGTGAAATGGATTTTGGACTTCTAATGGAGAGGTTACTTAGGAGGGGGTGTTGGGACTCAGTGGGTTAAGCTGCCACTTGGGACACCCACATCCCAATATCAGAGTTCCTAGTTCGAGCCCTGGCTACTCTGTGCTTCCAATCCAATTTTCTCCTAATGCATCTAAGAAGGCAGCAAGTGCTGGCCCAAGTATTTGGGTCTCTGCCACCCACATAAGAGACATGGAATGAGTTCTGGGCTCCTGGCTTTGGCCTGACTTAGCCCTGGTTGTTGGGGATATTTGAGGAATGAACCAATGGATAGACGGTCTCTCCCTCCCTGTTACTTTGCCTTTTGTATGTGCCGAATAAATTTATTTATTGTCAAGTAATAAATAAATAAATCTTTAAAAAGACAGCAGCTAGTGGTATAATAGACAAATGTGTCAGATAAACACTTGTGATGACATTCAGAGCTCACATAATCCAGATAATTTTTCCATCCCAAGATCCTTAATCACTTCTGCAAATAGAGAGAAATAAAGATACTAAGAGTCAGAAACTAGATCAAAACCTGGAAGGCCCACAGATTCAGAGTGGATCTGAATGTGAAAGAAAGGAGCATGACACACAAGTGACGATGTTGAGCAGGTAATCTCTGTAGTCAGCATTTAGGCAGCAATCTAAGGTGGGTGTCTAAATTTTGGAGTCTTTAGCACGTAGCATCATTTAAAAAACACAAGACTGGACGAGATCAGGCAGGGAAAATGGTCTGAGATACATGCCCCAGGCATTCCCCTGGCTAGAAGTCACAGAGAAGAGAAAGTAACAGTGAAGATGAGCGAGAACAGTTACTCTCAGCCATTCAGGTGGGAAGTATTTCAGACTCCAAATAAAAAACATCTTTAGAAAGACAAAATGGAGGCCGGTGCTGTGGCTCACTTGGTTAATCCTCCACCTGCAGTGCCGGCATCCCATATGGGCGTCGGGTTCTAGTCCCGGTTGCTCCTCTTCCAGTCCAGTTCTCTGCTGTGGCCCAGGAGAGCAATGGAGGATGGCCCAAGTGTTTGGGCCCCTGCACCCGCATGGGAGACCGAGAAGAAGCACCTGGCTCCTGGCTTTGGATCAGCGTAGCTCCGGCCGTGGCAGCCATTTGGGGGGTGAACCAATGGAAGGAAGACCTTTCTCTCTGTATCTCTCTCTCACTGTCTAACTCTGTCGAACAAAAGACAAAAATGAACAACCCTGATGAATGCTGCTAACACATCAATTAAAATTGACCACTGGACTAAACAACATGGAATTCACTGGTAGAATAGAGTGGGTTTAAGGGAGAATGAGGGAAGAACTGGAGGCAGCAAATATGGTCAACTCTGGAGAAATCTTCCTGTAAGACCAAGCAAATACAAAATACAATAAACAGAAAAGGGCTGCAGCATACAGTCAGTATGTTTGCTATCAGAATGATCCAGAGACAGAAAATGCAATCTAAAGTAAATCAGACTTTGCTAGAATAGTGCTGATTAAATACACAACAGCACAGGAGCCATTTCATCCTTAGCATGGAGCCAAATTCAGCCACAGTGATAGGACAATTGCTGAGATCACAAGAATGAGGGAATACTGGGTAAATGGGTGTGATGCCCTTCAAGACAGTCTCAAATGAAGCTTACCTTCAGACAGACACATGGTTGTGGAGCCCTCCCCCACAATGTAACAGGATTGGCCTGTAGAACCAAGCACACAGACCAGAAGTGATGATACGCCACTTCTGCAATCAGGTTATAAAAAGACTCTCTGTTCATCTTGGGTACAAGCTCTCTGGAGAAAACCCAATATGATGATATGAAAGGTGTGTGGAGTAAGGAACTATGTGTGACCCCTTGCCAACAGCCGAGTAAATGAGCTCCAACTTCAGAGACTGACAATCCAGCCCAAAGCCTTACTGCAATCTCATGAGAGACTCTGAAACAGAAACCATCTGGCTAAGCCCCTCTTGGATTCCAGGCCTTTGGGAAATTATGAGGTAACAAAAATGTGTTATTTTAAATTTCAAAGCTTTAAGATAATTTGTTACTCAGTAATAGATAGCTAACTAATAGAATAGGTCTTATCGAGTTAGAGTCACAAGTTGCTGGGTACAGAATTGACCTATAACCTCATTTACTGGCACGAAATGAATTCGGATGGCCTTCACTGTCCAGTCACGTGCCAACTACCTCATGAAACAAGGTCCCTATCAAAAGGAGGTATAGAAATGAACAAGGAATCAAACACCCATCTAACCTGAATGAACCATTCAATGTATCAGCTGCAATCTTGGGGTATGCACGTCGATCCATATCAGCCTCCCAATGCAATAAAAGCAGTCAGCTTTACTGAACATCAAGATGCTCTTAGCTCTTTTCCCTTTCAAGAGATCAGAAGACAGAATGCTGCCACCAGCATTACCCTCTCCTTTCTTAAGGAAGCAGCGGAGAGAGCCGCATAATTACCTAAATCAGCAACCTGGGGGCCAGAAAGTAGCGCAGCAGGTTAAGTTGCCACCAGCACCCCATGTGGGCAGCTCCACTTCCGATCCAGCTCCCTGCTAGTGCACCTGAGAAGGCAGCAGAAGTCGGCCGGAGTGCCTGTGGGCCCCTGCCACCCACGTGGGAGACCCAATGTTGCTCCTGGCTCCTGGCTCTGGCCTGGCCCTGCCATGGCCTTTGTGGCCATTTGGGGAGTGAACCAACAGATTGAAACATATCTCCTCCCCCGCCCCCCCCCCCAATTCAGCCTTTCAAAGTCAATCTTTTTTAAAAATAAAAACAAATAAATTGATCACTAACTGGCCTGAATTTGCCGTATACAATCAGATTCCCTCAGGAAACACTAAATAGCCATGTTTTACCAGCCAGGGCGGAACAAGGGAGAAAAAGCCAAGGACAAGGTCCCTGTTCTGGAGCCCTCTCTCCTCTTACCTAGGGATCTGAAACTTGGGCAGAAGCTGGGGTCAGCCAGAGGTGGCCGCACCCTGGATGCGGGTTAACTCCTACTGCCTCTGCCTGCCCGACACTGCCATGCGGCTGTGGATCAACCTCTCTCCCGCTGATCCAGCACAGAGCATTTCCCCAAATCTGTTCCCCCCACCTACCCAACCTCCGTTAAAAAAAAAAAAAAAAAAAAAAAAAAAAAAAAAAAAAAAAAAACCCACGGGCCTCAAAACTCATCCCTGGTCTTGGCTGTCAGGGGGCCTTCCTCGGGGGTCCAAGGCCGGCACTCAGTACCCAAGCAAACCAGAAAACCAAGCACTCTGCTGCGGGGCCCGTAGGGGCGCGAGGCTAATGGAGAATTTGAGAAAGCTTTCAACACCGTAGGGGTGCTGGGGCCGCAGGACCCGGGATGGGGGCGGGGCTGGAGTTTAAAAAAAAAAAAAACCTGGCTGAAGACTTTTAGATTTGTGAAGGCTCTAAGCACCCCCAGGGACCACGGCGGGGTGGCGGGGAGAGAGGGAGGGAGGGTGGGCGGCCAGGGAACCCGAGCGGTGGGGTAGGGGGAGGGGAGCGCGCTGGGAGCCATGACAGGCCCCTTGTCCCGGAGGCCCGGGCTCCCCCAGCCCGGCGGCGCGGGCGGCCGAGGGCAGGCTGCAGAGAGCTGCGCGAGCCGGGGTTAGGGACGGCGCTGCGGTCGTGGGCAGCCGCCGGGAATCGGCCCCGCCGGCCGCTCGCCTCACCCGCGCCGCTGAGGGACCGCAGCGCCCCGGTTTAGGGACCCGCGCGGGAGCCCCTCCCGTCTCGCCGCAGGGGACGCACACGCCCCCCGCCCCGCCCCCCGTCCTTACCGGCCCCGGTGGGCGGCAGTCCCCCCCGGGGCGCCCGGCGACTCGCGGGCACCGGCGGCGCTGCCGGGGCCCAGCCCGCAGTCACGCCGCCTCCCTCAGGCCTCAGGCGCCGCCGACGCCGCCGTCGCCGCCGCACGCGCGCCCAGGGCGACCTGTGATTGGCTTCCAGGTACCGGCGCGAGGTCGGGCGGCCAGGCTCCGGGCGCTGCGAGCTGATTGGTCGCCGGGTCCGGCGTGGGCGCATGCGCCCTGGTGGCGCCCGCTGGGCTCGCTCGGGCTGTGAGGGGCCGGGACTGAGGTGCCCCCGTGAGCCCTACAAGGCCGGATCATGGGCGGCGAAGGTTCTGGAGCCTTCCTCTTACGGGGTCCTTTTACCATGCTAGAAGCACTCGCTGGCTGCCCCCTGCCTGGGGAGCCAGCCTCTCCTCTGGGTTTGCACAGTTTGCTGCAAGCTGAGAACGGATTATGTTATATATTTTCAATGCTTAGGGAAAAAGTAATCAAGAAGGCGATTTATTTTTGTGGCATGTGAAAACTAACTGAAAGTTCAGTGTTCATGTAACGTTTTATCAGAATATGGACACGCCCATTCCCTTCGCCTTTGCTGCTGCAACAGCCAAGTTTTGTTTGTTAGGATTTATTTTATTTGGAGAGAGAGAGGGAGCCAGAGAGAGCTTCCATCCACCGGTTCATTCCCCAAACAGCAGTAACTTCCAGCCAGCCCCTGTGGAAGCCAGGAACCTGGAACTCCCTGGGGTCTCCATGTGGGTGGCAGGGCCCCTAGCACTTGGGCCACCTTCTGCTGCCTTCCCAGTAGCTGGGAGGGCAGGGCAGGGAGCTGGATCCTAAGTGGGACGGGCAGGACGCCAACCGGGGCCCCTGGGGGAAGCAGGGCGGTGCAGGCAGTGACTTAGTGCCACACCACCAGCCCCTACGTCAGCAGATTTAACGGCCAGAGCCCGCGTACAAAAGCCTGCGATGCTGCTTTGCAGAAAAAGGTTTGCACACTCTGGGTTATTTCCAGATTTAATTTTTTTTGTTTGTTTTAAATTGGCCATTTCTGTCAGAAGTCTGTTTTAGTACTCTTTTAGGAAAAGCAAAACAACTTTTGGTTTGATTAATCTGTATATTACTTTCTTCCCTATTTCATTATTTCTTCCATTCTGTTATTTTCGTCCTTCCTGTCTCTGTAGGCTTGCTGGGTTTCTCCCCTTTATAAGCTTTGTAAAATAAATACTTACCTCGTTTGTTGATAAAGTTTTTAGTCTCTTCTAGTTAATGCTATTTAAAAATTGTGTCCCACAATTTTTGCTTGGTAAAGTATTCATTATCCTTTAATCCCAAGGATGTCCTAATTTCCCCCCAGGGATTCTCTTTAACTCGGGTTACAGAGTTATATTTATTTTTAAAATTATGGGATTTTTGAAAGCTATTCCTTAATCAATATCTACTTTGGTTGCCTTATGATTGTTTATGTACAATTGATTTGTTGCATTTGAAGATTTCTGTTCAGTGAATATAGAAAAGATAGTTGCAATACCTAAAATGTTTACATGTGAAATATCTCCTTTCTTCACATTCGTGAAGAAGTTACTGTTAATTAAGCCCTAAGCTTTATGTAAATTTCATTCATTTTTCTAGTAATGTTCTTTTCCCTTTAAGATGTATTTATTTATTTGAAAGTCAGAGTTACAGAGGAAAGGGGAGAGACAGAGATCTTCCACCTGCTGGTTCACTCCCCCAAATGGCCGCAACAGCCAGGACTGGGCCAGGCCAAAGCCAGGAGCCAGGAGCTTCTTCCAGGTCTCCTGTGTAGAGGCAGGGGCCCAAGGACCTGGCCATCCTCCACTGCTTTCCCAGTCATATTAGCAGGGAGCTGGATCAGAAGTGGAGCAGCAGGGGCTCAAACCAGCACCTTTATGGGATGCTGGCTTTGTAGGCTGTGGCTTTACTCGTGACACCACAGTGCCAGCCCTGTAATGTTCTTTTTCTGCCCCGATCCCCATCTAGGATATTTAGGTTTATTTTTTTAAGAATATAGGCACAAATTACTTAGAATAAATAAAATTTAAAATTCTGTACCTCTTTGGCAGTAGCCACATCTCAACAGCTTAGTGGTCACAGGTAATGTATCAGAACCAATGTAGAGGAGCCGGTGTGGCAGAATAACAGATTAAGCTGCCGACTGCAATGGTGCCTGGGAAAGCAACAGAATATGGCCCCAAGTTCTCAGGCCCCTGCTCCCACGTGGGAGACCCAGATGAAGCTCCTGGCTTTGGGCTTTGGCTTGATCCAGCCCTGGCCATTGTAGCCATTTGGGGAGTGAACAAATGGATGGAAGATATCTGTCTCTTGCTAACTCTGCCTTTCAAATCAATAAATCTTAAAAAAAAAATCACCCTAATTTCAACCCTGTTTTGAACTGTAATGGCCTAGTTTCCAACCTTTGAGGGTTTTTTTCCAATGACCTTTTCAGTTACCAATTTGTAGCTTACTTTCCCGGAAGTCAGTAGGTAGCTACAAAAAGTCCTACAGACAACAGCACAGTATGGAGGAACTGAATTTGAGACCAATAATGGGGGGTGAACCAATGAATCCAAGCACTCTCACTGTGTGTGTGTGTGGGGGGGCTGTCTCTGTAACTCTGACTTCCAAATAAATAAATCTTTAAAAGGAGGGCGGGGCACTGCTTAGGACACCCACATCCCAAATCTGAGTAACTAGGTTTGAGTGCTGGCGCTGCTCCTGATTCCAGCTTCCTGCTAATACGCACACTTGGGAGGCAGCGGGTGATGGCTCAGATAATTAGATCCCTGCCACCCATGTGGGAGACTCAGATTGAGTCCCTGGCTACTGGCTTCTAGCAGGCCCAGCCACGGCTGTTGCAGGCATTTGTGCAGTGAACAAGCAGTAGGACATCTCTCTCTGTCCCTCTCTGTGTGTCTCTGCCTTTCAAATAGTTTTTATTGGGAAAAAATTATATAATATCCAACTAGAAAATAGTCATAAAATATTCTCAAGATTACTCATCAGGGAAATGCAAAATTTTTTAAATGTGTGCTAATTAAAATGATTAACTACCAGGTTTTGGTTCTGTAGCAATGAGGTTCTCAACTGATGGCAGGAATGTACTTTGAAAAATACTTGACAGTATCTATCTCCCTTCCCCACCAAAAAGCTAAATATATGCAGTTCTAGCATATCCAAGAGAAATGGGTGCTTATGTCTGCCAAGGTGTGTACAGGCTCACAATAGCTTTAGTCAAAAGCTGAGTAGAAGCCAGTCTTGTGGCATAGCCGGTAAAGCCGCCTGCAATACCAGCATCCCATAAGAGCACCAGTTCGAGTCTCAGCTGGTCTACTTTTGTTCCAGTTCCTTGCTATTGGCCTGGGAAAAGCAGCAGAAGATGGCCCAAGTGCTCGGGCCGCTGCTAACCATTTGGAAGACCTGGAAGATGCTTCAACCCTGTCCATTGCAGTCAACCAGTGGATGAAAGAGCTCTCTCTCTCTCTTTCTCCCCCCTCTCTAATTCGACTTTCAAGTAAAATATTTTAAAAAGCCAAATAATGATCCCCAAAGTCCATCAATTGTAAAATGGTTGTGTAAATCGTAAAATGTATTATAAATTGTAAAATGGATATGCCCTGCTCATTCAGTGGAGTTCACCCAGCCATGAAAAAGAATGTGCTGTCATGACACACAGCAAGAATGCATCTCACAGGGCTGGTATTGTGGCAGGACAGGTTAAGCCTCCACCTGCAGCACCAGCATCCCATATGGGCTCAAATCCCAGTTGCTCCAGTTCCAAACCGGCTCACTGCTGATGTGCCTGGGAAAACAGCGGAAGGTGGCCCAAGTCCTTGGGCCCCTGCACTTATGTGGGAGATCTGGATGATGCTCCTGGCTCCTGGCTTCAGCCTGGGCCAACCTTGCCTGTTGCAGCCATTTGGGCAGTGAACCAGCAAATGGAAGATCTCCTCTTTAACTCTGCCTTTAAAATAAATAAATCTTAAAAAAAAAAAAAAAACCAAAGAAATGCAGCTCACTTATTTTAACACCAAAGACAAGAATCTATTGTTTTATTCCGTTTATTGAAAGTTCATAAACAAATACAAGAAAAAGAAAAATCTATGGTGGTAGAGGTCTTAATAGTGGTTGCTTTGTGGGGATGAGGGGAGGGGCTTAGTCGTGAAGGAGCAGGATCTTTGAGGTCTGAGAGAGCCCTTCTTGATAATAGGGACCAGCTGAGAGCTGTCATTGTAAAACCCGACATCTGATGGCATTGCCTGTTGTAGCCTAGCCTGTGCTGTGCTGAGTTTCTACAAGTAGGCAGAACATAGTTCCAGCCAGAACTCGTGCTACAAGGGACGCTGGGGTATCGAAGTGTTCACAGCCATCCTCTTTTTACTTTTCACGGGTGACACCCAAGGGCGAGTGTTGCTCACAACAATGGAGGCCACTCCTGATCCTGGTCGGTCTGAAGTTTGAATAATAATCTTCGTTTCAGGAGACAACCCACTGAGGGGCTCTGGCTTTTTAAAAGTTTGGTGATTCTTGGCTTTGTGTTCTATTACTTCCTTCTTAGTCAAAAACTGTAGCCGGCACTTGGAACACGGAAAGCCCTTCTTGCTCTGGTGCTTGCCACAGTGATTCATGTACGGGATTGCGGTTTTAAAAAGCTTGAGACAAAACGGACAGAGCAAATCCCTCGTGTTTTCGTGGCACGTTCTAAAATGTGTCTCCACGTCCACAAAGGCTGACGATCGGTAACTGCAAACCTGGCACACGTAGGGCATTTCCCCGGGCTTATGGTTGTCCTTCATGTGTTGCAGGAGAACCTGATCTGTTTCAAACGACAATTCACAGATTTTACAGACGGCAGAGGGCTCCTGGGTGGTGTGCACGCTGTCAATGTGACACTGCAGCAGGAAGGGGGTGGAAAACTGCCGGTGGCAGTGCCGGCAGGTGGTGTGGTTCTCCCAGCTGTCACCCCTCTGCCTCTCAAGTTCTAAATGGTGCTTCATGTGATTCATAAACTTAACGTTTTTCAGAACTTTCAAGCAGCTGAGGCATTTAAAGGTTGTGTGGGTCTTCTGCTCGGACTGTCCATTGCCTTTATGCTGTCCATAGTAGAAGTCACTAAGGAGCATGGTCAGGTTGCCTTTCACGGGATCAAAGGCCTTGTTTTGACTTGCTTCACTCAAACAGTCTGGTCTGGCCAGTACTGCAATGTCATTGGCTCTGTCTGGATCCCTAGGACTGAAATGTGCCTTGTCATTAGCACAAACCCCAGGAGATGCTGTTCTGTCCTGAACCTGGCTGGGTGAGAGGCAGTCGCTTTTTGAGGGTGTACTCGCGTCCTTGGTGGGCGAGATGCTGGAAGGGGTGTCAGCTGCAGAACATGCACTTGGGATTCCATCACTGAGCTTAGACCTTTTGGGATTTCTGCTGTTTATATCCGGTGTGGAAATTTGCTTTGATTCACGAGGACTCGCATCTCGACCTCCTACAGGAAGGACGGCTCCCACAAGAGACGGGGTCCTTGGAGAAAGCAATTCTGAACAACGGCCAGGATCCACTGGGGGTGAGCTCACTTTACAACCGGCTTCGGATGGAGACTCAATACTCATGGAACCATCTCCTGAACTCCATGGAGGCTGAGCAGCTGGCTTTATGGCCACTGTGTTTTTAGGACGGGAGACATGACTTGCAAGCTGGGAAAAATTAGCAGGGTCTTGACTGAGGGGGCCTTTCTTTCTTCTTGCATATGAGCCTGGGGTGACTCTGTTCAAAATGTTTGAAATGACCGGTTTGGAAGGAGAAAGCACCCCGACGAAGACAAGATCAGCATCTTCACTGACACGCTCCACTCCAACAAAGACCAGCTCATCTTCCTCTTCCTCCTCCTTCACCGTGCATTCTCTCTCGTTCTTCTTCAGTTCCTCTGGTTTTTGTTCTCTCACACACAGGGAGCGGCAATGGGCCATGTCAAAAATCACGTATCACTTGAAGCACGCGGTCCCTTCCACAGCCGAAGAGGTCTGTATAAATTACCACCTAAGGGTAACCATGTGACACCATGATTTCAAAAGACATGCTTTATCTCTCATGTAAAACACTGATAACTATTAACATCACTGTTTCCTATGTGAGAAAACAGACCTGAGTCCATTAAAGTGACATAGTTCCCAATTTACCTCCCTCTGCTCCCTTGAAAGGGTTTAGGGGACAAGATAGAAGGAGATGCCAGTTGAACATCTCTGAGTTGCCTAGCTGTAATTTTGTGCCTTTGGTGCATCACTGCCCTCCTCCTAGTCCTTCCAGGTATCTTCTGGGTAATAACCAATCCCAACAAAACTTAGCTCTCAAAAACCTGCCACTCCCCAGGGCAAGTGTTTAGTGCAATGGTTAAGACACCGCTTGGGAAGCCCACATGACATGTTGGAGTTCCTGGGCTTAAGTCCTGACTGTGTCCCAAATTCCAGCTTCCCGCATATGTACAACCTGGGAGACAGTGGTGGTGGTTCAAGTCTTTGGGTCCCTGCCACCCACATGGGAGAACTGGATTGAGTTCCTAATTTTAGCCTGGCCCAGCCTTGGCTATTGCAGGCATGTGAGGTATGAACAAGCAGATGGGAAGGCCTCCTTCTGCCTTTCAAAAGCAAAAAACCCTGCTATTCCTATAATATTCCTTTCTCTCAATAAAGTCTTCCCTTGGTATTGATTCCAATATCAATGGTTGGTGCCCACGGCACTCAAGTGCCTTATGTAGCATGGTACAGTATTTCCATATATCCTATACATATCCTACATACCTTTAGGTCACCTCTAGATTATTTATAATACCTAATATAAAATAAATGGATCTATTCAGGGAATAATGGCAAGAAAAAAGTCTATTCAGTATAGATGCCATTTTTTTTCCAAATGTTTTAAGTGATTGGCTGAATCAATGGATGCAAAACACAGATACAGAAGACCCACTGTAAACCCAGTTGCTCAGTCCATAAATTTTGTCATCATCCTTTGCCAGACTTTCCCTCACACCCTAAAACCAATCAGTTAGCAAACCCTGTGTGCCGTCTCCCAGAAATATCCAGGATCTGTTCACTCCCTTTCTGCTGTCCTCTCCCTGATGGATGGAAGTAATCCTTTTTTTTTTCCTGGATCATTGTGGAATTTTCCAATCTCAAACATTTGTCATATCTCCTAAGGGTAGCCCCCGAATGGAGAATTAAGGGTATCTTAGAGTCAGTTTAAAATTATTTTTTTAAAAAAAGATTTACTTTATTTATTTGAAAGGCACAGTTACAGTGAGAGATCTTCCATTCACTGGTTAGGGCTGGGCCAGACTAAAGCCAGGAGATTCTTCAGGTCTCCTGTGTGGGTACAGGGGCCCAAGCACTTGGGCCATCTTCTGCTGCTTTCCCAGGCCGTTAGCAGGAAATTGAATTGGAAGTGAAGCAGCCAGGACTCGAACCAGCGCCCATATGGGATGCTGGCATCGCAGACAGTAGTTTTACCTGTAATGCCACAGCTCCTAACACTATTTTTTTGTAGCTGACTGTAACCCAGTAAATTTATTTTACAGCTCACCAATAAGACGCCAGCTATTGGGGCTGATGTTGTGGCACTGTGGTGACAGAATGGTGTATCAGAGAGCCAGTTCCAGCCCCAGCTACTCCACTTTCCATCTAGCTGCCTGTAACAGGCCAGGGAAGACAGTGGATGATGGCTCAAGTACTTGGGCCCCTGCAACCCATGTGGGAGACCCAGATGGAGTTTGGGCTTCAGCCTGGCCCAGATACAGATTTTTGGCCATTAGGGCAGTGATTCAGTAGATAAAAAAATCTCTCTCTCCTAGCCCCCTCACCTCATGCCAGCACTCCGTCTTTCAAATAAATAAATTTATTATTATTATTTATTTATTTGGAAAGCAGAGTTACAGAGATGCAGAGGCAGAGAGAGAGAGACAGAGGTCTTCCATCTGCTGGTTCACTACCCAGATGGCCGCAATAGCCGGAGCTGCGCTGATCAGAAGTCAGGAGTAAGGAGCTTCCGGGTCTCCCACACGCATGCGGGGGCCCAAGGACTTGGACCGTTTTCCACTGCTTTCCCAGGCCATAGTAGGGAGCCAGATTGGAAGTGGAGCAGCCAGGACTCGAATCGGTGCCATATGGGAGGCTGGCAATGCTGGCAGCGGCTTTACCCACTATGCCACAGTGCTGGCCCCAAATAAATCTTAAAAAAACCGTGGCTCACTTGGCTAATCCTCCGCCCTGCGGCGCCGGCACACCAGGTTCTAGTCCCGGTCGGGGTGCCGGATACTGTCCCAGTTGCCCTTCTTCCAGGCCAGCTCTCTGCTGTGGCCCGGGAGTGCAGTAGAGGATGGCCCAGGTCCTTGGGCCCTGCACCCCATGGGAGACCAGGAGAAGCACCTGGCTCCTGCCATGGGATCAGCGCGGTGCGCCGGCCACAGCGCGCCGGCAGTGGCGGCCATTGGAGGGTGAACCAACGGCAAAAGGAAGACCTTTCTCTCTGTCTCTCTCTCTCACTGTCCACTCTGCCTGTCAAAAAATAAAAAAAATTAAAAAAAATGTTTTAAGACAGGGACTGACAAATTGACCCTCTGCAATTCTATACAACCAGAAAGTTAAGGATTTTGTTTTTAATATTTAAAAATATCTGTTTTTCATTTTTTACACTTTTTAATTGGGGGGGGGGGACCAGAGAAATTTTCTGTGATGTGAAAAACTATACAGCACTTAAAAACCTCCATGTTGGGGTTGGTGCTGTGGCGCAGTAGGTTAATCCTCCGCCTGCAGCGCCAGCAGCCCATATGGGCGCCAGTTCAAGTCCTGGCTTCTCCTCTTCTGATTCAGCTCTCTGCTATGGCCTGGGAAAGCAGTAGAAGATGGCCCAAGCCCTTGGGTCCCTACACCCACGTGGGAGACCCGGAAGAAGTTCCTGGCTCCTGGCTTCGGATCGGCGCAGCTCCAGCCGTTGCAGCCATCTGAGGAGTGAACCAACAGAAGGAAGACCTTTCTCTCTGTCTCTTCCTTTCACTGTCTGTAACTCTACCCCTCAAATAAATAAATAAAATCATTTAAAAAAAAAAAAAAAAAACCCTCCACGTCCACAGTTATTTTGTTGGGGCGTGGTCCTCAACGCTTGTGTAGTACCGCTGTGCCGTGTTCCATGGCTGCCTTTGCTCCAAGACAGAATGGAACAGCTGCTACAGAGACCATGTGCCCCCCAGTGCCAGATTGCAAAAGAGGTAGAAAGAAGCATATCAAATGTCTCAGCTCACCAGTTCCTCGCGTTGGGTGAATCCATGTAGAGCGATGTTTTCCACGCTGGGCCAGGGGCAAGTCTTTCTGTGTTCCTGCCACTCAGCTCTGCTCCTCAAAGTCCTTTTTGTAGCCTGATCAGAAAAATCCCACCCCCTTTAAAAAAAAAAAAGCCCATTATAATCCAATCTGTAGCCTCTAACCCAGGATCCAATCACAGGTCTGAGCCAGGTTATTTTGATTGCATTTTCATCGGTTGTTGGGAGTGATCGCCAAAAACTTTCTCCCTCCCCTCTAGGTTAATCAGAGCTCCACCTTGTTCCCTCCCATTTATCTGCCCCCCACCCCCACCCCGGAGCTCTTATGGGTCAGTAGCAGGCGCTGGGGGAGTAGGGAGTGACCCACTGGGCTCTTACACAGGTAAGGAGCTAAAAGGGCCCAAGTCTCCGCAGGTGCAGGGAAGTGCCTGCAACTCACCCCAGCTGCAGAGAGCTACGATCTGCCCTGGGGCCTCACTCAAACAAGGCCCAGGGCGATCTGACCAGAGACTCAGCATCCACGTGGTTTCCAGGCAGGGCCACCCCGAGGGATTCAGCTGCATTCTCCAGACAGCAGCCCACTCCCTGTTTAATCCATTTGCGAGAGTGAAAGGTCTTACCCCTCCCCCTTCACGAGCCCCTCCCTTGAGAACACTCTTGATGGAATCTCAGGCCTTCCCAGCCACTACCCTAACCGACCTTAACAATACACAACGTAGGGCAAATGGAGGGACTAGAGTCCTCAGTGGGCAAGAAATGTTTTTATTTCTACCATTCCCATGCATTTAGGCACAAAATTAAAACAAAAATCCAATTTGTAAATTAAAATGTTTGAAAGTGCCATAACCTGATATAACTTAAGGAATACCTTGGCTGGTGTGGCAATGTGGTCTAAACTGCCTCCTACAATGCTAGCATCCCCTGGGAACCAAGGTTCAAGTCCCAGTGGCTCCACTTCCCATCCAGCTCCCTGCTAATGCACCCAGGAAGGCAGCAGAAGATGGCCCAAGTTTTTTGGCCCCTGCCACCCACGTGGGAGACCTGGATGGAGTTCCAGGTTCCTAATTTTAGCCTGGCCTGTCCTCAGCCATTGAGGCCTTTTGGGGGAATGAACCAGCAGATGGAAGATTCTCTCTCTCTCTTTCTACTTTTAAAATAAATGAATAATTTTTTAAATGTCTGAAAATTAGATCTCATATAACTATTCAACATAAAGTATCCTGTAATCAATTTTTTATTAGATTTATTTATTTTTTGAAAGTCAGAGTTACACAGAGAGAGAAGGAGAAGCAGAGAGAGAGGTCTTCCATCTGCTGGTTCACTCCCCAGTTGGCCACAACAGCCAGAGCTGCACCAATCCAATGCCAGGAGCCAGGAGCTTCTTCCAGATCTCCCACATGGGTGCAGGGGCCCAAACACTTAGGCCATCTTCTACTGCTTTCCCAGACTACAGCAGGAATGGATCGGAAGTGGATCAGCCAGTACTGGAACGGTTGCCCATATGGGATGCTGGCACTGCAGGCAGCAGCTTTACCTGCTACACCACGGCGCCGGCTCTGTGAGCTATTCTGAATTCTACTTATTTATGTATTTATTTTATTTGAAAGGCAGGAGACACAGAGAGTGTTCTCCATCCACTGATTCACTCCCCAAATGCCTGCAACTACCCTGATTGATCTAGGCAGAAATCAAGAACAAGGAACTCAATCCTGGTCCCCCATGGGAATGGCATGGACCCAGCCACTTAAGCCATCACCAGCCGCCTTCCAGTGTGAGCACCAGAAGAAAGCTAAATAAGGAACAGGACTGGACCCAAACCCAGGCACTCTGATATGGGAAGTGGGTGTGCTAAGAGGCTTCCTACACATCCATGCTGGCCCACACATCTATCCCCCATTCCCACCAAGCTTTTCTAACGAATTAATTTAGTAAGGTTAACTTCAGATAGTTGGAATATACATTTGCAAAAGAGGTTTCTCTTTTCCAGCAAATGAAATATTTACCTCCTCTTGCAAAATGTAGCCTTTTCTAGCGTTGGCTACTATGCTGACCAAGCTAGGTACAAAGACTCTAAGGCTGCAGAATGTGTGAGACATCCTTATAGCTGATTCTCTAGTAGTCTCCTTGGAGGTACCTCAGCCTCTGGGAAGCTCCGAGTGGGAAATCTTTCAGGCAAGCCCATTTTACAAACATAATTCTAAGGATTTCATTAAAACCCATCACGATTGTCCAAGAGTACTTCAACAAGTTCACTGAAAATAGAATTCAAAGATGAGTTTATTCTAGTGGGGAAAAAATGTGAAATCCATGCATGTAAGAGGTCTTCAAAAAGACCTCAATGAAAAAACCTATAGTTGGGGGCTAACGTCATAGCATAGTGGGTTAAGCTACCACCTGAGACACCAGCATTCCACATAGGCACCAGTTCAAGTCCCAGCTGCTCCACTTCTGATCCTGCTCGCTGCTAATGGCCTGAAAAACAGGAAAAGATGGCCCAAGGGCTTAGGATCCTGCACCCATGTGGGAGACACAGATGAAGCTCCTGGCTCCTGGCTTTGGCCTGACCCAGCCCTGGCCATTTAGCCATTTGGGGAGTGAATCAGCAGATGAAAGATCTCTCTCAGTCTCTCCCTCCCTCTCTGTAACTCTGCCTTTCAAATGAATCTTTTAAAAAGTGAAGAGTTTATCAAAATAACCCTACAGTTGGAATTTTAAATGGTTTTGCATCAAAAATAAGCTTATTTTTTAATCCTATTTTCCTGTAAACTTTTCAAAGTGCCTTCTTACTATTATATTTTTTCAAATGATTGCATGACTTGAAACATTTATTCATCCAATACTAAAAATAAATAAAAATTCTTTTTGAACAAAGAATTGACATATTACAGTTCATATGTTAGCTTTCATCAGGTTTTGAAAATCTTCTGCCATTATGGCTTCAAGGCTTTTTCATTGTTGTTATCATCTACTTTGCTTTGAATGTGTCTCCCAAATTTCATGCATTGGAAGCTTTATCTCCAAATTCATCTGTTAATGGTATTTGAGAGGTGGGGCTTTAGGAGGTTACTGAGTTGGGAGGGTTCTGCCTTTAGGAATGAGTTAATCCATTCATGAATTAATGTGTTACCCTGGGAGTGGTTTTGTTATAAAAGCGAGTATTCCTGGCTTTCTTGGTCTGTCTCACCTGTGTTGACTTCTGCCCTGCAATGACTCAGCAGGAAGGCCCTCAGCGCCTCTGCCCTGCAGTGACCCAGAGTGAAGGCCCTCAGTGCTTCTGCCCTGCAGTGACTCAGCAGGAAGGCCCTCAGCGCCTCTGCCCTGCAGTGACTTTGAGGGAAGGCCCTCAGTGCCTCTACCCTGCAGTGACTCAGCAGGAAGGCCCTCAGCACCTCTGCCCTGCAGTGACTTTGAGGGAAGGCCCTCCCAGATCCTGCAGGTGCTGCACCATGCGCTTGGACTGCCCAGATCACAGCACTTTGTCTAGCCTCTGACTTCATGAACGGCCGTTTTCAAATTGCCACCTTCCTTGATCATCCTGGTATGGATGAGAGATTCATTTGTCCTCATTATCAGTAGGTGGATTTTGACAATTAGTATGGCAGCAGGAATTCTTTTTTCTTTTAAGATTTATTTTATTTATTTGAAAGACAGAGTTACAGAGAGAAGTAGAGACACAGAGAGAAAGATCTTCCATCCGCTGGTTCACTCCCCAGATGGCCACAACAACTAGAGCTGTGCTGATCCGAAGCCAGGAGCTTCTTCCGGGTCTCCCACCTGAGTGCAGGGGCCCAAGGACTTAGGCCATCTTCTACTGCTTTCCAAGGCCATAGCAGAGAGCTGAATCGGAAGAGGAGCAGCCAGGACTATAACCGGCGCCTGTATGGGATGCTGGTGCTTCAGGCCAGAGCTTTAACCCGCTGCACCAGAGCACCAACCCCAGGAATTTTTTTAATTTAAAATGTTATGATCAGACAATTTTTTCTTGCTTTAAATATCCTGGAGATGCCCCTTTAACATAGCTCCCATGTCATGTTAACATATTGCAATTTATTTTTTTCCTTGCTTTCTGACACTTGACATCCTCATGTTACAGGAATTTGGAGTCACTTCTTTGTCTCACAGGATGTGGCATTTTTCACAGAAGTAGAAAAAGTGTCCTAAGATTTGTATGGAACCACAGAAGACTCTGACCAGCCAATGCAATATTGAGACAGAACAACGTAGGAAGCATCACATCTCTGACTTAAAAATAAACTACAAAGCTATAATGATGAAAACTGCATGATACTGGCACAAAAACAGACAGACAAACCAATGGAAAAGAATATGGAGCCCAGAAATAAACCCACACATTAATAGCCAAGTGATCTTCAACAAAGTCGCATAAGGGGCAAAAGACAGTTTCTATTCAAAAATGTTGGGGAAACTGGATGTGTCCATACAGAAAAAGGAAATCATGTGCTTAACTCACCTCATACACACACAAAAAATCAACTCTAAATGGATCAACGACTAAAGCATAAGGTCTGAAAATGGAAGGACTGGAAGAAAACATAATGAAAAGCTGCCTGACATTGCGGTTGGGAAACCCTCTTGGATATGATCCTAAAACCACAAGGAAGGAACAAAAGCAAAAATAGACACATGGGACTGCATCAAACAAGATGCACACTGCATCCAGCAAGGCATTCAAGAGGCATGCCTACTGAGACTTATGGGAGAAGTGGCTTATCTACCAAGTCAATTTAACTTGAGAGATTAACACAAAATGTTTGTCTTAGCCATCTGGAGTGACCTTGGGCAATCCTTTGTTCTTTATCTATACATTCCTTATCCATTCCTGGAAATGCCATCTGTAAAATTACCCTTCTTTTTGACAGCTTCCTTTACAAAAGATTTATTTATTTGAATGGCAGATCAATGGAGAGGGAAAGGGCAGATACAGAGAGACTTTCATCTAGTGCTTCACTCCCTAAATGCTCACAACAGCCAGGGCTGGACCAAACTGAAGCCAGGAGCCTGAATCTCCATCTGGATCTGCCACATGGAGGGACCCAAGGACTTGGGCCATCCTGTGGTCCTTTGACAGTCATATTAGTGTTGTACCTGAGCGAGTGCAGAGGAGCACCACACATTGATAAAAGTTGACGGTCCTTTATTGCCGGTGGCCGAGAGTGGACTCCTGCCCCAAAGAACTCTCGACCCTGAAGCCCAAAGCAACAAGGTTTATAAAGGCAAAAACCACAAAATCGGGAGGGGAATACATGGTTGCTAGGATTAGGGGGGAATACATGGTTACCGGGGTCAAGCTGATCTAAAACCTACACGAAACTAGTATCAATTATAATCTTGACAATACCAGTTACAATCTTAACAATTCCAATTATAATCTTGACATTAATTCAGGTATTGGTTTTAACCCTATGTAGGACATAGACAAATTACATTTTTATCATTAACCCAGGTGTAGCCTATCCACTTCCAAGCTTGAGCGATCATGTTAGGGGGTTTCTATGCTCTGCCAAGTGTGATGTAGTGCACTGCTATTGTTCAACTGTTTTAGAACATAGTTTCAGATCAGAGTCTCACGGCGTGTGGGGTGGGGCACCTTTCCAGAGTGGAGTCTCAGGTGCTCCAAAATGGAGTCCCTACTGTCAAGGTGTTACTTCAGTTTATAAAGGCAAAACCCACAAAATCGGGAGGGGAATACATGGTTGCTAGGATCAGGGGGAATACATAGTTACCAAGGTCAAGCTAACCTAAAACCTATGTGAAACTAATATCAATTATAATATTGACAATTCTAGTTATAATCTTAACAGTTTCAATTATAATCTTGACATTAATCCAGGTATTGGCTTAAGTCGTATGTAGGAGATAGACAAATTACATTTTTATCATTAACCCAGGTGCAGCCTATCTATCTACTTCCAAGCTTGAGCGATCATGCTAGAGGGTTTCTATGTTTTGCCAAATGCAATGCAGTAGACTGCTATTGTCTGAGAGTTCTAGATCATAGTTTTAGACCAGTCTCATGGTGGGGTGGGGGTGGGGATGCTTTTTCAAGATGGAGTCTCAGGTGCTCCAAAATGGAGTCCCTACTTCTAAGGTGTTGCTTCATTAGCAGGAAGCTGGGTTGCAAGCTCAGCACTGTGACAGGGGATGTGGGCATCCCAAGGGTGGCTTAACTCACTGTGCCACGTACCCATCCCTTGACAGGCTCTTTTCAGACTTTCCCCGTCTCTAAAGGTGGTTGTAGCCAACAGTGATGTGGACAAATCAGGGAGTCAGGAAGACACAAAGAGTTAAGAAATGCCAACACCCAGTGCACCAACCAAATCCCATTTCCCAGATCCCATCATCCCCCATGTCAACTCAACTCAGCTTTCCTCATGCAGCTGAGCCTCACTTCGTATCATGCTCCAGGTGCCAAGATACTTCCTGGAGACCATCACTGGCGCTGCTGCCCCACCCCAAATCCTGCCTCCTGTGAATCTCCAATCAGGGCCTGCCCTTCCCTATGAAAGGAGGACCCCAGCCTGGGTGGGGGCAATTCTCTCTCTTGAGGTTGCCCATATTCACATCTGAGTGTCTGCTACCCTTTCGCCCTTCAGTAAATCCTGCTCTTCTGTCCACCTCTACCAAAATCTCCCAGTTGTATTCTTACACATGCAAAGATAAGAACCCAGACTGTCCAACTGGGGTGGGGGGGTCTCTCCCAGCCCAGTTAGGACTCTTGATCCCCTAACATAGTTTGGGGATCCCCATCCCTACAACAAAGTCAAAAGGTTGGGCCACTTTTTCTGGCCAAAGTATGCTCACTATGTAATACATAAATTCAGATTAGAATTTAATCACTTTGAAGTGCTTCCCAGAACTCATTGAAAATCACTGGGGTCATATCCAGGCCTAAATCACTCATATTCTGTCCTGAGTAAACCTTTCTCTCTCTTTTTTTTTTTTAAATATTTATTTATTTATTTGAAAGGCAGGATGACAGAGAGAGAGAGAGGGAGAGAGAGAGAGAGATCTTCCACCTGCTGGTTCACTCACCAAATGGCTGCAATAGACAGGGCTGGGCCAGGCTGAAGCCAGGAATCTGGAACTCCAACAGAATTTCAACCATGTGGAAGGCCTCCTACTTGAGACCCAGGTATTTGGGCCGTTATCCACTGCTTTCCCAGCACATTAGCAGGGAGCTGGATCAGAAGTGGTGCAGCCATAACACCAGCCCCTGCCCTGAGTAAACTTTACATTAACCCTTTCTTACAGATCCTGTGTATTTTTCTCAACTCTACAGTATATATGTTGTGAAAATGAGGTTGGGCGGTGAATAGTAGATGGAGTTTTATGCCTTTGTATCTCAGAACTGCAGAGAGCTGACTCAGGTCTGCAGAGGGGAAGGAGTGGGGCCAGTGCTGCACCATAGCGGATAAAGCCACTGCCTACAGTGCCAGCATCCCATATGGGTGCCAGTTCAAGTCCTGGATGCTCCACTTCCAATCCAGATTTCTGCTATAACCTGAGAAAAGCAGTAGAAGATGGCCCAAGTCCTTGGGACCTTGTGCCTTCCTGGGAGGCCTGGAAGAAGCTCCTGGCTCCTGGCTTCAGATTGGTGCAGTTCCAGCTGTTGCGGCCATCTGAGGAGTGAACCAGCAGATGGAAGACCTCTCTCTCTCTCTCGGCCTCTCTGTAACTCTGCCTTTCAAATAAATAAATAAACCAAAAAAAAAAAAAAGCAACTCTTGGCCATTGTTGACTTAATAAACAATTAGAGTCTGGTTAAAGAACAAGAGTTAAAATTTATTCAGATAGTGAAATTGAGGATTTAAATCAGGAAACAACAAGTCAGTTGCCTGAGTTGGCTGATAAGCAAGTTTGTGTTTGGTTGCAGATTTTACACTTTTCTTAAAGGATGGGTACATGCACTGAATCAGGTTTAGATAATAAAGATTTGTGTGTGGTTATCAATGACATTGATAATCAAAGACTATCTCGTTGAAAATAGAAGAACACTTGGCAATAGCCAACAGACTCATTATCAATTAAAGCGAGTACATGACTACATTCCCACACTGGATGTTACTTATATGCAGAGAGGCAAACAATTTTTTAAAAAGATTTATTTATTTGGAAGGCATAGTAACAGAAAAAAAAAGAGAAAGAGAGATCACCACAGGTTCATTCCCCGAATAGTTGTAACAGTTGGGGCTGGGCCAGGCTTAAGCCAAGAACCAGGAACTCCAGCTGTGTCTCCTACTTGAGTGGCAGGAATGCAAGTACTTGAGCAATCATCTGTTTCCCAGCGGCACTGGCAAGGGAGCAAAGTAGCAAAGTAGGCGGGACTCAAACCAGCAGTTATCCCCAGTGCCACAGTACCACCTCAACAATCAAGTTGTTGATCACTCTTACTAACAGCCCTAGGACATAAAGATTGAGCCTCCTTAAGGTACAGTAGCTGTTTCCTTAGTCACAGTTAGTTACCTGGGAGACAGCCACAGGTCGTCTTAACAGCACAGTTGAATGACTCAGGCTGACTTACATCCTCAAGGTCACATCTCCATTCTTAAACTTGTGCAATCCCAAAGGAAGTCAAGAAGGGACCAAGTTCAACTTCCAGGGCCTGTCTGTGCCAGCTCATGTCACAAAAGTGCAGAGAAGCTTTGCTTTGTAGGAAAAGGAATGACCAAAGTGTTGGATGGGAGGACCTTCTCCTTGACTTTTTTTTTTTTTTAGATTTATGTTATTTATTTGATATAGTTACAGAGAGAGGTAGAGACAGAGAGGTCTTCCATCTGATGGTTCACTCTCCAATTGGCTGCAGTAGCCGGAGCTGCGCCGATCCAAAACCAGGAGCCAGGAGCTTCTTCCGGATCTCCCATGGGGGTACAAAGACCCAAGAGCTTGGCTCATCTTCTACTGCTTTCCCAGGCCATAGCAGAGAGCTGGATCGGAATTGGAACAGCCGGGACTCGAACTGGCACCCATAGGGATGCCGGCACTGCAGGCGGCCGCTTTACCTGCTATGCCACAGTGCCGGCCCCCACAATCACTTTTTAAGTAGAATTTATGTCATCTTAGGTATCATAAACACTCTTGAGATGAGTTAGAGTTTCTGGGAGGCTGGTGTAGGTTCTGTGCAAATACCCCATTCCTTTTATATAAAGGCCTTGAGCTTCTGCAGGTTTGCACCTCTCTCGCAGGGTGCTGAAACTTTGCTGCTCATCTGAGGTCATTGCGGCGGTACCAGTGGGACTGGGCGCGGGATCGGAGTGTGGCCGGCGGGCGGCCAGGCGGCAGCGGCATTGGTCTCTCCCGGGCGGTGGTTGTGGGTGCAGGCCTTGTCGGTTGACTGCGAGTCCGCTGGACCCTTGAGCGGCTTTCCCTTTCCCTGCCCATCGGAAGCCCGGAGCTGGGCCTGCTCAGCCGGCGTCATCATGACCAGGGCCAGTAGCAAACAAATTGGACGGCAATGAGCCTGACCTGAGCCTCAGCGACCTGAATGAGGTCCCCGTGAAGGAGCTGGCTGCCCTCCCCAAAGGCCATCGCTCTGGATCCGTCCTGAAATAAACTCAGTACGCTGCCGTCGGATTTCTGTGGCCTCACACAGCTGGTAGAGCTGGGCCAGGAACAAGCTACAGCAGCTGCCAGCAAGACCTGGCCAGCTGGTCAACCTCCGGCACCTGGCTCCCATCAACGGGCTGGTCACCCTGCCTCTCAGCTATGCTCACCTCCAGAATCTGAAGCGGAGGGACCTGAAGCGTAACTCCCTCCCCTTCTTGGATCCTGTCCTGGCCAAAGTGGCAGGGGGTTACTTGGATGAGAAGCAGTGTGCAAACAAGGTGTTACAGCACATGGAGGCCCATGCAGGCAGATCAGGAGCGGGAGAGGCAGTGGCGGCAGGAAGGAGAGCACAGGTAGAGAGGAAAGAGGCAAAGCGACGAGCTAAGGACGCTCGGGAGCTGGGGGTGCAGAAGTGCGAAAAGGCAGAGGAGGAGGAGCGTCGGAGCAAGGAGTAGGATGCCCTCAAAGCAGCCAAGCAGGAGCAGGAGAAACCTAAGAAGCTGGAACAGCGCTGTGGTGTAGCGGGTAAAGCTGCCACCTGCAGTGCCACTATCTCATATGACCACCGGTTCAAGATCCGGCTGCTCCACTTCCGATCCAGCTCTCTGCTATGGCCTGGGAAGGCAGTAGAAGATGGCCCAAGTGCTTGAGCCCCTGCACCTGCGTGGGAATCCCGGAAGAAGCTCCTGGCTTCAGATCTGCCCAGCTCTGGCCATTGCGGTAATCTGGGAAGTGAACCAGTGGATGGAAGACCTCTCTCTCTCTCTCTCTGCCTCTGCCTCTCTGTAATTATGCCTTTCAAATAAATAAATATTAAAAAAAAAAAGAAACCTAAGAAGGAAACAAATCAGGCCCCAAAATCTAAGTCTGGCTTCTGCTCCTCAAGCCACCACCCCGGAAACACACTTGGTTCCTGGGCTGTGTGGCTGCTACTGTGTGTGGCAGGTGGGCTGGTTGCCAGGTGACAGCTGCCATGGCGTTTTGGTTGTCACACTAGCATCCAGTAAGTAGAAGCCAGGGATGCTCCAACACATCCTGCAGTGCCCAGGACAGTCTCCGACCACAGAGAAACATGCAGCCTTCACAGTCCAGTGCTAAATCGAGAAAGTCTGATTCAGAAAAAAGGAAAAGCTGTCCCACTCCTTGTCGGCACGATGTCCTTAGCAGCCACCTTCAAGGAACAGCTCTGCCTTCCTGACAGAGCACGAAGACTCTTACCTGATGAACTTTAATGGGATTAAGATTTTTTTTTTTTGAAAATTACCCATCCCTCTCCCCCAGAGAACTGTCAATGAGGTTATTGAACATTAGCTTTTTCCTTTTTGGATTTCATGTCATTGTGATGACTCCTAAACATTCTATTTTTCTATAAAGATGTCTCCACCAGGAATGAATTTCAATTTGGTTAGCTCTAAGCCTTCCCCTTTGTAGCAAGTTTGAAATAACTTAGACCTAAAACTTAGTCCTAAGTGCTTATAGCTAAATCACCCTGCATTTTTTCTTGTCTTTTTTCCCTGAATTCTTTTCTTTGTTTGCAACATTTAAGATAAAAGTCTTTGTAGTTTACTGCATTACATTTTTTCCTTTTAATAAAATTAAAGAACCAGACAGTGCTACAAGTGTGACCATTACAGGATTCATGAAATTACAGTGAAAAGGTATTGTGAATTCTTGTGCATATTTGGTTTTAAATACTATAAATGACCAGGAGGCTCCCCTGCCTACCAGGGCCATTGGTAGCCACAACCTCTCCACTCCTCCTCTGTGGTTATCCTGACCAAGTTCTCTCTCCAGCCACACTCAGCTTGTGAAAAACTCCTTGCAGGGGCTGACTTTGGTGCAGCAGTAAAGATGCCATTTAGGAGGTCCCCTTGCAGGATCAGGGCCTTGCCTTGTGCAGCCGAAGACCTGGGACAGAGGTGTGTGGACCCACGGGAGAGGAACGTGCCCAGGGTCTCAGCGGGGTTGGCACTGAGGGTCCTTGTGAAGAACTCTTCCTTCAGGGGCACCCACAATCGGCCACCTAGCATGTTCCAGATCTTGATGATGTACTGTGCAGGCACAGACCCACTGAACAGCCACAGAAGTGAAGGGGGGGGGTAACTGATGCCCCAGAGAAAGCCAAGTGGAGGGATGATGAGAGGTATGAGAGCTTGGGCTGAACCGTTCACTCAGATGTGTAAGCGTCCTGGGTGCTCGGTGCCTTCTTTAATCAGTAACCAGGCCTGCCCAGTGCAAACCAGGGAAGCAGGTTAACGTCTCTGAGAGGACACAGACAGTTAACGTGAAGGTTTCTTTATTTCTGACCATTTCTTTATAAACATCCACACAGGGATAACTCCCACATATACCTCCCAAGCCCAAATCCCCCTCCAGAAGCCCAGATGCACATCTACAACTCAGTAGGTTGCACCTCCCACAGAACAACAACCCCAGTGAGCAACTGCTCTCCTCCCCTCCCCCCCCACCACTTTGCTTCTTCCTGCTCACACTAAGCAGGGATCTGAAACCGTGGTGCACGTCCCCCCACGATCCTTCCACCCTGAGCTTCGGTGTGCACACGCCCAGAATGAGGTGTGGACCCTTAGACAGGCATGTAGCAGGAGCACAGGATGGGTTCTGGGTCGTAGAAGGTCCTGTCGCCACAGTGAGGACAGGGGTTGGCGCTGAACCAGACCATGCTGGGCCGCCCCGACTCCCGCAGCATCCGTTTCAGCTTGGCGTGCAGGTAGGCGAGCCTCCCCGGGTGCAGGGTGCCTCGCACGTCTTCGTAACTCTCCAGCGGGGCCGGGTACAGCACGTGGCTGAGCTTGCTCAGCCCGATGGTGTGGCACAGGAGGTTCTCGAGGACGGCCATGGAGATGGGGTTCCCACAGAAACTGAAGGTGGTGAGCTGGGAGCAGCGGCTCAGAGCAGGCAGGATGGCACTGAACTGGGGGTCCACGACCCCACACTCATCCAAGTCCAGGTCCTGGAGGGTGGCGGAGGTTCGCTCCAGCAGAACCTGCAGGGACCGCATGCTCACACTGGTCAGGTTGACGCCGCTGAGACCCAGGTCTTTCAGCTGACAGATGGTGGGGCTCTGGGATAGATGCTTCAGGTCTAGTTCCGAAAGCAGGCAGTTAGTGATTGAGAGGGTCTCCAAGGGGCTCTTCAGGCACCTGCAGACAGACAGAGCAGTTAGTGCTGGGGAACGGCCATGTGGGTGGAAGGGGGTGATGGCGGTGGGGAGAGGTCAAGACCCCAAGCCTTCCGAATGCTGGTGAATTCGAGGATGCCGTGCTGCAAAGGGCTGTGAGTGAGCCCCAGGCCGGGTGGGGTGCTCTCTGCCTGACTTCTTCTGTGGTGTGATGGGGTCAGGCGAATGAATCTAGAACGTTCCCTCTGCTCATCTGTCAAGCAGAGTGCAGCACAGCACAGACCTCTTAGGGGCTGTGAGCCTGAATAATGATGACAACGCTGGGGATGTGTTCAGAAGACAGCCTGGGGCCGGCGCTGTGATGTAACGGGTAAAGCTGGTGCCTGCAGTGCCAGCATCCCATGTGGGCACCAGTTCCAATCCCATGTGGGCTCCACTTCCAATACAGCTCTCTGGTATGGCCTAGGAAAGCAGTAGAAGATGGCCCAAGTCCTTGGACCCCTGCACTTGCATAGGAAAACCTGGAGGAAGCTCCTGGCTCCTGGCTTTGGATTGGCGCAGCTCCGGCCATTGCGGCCATCTGGGGAGTGAACCATCGGATGAAAGACCTCTCTCTCTCTCTCTCTCTCTCTCTCTCTCTGCCTCTCATTGACCTGATTAGAAAAGCTTCCAAATCAGCAACACTAGAAAAAAAAAATTAATGTTTTCAACTCGGGTCTCCTTCTAGCCCCAGCCTGGGCTCAGGACCCTGCATCTCTGTGTCTGATGAGGCCATAAGGAACATACGTGGGCAAGTCGGCAACACCCAAAGGGAGCTGCCTGGCTGCAGGGGCTGCCCTCGTCCGCTGCATTGTCAGCGGCTCAGCCATCACTTCCTCCCATTCCTCACACCTGCCCCTTCCTCCCTCATCCCAGAACCATGCATTCGCCATGTATGTCTTCACCTGGAGTTCAAAACCACCCTTTCCAGGCAGGAAGCGTGAGGCTGGTTTGGAGGGAAAGGCCCATGCCGAGAAGGTGGGTGAATGCAAAGCTTGCGATCGGAAACCTCCCCATTTTGGGGGGTGGGGGGTTTCCTCTTCTACAATGCCCTCCTTGTTTTGCTACTTTTGGACTTCTTCACTTAGACATCATTGCCTAAGGAAGAATTCCCAGGGCTAACCCTCGCCAGCCCTCAAAGTCCTGTTTTGTAGTTTGCTGGCAAGGAGCAACTGTTGATGGCAACTATCCTAGCTCATACCTCTGGATGTGGCTTGTTGCCTTTGAAACATGTGCTGAAACTTAATCCCCATTATGAGACATTAAGAGATGAGACCTCTAAGAGGTGACTGGGGTCCGCCTCACGGACAGACTAATGGGTTCTCTCCAGAGCAGTTCTACTGGAAAAGCCACTTTGGCTGGGTATCTCACACACTCCTAGTCTCTTGGCATATCATGCTAAAGACTGCCTTGGGGCTCTGTCAGCAAGAAAGTCATTACCAGATGTGGCTCAACTTTGGGCCAGACCTGTGAGCCACACAAGCCTTGGGGCTCTGTAACTCACCCAGTGGATCCTGTCCTACCGACCTCTGGCCTTCACCTGGGTAGTTATGGGACACCCGGCTTAGGGGTGCAGCAGTGAACAAGTGCTGACTTCTACAGGCTTTCCTCTCTTGCACTGTTGGCAGCTGGCAACACAAGGAGATGCCTGCTCCCATCCACTACAACACAGAAGGCCTTATCCTGGCCGGCGTCCCTCACCTGAGCATGTGGTTCAAGCGGCCTTCCAGGAAGGAAATAGAGTCCAAGTAGAGCTCCTGGAGGTGGTGCAGACTGAGGAACTGAGAGGTGAACTGGCTGACCCACTCCTCCTTCTCCTGGGACGCGCAGGAAGACATGTGGATGTGGGAGACGAGGAGGCGGCGCAGATTCCTCATCTGGCCCAGGTGCAGAGCAAACTTGCCCAGTGTGGACAGCTTCCAGGTGCAGCTCACCTCCAGATCCTGGACAGAGTCCAGCCGCACCATTTTCAGAATCGTCTTAATGTTCTGCATGGGCATCGCGAAGATCCGCAGCTTCCTACAGCACAGGTGCAGCAGCCCCTCCCTCTCCTTGGCTTTCTCAAGGAGACAGCTGAGCATTTCGTCACGGCTGCCTTCCTTGAGGCACAGGTCGACAAGCACCTCCAGGGGGGCCGGCGACTGTCTCACCCCAGCCCTGGACCTGTCCACTTTCTGCTTCTTCCTCAGGGGCTGGGTGGCCTCATTGTCCACCAACGAGCAGGCACCGACCCTGGTTCCAGACCACACGGTCCAGAAGTCCTGATGAGCATTTTTGCGTAAATCCAGAACTTGCAGTTTCCATCTTCTGTGGGGAAAACAGAGAACTCACTCAGCGATAGAGTGCGAGGCTCAGAATCCAGCGAGACCAGACGTCTGGCTGCACTATGACCCCACGTCCCAGACAGCGGCTGCTTGCTTCCCCTCCCCGGGACCCTGCCTCTCCTCTGAATCCTTCTCCGGGAATATCTCCTCCCCTGGGGTCCCTCCTGGTCCCCGGTTCTTTTATATCTGAGTGCCATCAGGAGGGAGCAGGTGCATCCTCATTAGCCGTCCACATCCAAAGCCCATTCCCCTGATGGCATTGTCTGAAGCTCCCGCCCTGCCTTTGGCTCTCCACACCCCTGGACCCTGGCTGACCTTGCTCATACTCCCAGGGCTCTGCCCGCCACCCCACCCTACCCCACCCCTCACCTGGGGTGAATGTCCTGGGCAAGCAGCACGTCGAGCCCATCAAGCATGGCTTGGAAGGTCTCCCGGTGAAACTTCCGCTCCTTCATGAGAGCCCCCAGAGGGAGGCAGGCGAAGGGCCACGCCTGCACCATCGCCTTCAGGGTCTTTCTGCGCCTCCTGCTAAAGGCTGCCATGAACAGCGGCGGGAAGAGCTCCATGGGCAGCTCCTGCGGAGCAGCGCTGGCCAAGGACTCATTCCTCAGCAGGTTCTTCCCTGCCATCTCCAGGAGCGTTGGTGGGGCCCAGAGGCTCGTCCTGCTCCGCTGGCTCCAAACGGGATCCTGCGGACACACACAGGGAACAACGAGGCATTCTTCTCAGGACAGGGCGGGCAGCTCCAACTTCCCCCCCACTCTTCAGTGGGGCCAATGCAGAGCTGGCATCACTGCTCTGGCAACGGGGATGGGGGGTGGGGAGGTCCTCACGGTACCCTGACGGCCACCAAGTCCCAGCTCCACCTCTTGCAACAGCAGGTTGAGCATCAGGCAAAGTGTTGGAGAGGGGCAACACCAGCGCCCCATCCCATATCCAGTCCCTGCTCCACTTCTTTCCAGCCCACCTGGGGAGGGAGGAAAGATGCCTGAAAGATTAACCTTTTGCCCTTTTGGTCACGTAGTCTGGCATAGCCCCCTCAGATCTAATAAGGAACACACACAGAAACTTTCAATCAGAAGCCACGAAAGCAACCCAGCAGTGTTACACAGATGGTGCCCATTTTAACTAGTATCTCTTCTATGAAGGATGGGGCTTCAAAACATTTATGAAAAACAGAATTTGAAGATAATTTGAGGGGCCACTGCTTGTGGCACTGGCATCTCCTATCCAACTGCCAGTTGGAGGGCCAGCTACTCAGCTAATGTGCCTGGGAAGGCAGTGAGTGACAGCTCAGCTACTTGGAACCCTGCCATCCCTGTGGGAGACCAGAATGGAGCTCCTGGCTTCCTGGCATTGGCCTTGCCTGTTCCTGGCTGTTGTGCTCATCTGGGGAGTGAATCGGCAGATGGAAGATCTCTTTCTCTTTTCCTCCTCTCTCTCTGTTGCTCTGGCTTTCAAATAAATAAAAAATTTAACAAAAAGATAACGTGAGGCCAGTACTGTGGCACAGCGGGTAAAGCTGCTGCCTACGGTGCCAATGTCCCCTATGTGTGCCAGTTTGTGTGCTGGCTGCTTCACTTTGCATTCAGAGGGAGAGACAGAGACAGAGACAGGGATGGAGAGAGAGAGGTGGAGGGGGTGGGGGAGATGGAAAGGGAGAGAGAGAGGGGGAGAGAGAGAATCTTCCATCCACTGGTTCACTCCTCAAATGGCCACAATGGCCAGGAACCTAGAACTCCATCTGGGTCTCCCATGGGGGTGGCAGGGACCCAAGTCCTTGGACCATCTTATTCTGCCTTCCCAGGTGCATTAGTAGGGAGCTGGATCCAAACTGCAGCAGCCAGGACTCTAAACAGCTGCTCACTTGGGATGCCAGCATCGAAGGTGGCAGCTTAACCTGCCGCACCCCAGTGCCAGCCGATCCCTCACATATTAAATTATCACTTTGATATGGAATTCAGGGCGGGGGGAGTACTGTTGTCTGCAAAACACTATTTCTTTAACCAACAAATACTGTACACATTTGTAGTGTACAAGATGATGTTTTGAAATGTTTACACCATAGAATGGCTAATGCAAGCTAATAAACACACACATATGCCTTATTTCTCATACTTATTTTCTGTGGTAAGAACACTTAAAATCTACTCTCTTGGAAATTTTTAAGAAGTCCATACATTCTTTAATTTTCCTACAGTTGTAAGGCAGAGAGACAGAGACATATAGACAGTTCCCACCCACAGGTTCACACCCCAAATGCCTACAAAGGCCCCACTTGGGGCCAAATCTAGGAACTGGGAACTCGGGTCTCTCACCTGGGTAGCAGGAACCCAATTAATTACTTGAGCTACCACTGCTGCCTCCCACGGTCTACATTTAGCAGGAAGCGGGAGTCGGGAGACAGAGCCTGGGATTGAACCCAGGCTCTCTGATACGGGCCACAGGTGACACCCTGAGCTAAATGATAATACATTCTTGTTAACTACAGCCACCATGTTATGCTCTAAATCTTTTTAAAATTAAAAAACATTTAATTTTTAAATTTTAATTTATCCTAGATTTCTTGAAGAAACGTTCTCTTAAATAGCCCATGGAATGTGTTTTCAGCTTTTGGTGGGCGAAAAATGGCCTAACTTGTAATACCACAAAACCATAAATGATACAAACTATAATTATGGGTCACACACTAACTATAAGAAAAAGGCATTAATTAAAATCCCAACTAATTTTATGTCTTTATTTCTAAAAAAAAAATAAATAAAAAAAATCTCTAGCTGTTGGAACTGGCATTGTAGCAAAGGCCACCACCTTTGATGCCAGCATCCCATATGGGCACCAGTTGAGTCCTAGTTGCTCCACTTCTGGTCCAGCTCCCTGCTCATGGCCTAGGAAAGCAGTGGAAGATGTCCAAGTGTTTGGGCCTCTGCCACTCACATGGGAAACCTGGATGAAGTACCTGGTTCCTGGCTTTGGCCTGGCCCAGCACTGGCCATTGTGGAATGAACCAGCAAATGGAAGATCTTCAACTCTTTCAAAATAAATAATTCTAAAACAAACAAAAACCACAACTAATATCTGTTTAACAGTAGTGGAAAATGTCCAGCCCATGAAATCACCTGATCTGGACCTGCCATAGCACCTGCAGGTGGGACACGAAATTTAATAAATCTATAGCTGGCTAATTTTTAAGTTGGTGAGTCTGTATGGTCTGGAAATAATGTTATAAATATCCAAGTAGCCCCAAAACCTTATCCTTGGTTTAAGAAATTAAAATGTTTGGAAGTATGCATTTGGCACAGCAGCTAAGCTGTCCTTGGGACACCCTCATCCTTTATCAGGTTGCCTGGGGTATGGGCTCTGGCTCTGCTCCCATTTCCAACTTCCTGACAATGCCCACTTGGGCAGGGGGGTGGGGTGCAGCAGGTTACAGCTTAAGTAGTCGGGTCCTTGCCACCCATATGGGAAACCAGGACTGAGTTCTGGGCTCCTGGCTTCAGCCTGGCCCAGTACTGGCTGTGGGAGGCATTTGGGGAGTGACATAGAGGGCGGAAGATCCCTGTCTCTCTGCCTTCCAAATAAAATGAAATTAATAAAAGATAAATAAAATGTTTGTGATTAAGACAAAATTGTACTTAGAGAAAAAAAATAAAGCTCATTTAGAGGGAGAGGGGAAATCCCCTGGGCATGCAGTGTTAGCTGCTACCTTGGCTCAGGGCAGGTGTTGCAGTGCGGCAGGGTAGGCCACTGTTTCTGATGCCTGCTTTCCACCTAAGAGTGCTGGTTCCAGTCCCAGCTGCTCTGCTTCCAATGCAGCTCCCAGTTAATGCACCTGGGCAGCAGCAGGTGATGGCCCTAGTACTTGAGTTTCTGCCACCTGCATGGGCGTCCCAAATGCAGTTCCTGCTTCCTGACATCGGGCTGTGCTGTGATGTCAGGAAGACCTGGATGAGTTGGATGGAGCTCCAGGCTCCTGGCTTTGGCCTGGCCATTGGGGGAGTGAACCAGTGGATGGAAAGTGCTCTCTCTCCCTCTCTCTGTTGCTCTGCCTTTCAAATACATAGTCTTTTTAAAAATTGAGGCGTTTTCTCCCATTCTACTGAGCTAGTCTGAAGATCACAGCAAGCCAAAAGGTAAAAGGAAAAATAAAGTCCAGCTCCTTTTAACTAAAGAGGCACCAGAAATGCTGGAAGAGGACCTCTCCTGGTTCCAGAAGAAATCTCTCATCTTCCCAGAATCATCAAGCTAACCACAGGCTGGAGACCAGACCTGATGCCCATGGCCTCACCCCCTCTTAGCTTGTTTTTTCCTTCTTGTATGTATCTGAGAGGTAGGTAGGTAGGCAGGTAAGTATGGAACCAGCGAGACTCAAGATTCCATCCACTGGTTAATTCTTCAAATGCCCACAACAACTGGGGCTGTACCAGGCCAAAGCCAGCAGCTCACTCCAGGTCTCCCATGGGGGAGGCAGGACCTCAACCACTTGAATCATCACCGCTGCGCACCAGCAGGAAGCTGGACTCAGGAGTCAGAGCTGGGCATCAGACCAAGCTCCAGGACATGGGATGCAGGCTTTTAACTGCTAGGCTAACTGCATCCCTTAAGGGGTGGGGTGTTTCAAGACCAACTGGTGACATTGTGGGCTTTGATTTGGAGGCTGGGATGTCTTAAGGGCTTGCTCTGTTTGACCTTGATCTAGGGGAGGTGCTAGTGGCTGTGGTGACTATCCCCCCTACCCTCAGCCCTTGTGTACAGACTCAGACCAATGGAGTCTGGGGAAAGGGGAGAGGTGACCACAGATCCTGGACGCAGACAAGGGAGGAGTTAGGAGGCAAAGGGTGGGACCTGGCCTTATTGTTTGGCCCAGAGAGGAATGTCTTTTTTTTTTTTTTTTTTGACAGGCAGAGTGGACAGTGAGAGAGAGAGACAGAGAGAAAGGTCTTCCTTTGCCGTTGGTTCACCCTCCAATGGCCGCCGCGGCCGGCGCGCTGCGGCCGGCGCACCGCGCTGATCCGATGGCAGGAGCCAGGAGCCAGGTACTTCTCCTGGTCTCCCATGGGGTGCAGGGCCCAAGCACCTGGGCCATCCTCCACTGCACTCCCTGGCCACAGCAGAGGGCTGGCCTGGAAGAGGGGCAACCGGGACAGAATCCGGCGCCCCGACCGGGACTAGAACCCGGTGTGCCGGCGCCGCTAGGCGGAGGATTAGCCTAGTGAGCCGCGGCGCCAGCAAGGAATGTCCTTTGATTAGACTTTTGCACTTCATTATCATCATTCACCAGAGCTATCGGTGGACTGTGAAGTCTGTGCTTTTGAAGACAGAGCGAGAGAAAATGGAGCCTGGACGTGTGCTCATTGTCCACCGAACCCCAACTCTCCGAGCCACAGGAACAACTTGGTGGTGCAGAGCAAAGCTGAGCCGAGTGTGCCGAGCTGTGTGGCACCTTCTGCTGGAGCCAAGGAGGGGAGCAATGATCCTCAGGGATGCTAGGGGCACGGCCTCACTTCTGATCGGACAGAAACCCCCATGTCCCATGGGGAGGGCTGGCAGGAGGCCCTGGGGCAAGTCAGTGCTCGAGACAGACTCCCTGGCAGTCTCCGGCACAGATCATCCTCTCCTCTCGGTGCACTCAAGAGCACCTCCTGGGTGCCCTCCTGAGGATGACCAAGAGGAGCACCCAGTGAGAACCTGGGACCTGGACTTTACACTGTATTCAGTAGACAAACGAGAAACACACAGGCTGGAAAGCTAATTAATCCCGGCTGAAGGCCATAAAAGTGATTGTGCAGCTGAAACCAAGCAAAGCTATCCTATCTGCCTATTCACAGGCAGACTTGTGACTTCTCCTTGTCTATTAGGTTAAAGAATTAAGAACTGTTACTATCTCTCATACATGTATACAGAAATGAAAAATACTATAATTAATATTTATTGAGTATCCTGATTTAAAACATCGAGGATGAAAAAAATTTCAAAAATGCTTATTGAGTACTTTGAATAGTGCTTGCCTCCCTGTCACTGCAAAATCTTTGATAAGAAGGGACCATCCATGCCTTGTTTGGTTTTTATTTGAGATACACAGAGACAGAGAAAGCTCCCATTTGGTGCCTGATTCCCCACATGGTTGCAATGGTTGGGACTGAGGCTGGGGCCAGGCTGAAGCCAGGAGCTGATAACTCAATCTTCTTTCTCACAGGTGGCAGGAACTCTGTTACTTAAGCCATCATCTGCTGCCTCCCAGGGTCTGCATTAGCAGGAAGCTGGAATTACTGGAGCAGAAGCCTGGAGTCAAACCCAGGTAATCCAATATGGGATGGGTGTCCTTTTCAAAAATGTTTAATTCGCTTATTCTCATCTACCTGAAAGGCAGAGCAACGGGACACAGAGAGGCAGGAGAGATCTTGCATCCCTTGGTTTACTCCCCAGATGTCTTCAATAGTCAGGGTTTGAAGCCAGAAGCCACCCACCCATGTGGTGGTAAGAGATCCAAGCCCCTGAGTCATCCTCCACTGCTTCCCAGAATGCACAACACCAAGAAGCTGGATTGGAGGCAGAACAGCCAGGACTTGGACCAGTACTCGGGTGCAGAATACGGGGGTCCCAAACAGCAGCTTAACCCACTGTGCCACGACACCTGTCCTGGGATGTGAATGCCTCCACTGCGGGACCAAACAGCAGTCCCATCCTTGGTGAATTCCCACACGCTTTCTAAGTTTCAATATCAGCTTTCAACGTATTTATTCTTTGTGCTTTCCATGTCGTGACTGTCTTTATGGTCAAAAAATTTTTTTTCCACTGTCATTTCCTCCAAAAACATCTTCATCCTTTTCATCACAACCATTTTCTTTCTTTTTTTTTTTTTTTTTTTTTTTTTGACAGGCAGAGAGGACAGTGAGAGAGAGAGACAGAGAGAAAGGTCTTCCTTTTTTTTGCCGTTGGTTCACCCTCCAATGGCCGCCACGGCTGGCGCACTGCGGCCGGCGCACCGCGCTGATCTCATGGCAGAAGCCAGGTGCTTCTCCTGGTCTCCCATGGGGTGCAGGGCCCAAGCACTTGGGCCATCCTCCACTGCCCTCCCTGGCCACAGCAGAGGGCTGGCCTGGAAGAGGGGCAACCGGGACAGAATCCGTTGCCCTGACAGGGACTAGAACCTGGTGTGCTGGTGCCGCAAGGCGGAGGATTAGCCTAGTGAGCCGCGGCGCCGGCTCATCACAACCATTTTCTTCCCTTGTGCTAGGAGATGGAGAACATGAGCCTGAATCAGAACCAGCTGTATTTGGAATCACGACGATAAGGCAAAAACAGTTCCTGTGTCCGGCACTGCTTCGAGTTTATGCAACCACTTCACTCCCCTAGTGCCATGTGTTGATCCTGCAATGGGCTCACACCGGTCTTCCCTCTCTCAGGGTGCAGGAACTCATGCTCACAGGGATGAGCCACAGGTGGCTGACTCTCCCAAGAGGGTGACATGGGAACACAGCCCGCAACAGTGCACCTGTGCCAATCTGATGTGAGAGTGCCAGGAAAAGTTACAATGGGGACACCTCCCTCTGTTGTGTGTGCTATCCACAGGCAGGATCAGGTACAGGTACAACACAGTCTCTGTTTACACGATGTCCCACACCAGCCCGGGGGTGCAGCAGGTCTGTGGTCTCTGGCCTCTGCCAAGTTTTCCAGACGGATGGAGAAAAGAGGACTTGATACTCCCAATGGAAAACCTCGAGAGGCCTCTGTTCACCGTCTTGAGGCACCACAGTAAGGAGCTCTGTCTCCCTAGTGTGCGAGACTTACAGCAATGCCGCACAGCCAACACTTTCTCACCTGCACTTCCTTGTCATGGACAAGGAGCCAAATTTACTGCTGTGGCCTCACCAGCAGGTTCTAAGCAGCAGATGTGGAGGCTGGGAAACGGATGCAGGAGCTGAGTCTCGGTGATTTCCATGACAGCCTGGCCTTGGCTCTGCTCACCGCCTTGGTCTTTGCACAGCCAAGAGACGCTAAGGAGGGGTCCCCCTGGCAACTCAGGGCTGCCTCTACCCATGCCTTCCCAAAACCCCCTGGGGTGATGACCCTGTCTTCTGTCTGCAGGCCATACCTCTCATTCACTACATTCTGCTTGGAAGGCAACAGCAACACCTGGTATCAAAAACTCTCCCGGTACTGGTTTATCCTTGGGCCTCGGGCCCCAGCTCAGTCCATGGGCTTCAAGTCAGACCACGTGGGACCGCCCCACGCAGTACAGGAGACATGAGGCTGTGGGACCTTTGTGCTCACTTTCCAGGAGCAAGCCTTACCCTCAGTGGTCCAAGGCCACAGGTGAAGGAACCCTCCGGGAACTTGAACTCCTGCACACTCTTCCCTACGTGCCCCGCCCCTTCTGAATGCCCCAGGCAGAGGTTCCAGGGTGAGCACTGCGCTAAGAATCGAGTCCCAGCACACTACAGTTGTTCTTACAAAACAAAGGTAGCAGGACCAGTGAAACACTCTCTTGCGGCAAATGATTGGGTAAAATTAGGAAAGCCTGCTACTTCCACTGGGAGGGGCGTCAGGAAGCAGCCGCCGTCTGGGTCCTCGAGGCCAAGACCTTACACCTGAGACAGCTCAGGGGACGTGTCTTACCTGCTGATACCTTCTGAACACACCGGTCCGGCTCAGACCGGCCTCGGGGCTCGGATCCGTCCGTTTCCAGGGGTCCTGGCGATTCAGCCACCTGCTTCTACCCAAACCTGAGAGCAATAACTAAACCGCTCCAAAAAGCAAGGCGCCAGGGATTTTAACACCCGTGTTTAGGAACCAAGGGCCTCCAAGGAGAACCTCTGCAGAGCCAAATGCTGGCAACTGGATCCTGCACACACACACACCCGCCCCCTGCCTTAGGTGGGACTCGCTTCCCCTAGGCGGAACCCGACGACAATCTACGGGGCAGACCTGGCCCCCCCAGGTCTCCCAGTGCCCCGGCCCTCAAGGGCACGGGCCACCGTCCCATGGCCACATTCCCGCCACCTCCTAGCACCTCTAGAGGGGCCAGCCTCCCAGAGCAGCTACCCCATTTCTAAGGCACCCGCAGCCCGCCCCCACGCGCAACCCTAAGCGCACACGTCTCGGTTCCACGAATTATTACGTCTGAGACGCCCAGCCGTGGCCATCTCCAGGGCGCCGGGCGCGTGCGCGTTCGCCCCGTCTTTCCCTTCCACCCTGCGCCCAGTGACCCCCGATTTCAGAGGCAAAACGGGGGCCCATGGGGGCTGGTGGCGACCAGGGAGGTGCCCCAGGTCACCCCGAGAGACAGTGGGGGGCCAGGGGAAGGGTCTGAACTTACGCTTTCTCCCAGCGCGCACCTCACCACGTGACCGGCCGCCGGACAGAACTTGACCCCAACTCAGCTAGCGCCCGGACGCCCCCAGCAGGGACAGCGCCTGACCTGACCAATCAGGTGTGGGCTGTGAAATCTCACGCGATCCTGGGGGGGCGGGGAGGAAATCTCTTGAGGGGGAGGGGCTATTGCTTGTGGCCACGCCCACTGAGTGTGAGGCGATTTGTGGGGAGGTGGGGCTGGGCGGGGACAAGCTGGCTGGGAGTGAGTGGGTGGAGTAGCCAGAGATGGGGGAGGGTTTGTGAGGAGGGGGATGTGGCGGGGGCAGGAGGCGGAGACAAGAGAATGGGTGTAGGGGTGAGACTGTTGGGATGGAGGGTTAGTGGGATCCGAGGTTTGGAGAGTGAGAGGGCAAGGCCAAGACTCGGACCCACCCTAGGGTGACCCTTTTCCCACAGGGGCCGGCTCTGGGGTGCCTTGAAGGTGGCTCCTCACTCCACCCCCTTTGATCTAGAAAAGACGGGACCCCTCCCTCTGCCGGGCAGAAGAGCAGCCCCTTCCCCACCATGGTTCAGATCCCTGCCCTTCCACCAGAGGGCGCTCTCCTCAGCCCTTCCTCACCACGGTTCAGGTCCCTGCCCTTCCACCAGAGGGCGCTCTCCTCCCTTCCCACAGTTTTCCCCAAGTTTTCAGAAGCTGTGGAATTCCTGTCCCACTGCGCTGTTCTGCTGAGCTTGCTTTCCACGGAAAACTGCGTTTGCTGGTGCCACCCCCTGGCCCTTCGGAGGACTGCAGCTGCCCCTTGTCCTAAAACCAGGGCCTCTCTTTTCAACCATACCTTTGGCTAGGTGGTCTGGCCAGCGGGTCAAGGATGTGGAGGAGGGGTAAGCAAGCCCTCTGGGAGCCTTGACCACTGTCTGGGCCCCCTCCCCAGAATCCACAGGGATGGTTCAGAGGCCTGTGCTGGGTTTCGGTGCTGGCTACTGCCCTTTGAGGGTGGGGGAGGGAGTCAGGGTTCGGGGAGACTTTTCTGGTGCAGACACGGGGCACTGGTGGCCACACGGGCAGGGGTTGGGGATGGGGAGGGCGTGGGATCTCTGGGTCTTTTTCCTCCAGCTGCTTGAGTCTGGCCTGGAAAGTATCCAGTCTCTACGGGTGATTTACTAGAAAGGGATGTGTGGGGACGTGGGGTCTGGGACTGAGTGCCTGTCAGCCAGGCCACCTCAGATTTGGAGCCACAAAGGCCATGACCATGGTGGTGACTGTTTTTCCTGGATCGGCCCTGCCGTTTCCCAGGCACCTTCAGATTCCAGGCTACACAAATGGAGAGGAAGAAGGAAAGGAAGTGGTAGCTACAAATGGGGTCGGCCATTGCGCTGGCCATCAGTGCACTTGGCATTGTCACCTAGAACTTGGCTTGTGAAAGCCTCCACCAGTTTCACCTTGGAACCACAGAGCCAGGCTCCCTTCGGCTCCCTTATCTTACCCAGCAGATATTCGTCCTTCTGAGCCTCATTTTGGATTTCAGTTTCTCAGAACAATAAGAGAAAAAAATCCATTATTCCAAACCATTAAATTTGTGGTTAACTTTCATAGCAACAACAGGAATCTAGTATGGTTGGATGCCATGCATTTTTGACATCTTCTCCATGTATTTTACTTTTTTTATTTTTAGATTTATTTATTTGTTTGAAAGTCAGAGTTACACGGAAAAAGGAGAGGCAGAGAGAGAGGTCTTCCATCTGATGGTTCACACCCCAGATGGCCACAACAGCCGGAGGTGGGCAAGTCCAAAGCCAGGAGCCAGAAGCTTCCTCCAGGTCTTCCCATGTGGATGCAGGGGCCCAAGGACTTGGGCCATCTTCTACTGCTTTCCCAGGCCACAGCAGAGAGCTGGATCGGAAGTGGAGCATCCGGGTCTTGAACTGGTGCCCATATGGGATGCCGGCGTTCAAGCCAGGGCGTTAACCCGCTGCACTAGAGTGCTGGCCCCGTACTTTACTTTTTTAAAAAGTAATTTTTAGACGTTTAATTTATTTGAAAGGTAGAGTGACACAGAGAGAGGATGAGAGAGGGAGAGAGAGAGAGAGAGAGAGAGAGAGAGAGAATCGTCCATCTGCTGGTTCTCTTTCTAAATGCCCACAACAGCCAAAGCTGGGTCAGGATGAACTCAGGATCCCAGAACTTCTTTCTGGTCTCCCACGTGGGTGGCAGGGACTCAGGTACTTGAAGCATCCCCTTCTGCCTCCCAGGTGGAAGCTGGATTGGAGGTGGGATCTAATCTAGGCACTCGGATATGGGATGTGGGGCTCCCAAGTGGCTTCCTATCTTGCTGTATTACAATGCCTACCCCTTGGCCGGCGCCGCGGCTCACTAGGCTAATCCTCTGCCTGCAGTGCCGACACACCGGGTTCTGGTCCCGGTCAGGGCGCCGGATTTTGTCCTGGTTGCTCCTCTTCCAGTCCAGCTCTCTGCTGTGGCCCGGGAGTGCAGTGGAGGATGGCCCAAGTGCTTGGGCCCTGCACCTGCATGGAGACCAGGAGAAGCACCTGGCTCCTGGCTTTGGATCAGTGTGGTGTGCCGGCCACAGCGGCCATTGGGGGGGGGGGTGACCCAACGGAAAAGGAAGACCTTTCTCTCTCTCTCTCTCTCTCTCTCACTGTCCACTCTGCCTGACCAAAAAAAAAACCCACACACAATGCCTACCCCTATTGAATCCTTTTAATTTGTATTGTGTCCAAGATTCTTTAGGGTTAATGCTGTCTTACTTAGACACCTTCAGTATACAGGAAGTTATTTGGGAACTTTCTTCAGCACATTAATGTTGGTTTTATAGGTGATAAGTTATGTCTCATGCAAATTACCATTATTTTCTAATTTACAGCTAAACTGCTTATGTCTGTTGCATGACAGTGTGAACAGAACTCTCTAGAATTAATTAGAATGATGACTTCTGCATCTGAAAGTGCCTGAAAATCTCCTGGAAATGTTGATCATGTAACCAAGAGTGTGGAATTTCAGCTAAGGGGGCGCAGCAACAGGGCCCGAGAACCTGCCGCAATTGGTCAGAGGTTGGTGTTCAGGAAATGTTCCAGAAAAGCCTCCTGTTGCAACACTGTGCTCAGAGCCAGCCAGACCACTACAGTCAAGGAAGGCTGCAAATTGGAAAGGCAGAGTTACAGAGAGGCAGAGGCAGAGAGAGGTCTTCCATCTGCTGGTTCACTCCCCAAATGACCACAACAGCTGGAGCTGGGCAAGTCCAAAGCCAGGAGCCAGGAGCTTCTTCCATGTCTCCCACGTGGGTGCAGGGGCCCAAGGACTTGGGCCATCTTCTACTGCTTTCCCAGGCTACAGCAGACAGCTGGATCGTAAGTGGAGCAGCCGGGACTCAAACCGGCGCTCATATGGGATGCAGGCACTGATGGCAGCAGCTTTACCTGCGATGCCACAGTGCCAGCCCCACTGAGTCAGATTTTTGAACATACGATCTCTGAAGATACATATTGAGTAAGCCAGAAGGGCCCTCCCACTCGCCTTTTTCCTGCATCCTGCACACTCCTCTAACCCTTGCTGTAAAAACTCCTGCAAATTGTTTCTCTGGAATGCAGGTTTTTTTTTAAGGTCATAAGGAAGTAAAATTTCCCTCTGAGTGACTCTCACTTGAGGCTGATTATTTGGTGACACGCACGTAAAGGCCCCTTGTGTCTCCCACATGCACAGAGCAAACCCCTTCTATACTTCCCTCAGGAAGAAACCAGCAGCACCTGGTGCCTTGCACTGGCCCGTTCCCTGAAAGAGCTCAGGTGATGGGGATTTGCTCTTAATCCCATGTACACCCCCTGGTTTGGAAAGCGTCTGGCCTACTTAATTAGTCACAAGTATTTTATGGTTAGATATTCCCAGTGACACACTGATTTCAAAATATTCCTAAAACAAATGATCCTCGAGGCCCTGTCCTCCCAAGTCCTGAGACTGCTCCCCAGTTTAGCAGGACTGCACAAGACCGAAGTTTTACATCTATTATGCATTATATGGGAGATGCTGTATGAATGGGATCTTTGAAAGTTTCATAGTAAAAGCATATTATGAAAAAATTGGGCAAGAGCTTCAAAAATTTCTGTACCACAATTAGTTTAGCTTTTAATTCTATTCTATTTTCCATAAGGTTTTTTTTTTTTAAAAAAGATTTGTTTATTTGCAAGGCAGATTTACAGAGAGAGAGAGAGAGAGAGGGAGGGAGGGAGGGAGGGAAGGAGGGAGGGAGGGAGAGACACAGAGAGACAGATCTACCATGTGCTGGCTCACTCCCCAAATGGACACAATGACCAGGGCTGGGCCAAGCTGAAGACAGGAGCTAGCAACTTAATTCAGGTCTCCTGTGTGGGTGGCAGGGACCTGAGTACTTGGGCCATCTTCTACTGTTTTTCCAGTGTTTCATCAGGGAGCTGGATCAGAAGCAGCTCAGCTGAGACTTGAACCAGTGCTCTTATATGGATAGCAGTGGCTTAACCTGCTGTGCCTCCACAATGCTGGCCCTATATTATTATTATTATTATTATTATTATTATTAAAGATTTATTTATTTAGGTGAAAGGCTATGAGTCTAGCATTTGAGAAATGGAAAAAACATAGTACTTTTAAGGATTATGGCACCAATTCCAGTCTCCACTCTTGGAGCTATGTGGTAGCTGTTGGCAACCACAACAGATGATTTGCAGTGTTAGGGTCTAAAAAAAAGCCCACCGCCCGAGGAACGACTCCAAGAGACTTTTTCTCTCATGCAACCAGCAAAGGGTTAAATTTATTGATCCAACATGTTGGGGCCCTCTGACAAGGACAGAGGAGCAGTGAGGAACTACAGCATAGGGTTTATAAAGGCAAAAACCGCAAAATCGGGAGGAGGGAGAGAATACACGGTTGCTAAGCAGTTGCTAAAATCTTACAATCAGCAATTATGATTTTAAGACATAGACAAATCACATCTTCATTAGCAGCCCAGGTAACCCAGGTGCAACCTTTCTACTTTTAAGCTTGAGCAATCATGCTAGGGGGTTTTTGTGCGTTGCCAAGGGTGATGTAGTGCACTGCTATTGTCCGACTATTTGAGATCATAGTTTCAGACCAGAGTCTCACGGGGGGGGGGGTGCTTTCCCAGAATGCAGTCTCAAGTGCTCCAAAATGGAGTCCCTACTGTCAAGGTGCTACTTTACTCTGTCTTATTTTCACAGCTGTACCAGGAAGGTTTAAACCTGTAAGCTTAAGCTTAACTTTTGACACCCGTACATATACAATTTTAACTCTTCAGCAGAAGATAAATGTTGGGGTTGGAGCTGGTGTGGTGATGCATCAGGTTAAATCACTGCTTGCAATGCTGGCATCCATGTGAGCACCAGTTCAAGTCTTGGCAGCTCCTGCTAATGCTCCTGGGAAAGCAGAGGAAGATGGTCCAAGTGCCTGGGTCCCTGTCACCCATGTGGGAGACATGGGTGGAGTTTCTGGCTCCTGGCTTCGGCCTGGCCCAGACTCTGCTGTTTGGAGAGTGAGCCAGCAATGGAAGATCTCTCTCTCTCTCTCTCTCTCTCTCTCTCTCTCTCTCTCTCCCCCTCTGTCTCTCCTTCTCTCTCTATAACTCTGCCTTTCCAATAAATAAAATAAATCTTTTTTTTTTTTTAAAAGATGCTGGAATGGTTCATCAGTGATTGCCAAGTAGGAGTTGTAGGGGTGGGAAATTTCCACCTTCAGCCTCTTAGAGTCCCACCTGGGACCAAGACCTAAACTGACATAAAGCAGATGAACAGGTGTGGATGTTGTGGTGCAGTGGGTTAAGCCTCTGCTTGAGACCTGCATCCCATATCAGAGTGCTAATCCCATATCTCTTGCCACTCTGTACTTCTTTTTTTTTTTTGACAGGCAGAGTGGACAATGAGAGAGAGAGAGAGAGAGACAGAGAGAAAGGTCTTCCTTTTTCCATTGGGTCACCCTCCAATGGCCGATGCGGCCGGCGTGCTGCGGCCGGCGCACCACACTGGCCAGGAGCCAGGTGCTTCCTCCTGGTCTCCCATGGGGTGCAGGGCCCAAGTACTTGGGCCATCCTCCACTGCACTCCCGGGCCACAGCAGAGAGCTGGCCTGAAAGAGGGGCAACGGGGACAGAATCCGGTGCCCCAGCCGGGACTAGAACCCGGTGTGCCGGCGCTGCAGGTGGAGGATTAGCCTATTGAGCCGTGGCGCCGGCCGCCACTCTGTACTTCTAACCCAGATTCCTGTTTTGTTTTTTAAATATTTTATTTATTTATTTGAAAGTCAGAGTTACACAGAGAGAGGAGAGGCCGAGAAAGAGAGAGAGGTCTTCCATCCACTGGTTCACTCCTCAGTTGGGAGAGAAAGAGAGAGAGAGAGAGAGAGTGAGAGAGCAAGCAAGCGAGAGAGAGAGAGGTCTTCCATCCACTGGTTCACTCCCCAATTGGCCGCAATGGCCAGAGCTGTGCTGATCCGAAGCCAGGAGCCAGGAGCCTCTTCCGGGTCTTCCACATGGGTGCAGGGGCCCAAGGATCCGGGCCATCCTCCACTGCTTTCCCAGGCCATAGCAGAGAGCTGGATCAGAAGTGGAGCAGCCAGGACTCGAACCGGTGCCCATATGGGATGTCGGCACTTCAGGCCAGGATGTTAACCAATTGTGCTACAGCGCTGGCCCCCCAGCTTCCTGTTAATGCACCTGGGAGACAGCAGATGATGGCTCAAGTACATGAGCCCCTGCCACTCATGTGGGAGACCTAGATGGAGTTCCAGGCTCCTGGCTTCAGACTGGCCCAGCCCTGGCTGCTGCATTTCTTTGGGGGGGAATGAACCAGGAAGATGTCTCCCTGTCTCTCCCTTTCTCTCTGTCATTCTGCCTTTCAAATAAATACATGCATAAACAAATCTTGAAAAAATACATAAAAACAGATTTGTCTAGATTGACCAGAGAAAACATGCAAACATATTTTATATAATTTTTATGCAGCATGAGATCCTGCATGGGGAAATGAAGGCCCCTGAAGAAGCAGCTCACATCAGCTAATCATATACTGGTGAAGAAGAACTAAGTTACACATGGAGGTTTTAAAGGTAAGAATGATTTTCACAAGGTCACGGTCTCTACCGAATTCTTCTGGCCTCAGCTTCTTGTCTTTGAAGATAAGAGTGTTGCTTTTGTGTTTCTCAAACAGCAGTTTCATTCTCTGCCTTTAGGAGCTCCATCCAGATCTCCCATGTGGATGGAAGGGGCCCAAGGACTTGAGCAATCACCTGCTGCCTCCCAGGGTGCACTAGCAGGAAGGGGGATCTGCGGGCTCTAACTGACATTCAATTATGTGATTCAGGCATCCCAAGCAATGGCTTACCCTGCTGCTTCACCACACCAGCCCCAGAAGCACATTGTTGAGGCTTAACCACCAACACCAGGCGAGTGACAAAGGGCAAAGGGGGAGCTAGGACATCTGACACCCACGGCGATAGAAATTCTCAATAAACATAGCGCAGTACCAACAGACAAGACATATGGGCCACCAGTAAAGGTCTAACATACTAACCAGCATGTTCAGAGGGAAGCAAGAGAGGAGGGTACTGGGACTGGGAGTCGAACTCTTACAGAAAAGCTTCCTAGATAGCCCAACCTATGAAGCCAAGTCCCCCCGAGTTCAGGGGTCCTTTCAAAGTCAATGAAGAATGAAGTTAAAAGCTAAATTTGCCCTGCAAAAATACTTGTAAATCCACATATAGTTTTTTCATAATATGTGTTTTCCTTTAACATTTTGAAGACTTCTATATGCATGGATTTCCCAAGTTGTTTGCACTAAGAGAGACGTATCTTTTAATTCCCTTTTCCATGAACCTTTGTAAGTACTCTTGTATTTGCTTATCATATTTGCTTAGTGTGGCTGTTGTGATAAATCATCAAAGTACAAACTGGGTGGCTAAAAATAAGGACCTGTAAATGATTCCACCTGATATGTTTGGAGCAGGCACTCAGTCCGCCATGCCTTACTTCTAAGTATTGGTAGAAAAACATACAATGATCACACACTACCCATGGGTGGAAGATCTCAGTCCAAGCTGGTGAACTACCCTGAGTTCTGGTTCTGGTAACATGGACACTGATGAAGGCTAAAGGGAGACCCAGCATCTGGTATCCCAAGTGGACTCCAGGTCCCCGGTTCTGGACTCTTGGCCCAATCTTCCTTTGAGCCCTGTCCAGCTGCTGAGAGGGTTCCTGGAATCTTTGCCGTGCAGACTGATCTCTTTCTCTTTCCCCTAGTGAAGTTTTTGACACACCAAAAGGCTTGGTTCTGGTCCCGTTTCCCTCCTGCAGTGCTCCCACCAGGGCTGGCACCGATGTGGATCTAGCATCTCTCTGGCCCTGAACTGAGACCACCTCTCCAGAAGTGATCCACTGGGCTCCAGGGTCGCTGGGGCAGACAGTGGTCCCGGTGGAGGAGTGTCTGAGTCAGCAGGTGCACTGGGTGCTACATTCCACTGTGGACCAAGAGGGAGATACACAGTGCTTGCATTAGGAGGAAAAGTGAGGGGAGGAGAAGGAAGCAGGTGTATAGAAGAAGCTGACCGCTGATTCCTGGGTCTCCTCCTGAGCTCCATTCTTGAGCTTAGCTCTCCTGCGTAAGCCACTGGGGGGCAGCAAGGGCCTGGATTTGAGAGCTGCAATGGCCCAAATGCACTGCTAAGGTTTATCCTGGCCTGTAGGGGGGCCCAAGTGATTGCAAAACATTCATAAGCATGTGGTCCCCATTGAGTCTCTTCATTGCAGATGCCAGTCAATATCCCTGGGCTTCTGTCTCAGGCCTCTGCCGAGGCTGGGGACAGGGAGATGTGGGAGCATGCGCCCTTGCAGGGGTAGAGAAGGATGAGGAGTTTCCTGCCAGCCCTGCCTTCAGTCCCTGGAAGGAAGCTGTTGGACGCTTCCGAGGCAGGCTCACCCCCCAGGGAAGGGATGAGTGAGTCTTCAGCTTTCTCTGCAAACAGAATCATGTTCTCCAGGAAGGAACAGGTCCTGTGCCTCTCACCTCCTGTATGTTATGGGGTGACTGCAGAGACAGAACAAGAAGAGTACCCCCAGAGCAGAGTGTGGTGTTGGCTGGGCAGGGGTATATGAGGAAACACATACAAATCTATTTCTCACTATATATAATATATGTAGAATATGTAAATACATATTAACAACTATTATATTATAATTATATATAATTTATGTATTATATAAAATAGAATATATGTATTTAACATGCCTCATTGTGGCTAGTAGACTGAGCAAGCTTAACCTCTCCATCTCAGCTTCCTCCTTCTTTTATAAATATTTATTTATTTGAAAGGTAGAGATATAGAGAGATAAGGGTGGGGGAGAGAGGTATCTTCCATCCACTGGTTCACTCCTCAAATGGCTGCAACTGCCAGAGCTGGGCCGATCTGAAGCCAGGATCCAGGAGCCTCTTCCAGGTCTCCCACATGGGTGCAGGGACCCAAGCACCTAGGTCATCTCCTGCTGCTTTCCAGTAGTGTTAGCAGGGAGCTGGATCCTAAACTGAGCAGCCAGGGTTCTAACCAGTCACTCAGATAAAGGCTGGGTCCATCCTAAGAGGCAGCTTTCTCTGCTGTACCACACTACTCTCCCCTATTTTAATATGTTGTATTTTCATTTTCATTCAGGTCAATGCATTTTATAGCTTTCTTTGGGAGATGGCACTTTAACTACGGATTATTAGAAGTATAAATCTCCAGGCATGTTAGTGTACTTGGGCAGCTGCAGCACTATCTCCTGCTTTATAAGCAACAGCAACATTTCAGACTTTACCCTTGTGTCCTAGCACCTTTAAAGCCTGTGAATGGTCCCCAAACACAAGTAATGCATGGGGTCAATTCTCAGCCTTCAAGGACCCTAGATTTCTGTATACGCATGAGAGTTCTTCAAAAAGTTCATGGAAAATAGAATTAAAATATAAATTTAGTTGCGTGCAAAAAATTTTGAAATCCAAGCACACATGGAGTTTTCAGGAAGTTGATGGAAAATGTTATGAAAAAGCTTTGCATACATTTCATAATTTCTTATACCAAAATAAACTTATTTTTAAATTCATCTTCCCACAAACTTTTAAAAAATAGCCTCATGGAAGGACAACCATGCATAAATGTCTGTGCCAGGATCCACTGAGGGAATCTGGGCTTAATTCCCATAGGACCTGGTGGGGTGACCCAACTGTCACTTTCCAGGGTGCAGCCCTGGAGGTCTCACCCACAGTCCAGGTCATGGCAGGTAGACAGATGCTCCCCCTCCCTAACAGTTCAGCCTTTCTCATAGTTGTTCACACATTCCAATATTTTCAACCTCCATTTCCCAACTACCCTTTTTTTGTTAAAGTTTTTTTTTTTTATTTGAAAGGGAGGGGGAGAGAGAGAGAGAGAGGTCTTCCATCTGCTGGTTCATTCCCCAAATGGCTATAACAGCCAGAGCTGGGCCAGGTTGAAACCAGCAGCCAGAAGCTTCATCCGGGTCTCCCACATGGGTGGCAGGTGCCCGAGCTCTTCTTCCACTTTTTTTCCCAGGTGCATTAGCAGGGAACTGGATCAGAAGCGGAGCAGCCAGGACTTGAACCATCATCCATATGGGATGCAGCACCTCAGGCGGTGGCTTTACCTGCTATTCCACAGTGCAAGGCTCATTCCCAACCACTTTCTGTCTCTCCTCAAAGTACTCAGTGCCTTCTCGCTTATCTCAGACGGGGACAGCGACACACATTAACCCTTAAGCAGCTGGATCTCAGCCCGGGGGAAAGGGGTCTGCTGTTGGAGACAGAGACTCTTGTCCTGAGTCTGTGGGCCCAGACTCCATCAGGCTGATCAGAGGCTGTGCCTGCCTGCAGGGTGTGTAACCTTGTGGAGGCGACCAGTACGGGGCAGAAGCTCAGGTGGTGGTTTTTATCCTCAGCGTCTGATTCCACACTTGTTCTCCATCACAGCACAACTAGGACTATTTGTGAATGACCTGGATGGGTGCAGGAGGGCAGGCAGTCGCCAGCGCTGCTTCTAGGTTTCTGCTGTTTAATCTTCTTCAAAGGAAGTTGTTGTGTTTGCAGTTGGGTGCATCATGTAGAAAACCAGTAGAAGATGTGAGTAGGGGTGAGCACTCAGGCGTGACAATCTGAGCCACTGAAGCCCATTGCAGCTTGTTGATGTAAAGATTCAGGCTGGGAGAAGAGCCACCTGCATTTTCTTAAATAATGAACCCATAATAAGGCTGACCCTCAGTCTCCCTGGGGGATTGGTTCCAGGAGCCCTCCCCCGCCCCCTGCAACAGATACCCAAATCCATGGATGCTCAAGTCCCTTCTATGGAATGGCCTGGAATTTGCGTACAAGCAGCTTAATGCCATTAAATACTCTAGAGATGAAACTTAAATCACCTCTGCAGTAGTTGCAAAGCCTAAAACAATTTAAAGAGTCATTTAAGGACTAGGGAAAAGGAAAAAAAAAAAAAACAGTCTATGTGTATTCAATGCAGACGCAATTTCTTCAAATAATTGTTTGATCCAAAGTTGGTTGAAGCCACAGAGGTGGAACCTGTATATATGGAGACCTGACTATGTCTGTGTTCTTGTTGATACATATACATGGATTTACACATACATGTCAGGGGTGCAGTGGGTTCAGCCTCTGCTTATGATACAGGCATCCCATCCACAAGTGCAGGTTTGAGTCCCGGCTGTTCACATTCCGGTTTAGTTAATGTGCCTAGAAAAGACAGCGGATGATGCTCCATTAGACTCCTGCCACCCACATCAGAAACCCAGATAGAGTTTCTGGCTCCCAGCTTTGGCATGGTTCAGCTCTGGCTGTTGTGGCCACTTGGGGAGTGAACCAACAGATAGAAGATCTCTCTCTCTCTCTCTCTCTCTCTCTTTCTCTCTCTTTCACTTTATCTCTTCCTCCTCTCCCTCTGTCATTCTGCCCTTCAAATAAAATAAAATTTTTCATTAAATATTTATTTATTTATTTGAAAGTCAGAGAGAGGAGAGGCAGAGAGAGAGAGAGAGAGAGAGAGAGTCGGAGAGAGAGAGGGAGAGAGAGAGAGGTCTTCCATCCGATGGTTCACTCCCTAGTTGGCCGCAACGGCTGGAGCTGTGCTGATCCAAAGCCAGGAGCCAGGAGCTTCTTCCATGCCTCCCATATGGGTGCAGGGGCCCAAGGACTTGGGCCATCTTCTACTGCTTTCCCAGGCCACAGCAGAGAGCTGGATTGGAAGTGGAGCATCCGGGTCTCGAACTGGTGCCCATATGGGATGCCGGTACTTCAGGCCAGGGCGTTAATCCACTGCACCACAGCACTGGCCCCAACAAATAAAATTTTTAAAAAGCTCATGGAAAATTAAAGTGAAAGGTGATGCACATTTTTGAAGCATCTCAGACATATACATAGATATATTTATATATAATTATTTGATTTATTTGAAAGGCAGAGTTACAGAGAGATAGAGACAGAAAGAGAGGTCTTCCATCCACTGGTTCACTCCCCAGATGGCTGCAACGGCCAGAGCAGCCAGAGCTAGGCTGGTCTGAAGCCAGGAGCCATGAGCCCCATCCGGTTCTCCCACGTGGATGCAGGGGTCCAAGTTCTTGGGCCATCCTCTGCTGCTTTCCCAGGCACGTTAGCAGGGATCTGGATCAGAAGTGGACCAGCTGGGACTTGAACTGGCCCTGATTTGGGATGCTGATACTGCAGGCTGTGGCTTAACCTGCTATGCCATAGCTCCAGCCCTGAGGATTTCTGGGTTTGATACCACACTTTTTCCACTACATCATATTTTCTGAATATGTTGCCACAGAAATATTTGTGCTAGGAAACATTGGCTAAATTTTGCCTTTAATTTTGTTTTAATTTTGCCTGATAAGGAGGTAGAACTTGGTCTCTTTATATTTTTAACTTATCTGCTTCAATTTTATTGGGTATTACTTATATTTTGTGCAAGTGGCTTTTCTGGTTGGCAGCATTTGTTGTTCTTGTTTTTTGTTTCATCTCTTATTGGGAATATACATGGATATAGAACTTTGTCATATATTTTTTTTGACAGGCAGAGTGGACAGTGAGAGAGAGAGAGACAGAGAGAAAGGTCTTCCTTTTGCCATTTGTTCACTCTCCAATGGCCGCTACAGCTGGTGTGCTGCGGCTGGCGCACCGCGCTGATCTGAAGCCAGGAGCCAGGTACTTCCTCCTGGTCTCCCATGTGGGTGCAGGGCCCAAGTACTTGGGCCATCCTCCACTGCCCTCCTGGGCCATAGCAGAGAGCTGAACTGGAAGGGGGGCAACCGGGACAGAATCTGACGCCCCGACCAGGACTAGAACCCCGTGTGCCGGTGCCGCAGGCAGAGGATTAGCCTAGTGAGCCGCAGCACCGGCAACTTTTTCATATTTAAACTTTTAAGCAATTCATTTGAAAAGCAAAGACACACTGAGAGAACGACAGACACAGAGACGTTTCGTATTCACTGCTTCATTCCCCAAATGCCCACAACAGGCAGGGTGGGGCTAGATCAAAGCCGGGAGCCAGGAACTTAACTTAGATGTCCTGTGTGGGTGCAAGGACTCCAGCACTTGGGCTGTTACCTGCTGACTCTCAAGCTGAGTATTAGCCGTGTCAAGGGGCAGTTTGAATCTAGGTCCCTGTTTTTGATGCAAGAAAAAATTCAAGGACGAGAGAAAGGGAAAGGTCAATAGAAAAGCAAGATCTATTTGCACGCAAAGTCAAAGTACACACTCAAGAAAGAGACAGTAAGATTTAGGTCTTGCCCTGTGTAAGATCTGGCAAGGCAGAAGGAGTGGTGTCTGAGGCGGGGCTTATTGAATATTCATAAGGGGCAGGGTTTGGGGCGGAGCTTGAATGCCTCCCATTTCCTTGCCCCTTTTTGAATGCTGGATGCGTCATGCCAGAAGTGTCATGGTGTCAGGTACACGATAAGGAGTGTCAGACATGCCCATTTTTAAAAATTTTTTTAACATTTATTTAATGAATATAAATTTCCAAAGTACAGCTTATGGATTACAATGTCTCCCCCCCCATATCTTCCTTCCTCCCTGCAACCCTCCCCTTTCCCACTCCCTCTCCCCTTTCATTCACATAAAGATTAATTTTTCAATTATCTTTATATACAGAAGATCAGTTTAGCATAGATTAAGTAAAGATTCCAATACAAAGTGAAAAATACTGTTTGAGTACTAGTTATAGCATTAAATCACAATGTACAGCACATTAAGGACAAAGATCCTACATGAGGAGTAAGTGCACAGTGACTCCTGTTGTTGACTTAACAAATTGACACTCTTGTTTATGGCGTCAATAATCACCCGAGGCTCTTGTCATGAGTTGCCACGGCTATGGAAGCCTTTTGAGTTCACCAACTCTGATCATATTTAGACAAGGTCATAGTCAAAGTGGAAGTTCTCTCCTCCCTTCAGAGAAACGTACCTCCTTCTTTGATGACCTGTTCTTTCCACTGGGATCTCACTCACAGAGATCTTTCATTTAGGTCCTTTTTTTTTTTTTTTGACAGTGTCTGGGCTTTCCATGCTTGAAATACTCCCATGGGCTTTTCAGCTGGATCCGCATGCTTTAAGGGCTGATTCTGAGGCCAGAGTGCTGTTTAGGACATCTGCCATTCTATGAGTCTGCTGTGTATCTCACTTCCCATGTTGGATTGTTCTCTCCCTTTTTTATTCTATCGATTAGTATTTTCAGACACTAGTCTTGTTTATGTGATCCCTTTAACTCTTAGTCCTATCGTTATGATCAATTGTGAACAGAAATTGATCACTTGGACTAGTGAGATGGCATTGGTACATGCCACCTTGATGGGATTGAATTGGAATCCACTGGTATGTTTCTAACTCTACCGTTTGGGGCAAGTCAGCTTGAGCATGTCCCAAATTGTACATCTCTTCCCTCTCTTATTCCCACTCTTATATTTAACAGGGTTCACTTTTCAGTTAAGTTTCAACACTTAAGAATAACTGTGTATTAATTATAGAATTCAACCAATAGTATTAAGTAGAACAAACAAAAAAATACTAAGAGGGATAACGTATTAAGTTGTTCATTAACAGTCAGGGCTATGCTGATCAAGTCACCGTTTCTCATAGTGTCCATTTCACTTCAACAGGTTTCCTTTTTGGTGCTTGGTTAGTTGTCACCAATCAGGGAGAACATATGATATTTGTCCCTTTGGGACTGGCTTATTTCACTCAGCATAATGTTTTCCAGATTCCCCCATTTTGTTGCAAATGACCAGATTTCATTGTTTTTTTTTTTTTTTTTTTTTTTTTTTTTTTTTTTTTTTTTTTTACTGCTGTATAGTATTCTATAGAGTACATATCCCATAATTTCTTTATCCAGTCTACTGTTGATGGGCATTTAGGTTGATTCCAGGTCTTAGCTATTGTGAATTGAGCGGCAATAAACATTAAGGTGCAGATTGTT